>NC_134904.1:23482831-23609473 GCF_041734735.1 Babylonia areolata | reverse complement strand
ATCTGCATGAGTAGACGCAGACATTACATGGCGGTTTCTTTAAAGACTTTGTTTCGTGATGTCCCTGCATGGGCGCTGATGGACTTCTTAAAAGAAGTGAACGTTTTTAACCAGATTTGAAGGTTTTAAACTATGGAAGTTTTTTTTTAAACTTTGGAGTGGAAAGTTTGAAGTGGTGACTCGTTTTAATTGGTTGTTTTTTGGTTTTTTTTATCCTTGTAGTAGTTATTAACGCGGCGATAGCCTTGAGATGGCCTTAGTGGTCGGCGAGGCTCTAAGCACCATAATTTCATTTCATTTTGTGTGCAGGTCACATCGCAAAGGCACTCAAGGTGTTTACTCTGCACACTGGAACCGCTGGCTCTCCTGGTGTTCAACCCAGTCAGTCAGTCCCACACACCCATCCAATATGGATCTCGCCAACATTCTTGCCTTCCTCTCCTCCTCCAAAGGCCTCTCTGCCTCCGCAGTACGCGTCCATCGCGCTGCAATCAGCTCCACTCTTCGGCAACTGGGTGGGCCCTCTTTCTCAGATGACCCCCTGCTCAGGGCACTGGTCCGAGGGGCTTCCCTCAGTCATGCACGTAAATCCCTCTGGACCCCTTCTTGGGACCTTTTTCTGGTCCTACAATACCTCCGCAGGGCCCCCTTTGAACCCCTTGCTATAGCTCCTTTCAAGCTACTCTCCATGAAGACACTCTTCCTCATCTCAGTAGCTACAGGCAGGCGGTGTAGTGAGGTTCATGCCCTCAGTGGCATCACACAAGATATAGCCTTTGAGCCGGACGGATCTATCTCACTTATATTCCTCCCCGAATTTCTTGCCAAAAATCAAACTCCCAATACACCCTCTCCCATTCTTTTCACCAAACCACTCTCTTCTATACTGGCACATGACGACGAGGACAGATTCCTCTGCCCTGTCAGGGCCCTGCGCATATACCTTAAAAGGTTGCGTCCCTTCTGATTGTCCAGATGACGCCTCTTCATTAGCTGGAACCTGGACCATCCGCGTGACATTAGCAAAACGTCACTGTCTCGATGGATAGTCAGTGTGATTAAAGGCGCATATGCAGGCGCAGGGTTGAGACTTGATGCCTCCTCAGCCTGAGCACATGAAGTCAGAGCATGGTCCTCTTCTCTTGCCTTAGCGCACTCAACACGGCTGCAAGACATCATGGATGCTACCTACTGGAAAAACCCTGCCACCTTCATTGGCTTCTACCTGAGACGTTGCACGCCTGCGGGATGATGGCTCAAGAGGCATCGCTTCTGTGGTAGTTGCACAACAGGCCATCGCAGCACACAGACAGTAGAACAGGCGAGCCCTCCACCTTGTCGCGCTATTCTGCACTAGTTGGGTCACGGTTAAGTATGTGTAATTAAAAGGAAATTT
The DNA here is from genome assembly GCF_041734735.1 of Babylonia areolata. Classification (NCBI taxonomy): domain Eukaryota; kingdom Metazoa; phylum Mollusca; class Gastropoda; order Neogastropoda; family Buccinidae; genus Babylonia; species Babylonia areolata. The sequence continues at coordinate 23,608,077 of NC_134904.1, read as the reverse complement.
TCTATCTAAAATTTCGTTTAAATAACATACTAACCGTGACCCAAATTTAAGACTCTCCTGTCCTCCCCGCTTCCTGTTCTCCCTGCTTGCTGCCAGCGGGACAAAGGGGAGGCTACCTACTTCCGGGAGGTTATCGGCCGTAGTTACTTTTCGTTTTCTCCGCATAGGCGGATAGTAGTTTGCACAGGACAGGAATGTTTTCAGAGACATGCCTGTCAAAACCATTTAAAAATACTGCCTCTTTTGCCATATTTCAGTTGCCAGCTGAAAGTGACTAAGATGGGAATTACAGCCTGCAAGTAATAATCTGGAAATAAGCAGTGAATGGGCATTGGTAGTTTCCCCCGGAACCTTCTAAATTATGTTAGAGTATGAATGGTTTTAGTATGCCAAGAAAATGACAGCTAAAACAAAATATAAGCACCCTCATTTGACTCCATAAGGCAATTAACTAAAATTCTACACTTTGACATTTTGGAATGCTCTCCAACAATCAAAAATAGAAAATTCAATCCTGAAAAGTGATCAGCAGGTGCATGGTGAATCACTGGACTGATTATGTTATATAATAATAATAATGGTATTTATATAGCACTGAATCTTGTGCAGAGACAAATCAAAGCGCTTTCGCACCAGTCATTCACACGCATGCATAACTCTAAAACTGTAAAAAATAAAGACAAGGAAGAGACAGGCAAGGGAGGCTATTTTGGGAAGAGGTGGGTTTTAAGGCCAGACTTGAAAGAGCTGAGTGTGGAGACTTGACGAAGCGAAAGAGGAAGTTCATTCCAGTTGCAAGGTCCAGAGACAGAGAAAGAATGGTGGTCAACAGTCGAGTGTTTGAATCTGGGTATGCGTAAACAGAGTGGATCCGAAGCCGATCTAGTGAGCGAGATGGAGTGTATTGGTGAAGGCAGCCACAGAGATAGGAAGGGGCAGTTTTGTGTGAATACATCTATAACATAGAGTGCTGATCTTGTACTTTATTCGGTGTGAGACAGGGAGCCAGTGGATATGTTGCAAAAGAGGAGTGATGTGCTCAGATCTTTTCTTTCTGAGGACAAGTTGGGCAGGAGAGTTTTGTATGCGCTGAAGGGACTGAATGGATGAAGCAGGCAAACCAGACAATAGAGAGTTGCAGTAGTCAAGGCGAGAGAGAATGAGAAACGACAAGTCTAGATGTTGCATCAGTGGACAGATATTTCTGGACGACACTGATGCACCGCAGTTGACAGTAGCAGGACTGAAATGTCTGACTGATAAATTTTTGCATGGACAGTGTATTGTCAAGGACAACACCGAGGTTCCTGACTGACGTGGAAAGAGGGATGGATGTACTGCCAAGTTTGATTGTGTCAGTTGTGATGGAAGACAGTTTTTGTTTAGTTCCTATGATCATTGCTTCAGTTTTGTATGCGTTCGATTGTAACTTATTTCGAGTCATCCAATTTTGAATGTTCAGGAAGCAGTTGGATGTTTCTTGCAAGAGCGACAACAATTTTTCAGGGGTATCACTCTTCTGGAGTTGAGTGTCATCAGCATAAGAATGATGACTAATATTATGGCGGTTGATAATTTCAGCGAGAGGAGCAGTGTACAGTGTGAAGAGCACTGGGCCTAAAACAGATCCCTGTGGGACTCTATGTTCGATTTTAATGGGTTCAGATTGGAAATGATCAACAATGACAGACTGGAATTGATCAGTGAGATAAGATTTAAACCAGTTTAGAACAGTGCCGTTGATACCAAATGTAAAATGAAGACGGGAAAGAAGGATTGAATGGTCTGTCGTTTCAAAGGCGGCTGACAAGTCGAGAAGAGTGAGAAGGGAAATTTTTCCTGAATCGGACGCTATCAGTAGATTGTTCAGAATGTGGAGGAGAGTGGTTTCGGTGTTGTGGTCAGCGCGACAGTTAGACTGAAATGGGTGGATGAGATTGTTGAAACAAAGGTGGTTGTTGAGCTGCTTGAGGACAGCTTTTTCAAGGAGTTTGGACATGAATGGAAGATTAGAAACTGGTCGATAGTTTTTTAAAATGTTTGCGTCAAGGTTGGGTTTCTTCAGAAGAGGCCGGACGATTGCAGTTTTGAAAATGGATGGAAATGTTCCAGTGAGAAGGGATGAGTTGACAATATTGGTGATTGTGGGGAGAAGCTGTGAGACACACTGGGAAAAGACCGAGGCTGGTATAGGATCAAACTCGCAGGATTTTATTGTCATTTCCATAAACAGTGAGAGAACGAGTGAGAGAGTAAAGAAAGACAGAAAGTTTATATGCGCATCGCTGCAGACATGCATGTGTATTCAGTGTTAGCCTCTGTGTGTGTGTGTGTGTGTGTGTGTCTAAAATTCTACTCTGTGTTACAAGACACAGAGAGAGACAGAGAGAAATTGTGATAACTGCAGCCATGTTAGTATTGCCATATCACTGCCTGATGTATGTTGTACTTCAGTGCCTGGTATAAAGTGATTGTTGCTGTTAAGTGACTAGACAGGAATGGAAATCGTGCACACACCATGCGCGTGTGTGGGCATGGTGGTGTGTGTGCAGTGTATGTGTACATGCGCACACGTCGATGTATTTGTGTGAGGGATATGTGTGTCCATGGCTGTGCGTCTGTCTGTGTGTTGATCTGTGTGTGTGTGTCTCAGTGTGTGAGTGTGTGTGTGTGTGTCCGTGCATGCGCATGTGTGCGTGTGTGCATGTGTATGCATGATGAAAAACAACAACCATAGTGAAATGTACCGACGTCCAAATGAGAGACGGAATCTGCATGCACGTTTGAACAAAACACTACATGCAGGTAAAGCAGACGAATCTCTGGTACTTTAGCTATAGATCCCTTTAGGTTTCGTGGTCAGAAAGATTTTTACTGCGAGTTGTATTTTTGTTTTGTTGTGGGCTTTTTTCTTGGCTGAAGTGCGGCAGTCTGGGTTCCTGAATAAAGGAGACAAAGTATGAATCATACTAAGCAGGTCTGCGAAAGTTATCCACACATATTGATATTATGCACAAAAAACAAGGGATGCAAATCCAAGCACTTGGTATCATCTGCTCTGCAATGATATCACTACTGGTGAGTCGGCGGCCTCGCAGACCATCCTGGAAGTAAAAACTTGTCAGGAAAATTCCATGCATTTTGGGGATGTAGAGTGCTGAAAACTGGGGGTCCTTCTCAGATTTCTGTGCGTAAACAACATGCTAGAGTGCATTATGGGAAACACTCTCTCTTGAGTGTACAGGAGACTGACAAACATGCTGCTGTTTCAAAACATGATTGCTTTTATGAGGTTACACTCACACACACACACACACACAAAAACACATACTGATCTATTTTTAGATCAGCGGCAGCAAATGTGTCATTCTCTGAATTATTGTGGGTCACACACACCGCAGAATGAAAATCAGTTCCAATATTTACAATATATTTTGGAAACTTTCAATAGAATTATCAATCTAGCAAACTTTTCTGATCAGAAACTTGATTAAATTCAAAGAATCCTTGTGACCAAGCTAAACAATTAATTTATGAGATACTGGGTTTGTGTTGAATGTAATTATATTGATATTATTGTGGGTTGTTTTTTTTTTACAGGTATACGGAAGAAATTCTTTTGCAAATTATAAAATCTACAGTATGATGTTCATTCTTGAATTTTTAATGTTAAAGTTTCTGCTTTTTGATTTAGGAAATGAAAATTAACCCCATGGTCATGCAGGATTTTTTTTTTCAAAAAGTACTGTTTTGTTTTTATTGAAGATAGTATGTTACTGGTGTCCTGTGTATATTTTATGGCATGTATGTATTGCTCCCATTTCCATTTTCAGGCCACCATTGCCAGAAACCATAAAGATGCTGCTCACACAAGGGCCGAAAGAAACATTCTGGAAGCAGTCAAGGTAGTTTCCAGAGTTCAGAATATTTACAGCTATTTGTGTCCATGTCAGATTTTTACTGCCTACTTTACAACTGCTAATTTTCTGTATTTTATTGTAATCAGTTATGTTTTTAGCTGTTCATTTAGATATTATCTGTTTATCATTATCATTATTATTTTTTTAGTATTAAATTTTATGGAAACAAATATATGTGGGGGTGCAAGTGCTCTGTATTAATTTTAATTTTCTGGGTTGTACATTTTATTTTATTCCCTGCGTTCACATCAGCAAAATTCTTTGGATATTTCTAGTTTGTTACTTGATTTGCAATACATGTTAATTGTTATTCAGATTTCAAATCAAGCTGTGGTTTGAAGCGCAACACACTATTTCTTGTATGTAATAAAAGGAAATGCAGACAAAAATTCCTGACTGACTACCTTTAGCCTTTCACTTATGTGGTTTGGGGGTAATTGTATAATCAGGTGTCCAGCCACTCTTTGCATACACTTACCTCCCTTGGAAATGGCGGCTGCCTTAGTGTTCCAAGCAATTTTTCAGCAAGTTTTGGCTTGATTTTGATGTGGTTTTTTGCTTTTTATAAAGTGAAAAGCTGTTGAGCTTGCCAACATGGCTGCAAGGTCATACAATACAGAAGAGGTGGCTAGAATTTTGTTTGATTTTCTGCACAATGTTGACAATAACCACTACGAAAATGGTTATCCTGATGATGATTATCTGCTGCAAGGTACATCAGAAGGAACAGGGCAGGGTCATGTCAGAAGTAGTTACAGAAGAGACTCAATATTTTGGCTTGAAGCATTCATTTAGGGGTTTTCGTCCACTGTGAAACCCTCTAGACAAAAGCTTCAAGCCAAAATATTGTTTATAATGAGTTTTCTTATTCTAATATTGTGTTATAGTGCTTGTGGGTGTTGGGGTGGGTGGGTGGGTGTATGTGAGTGGTTATGTATAGTGTTTGTTTGAAACAACATGATAGTGCAGGAAACAATAGAATTGCACTTGGTTGTTGTGTGTAACACATTTGCTAATATTTTAGCACTATTTCCACCTGTAAAATAAACAAACTTGAATTTTCTTCATTTTTTTCAAAATATTCTGTGTACTTTTTTTTCCCTAAAAATCCGAGTTATCCTCCCCTGATTGGGAGTTATCTCATCCTGTCAACGTTGAAGTTATGATAATTATATTCTCCATTCATTTTCCTTTCAAGAAAACATTACTTTTACACACTTTTGAGCATAATTTTAATTTTTGTGATTTTTTTTTTTTATAGGTCAGAAATAGTTCTGGAAGTGAAAGGGTGAATTGTTGACATGTTTATTGTATGGTAATATCAGAAAGTGGGCATTGAATTAACAAGAATGAACTTGCTGAATATTCAAATGGCAACATGATTTAGTATCATTGACACTCTCAGTTTGCCATCTTGTTTGGCTGTAAAGTCATTTTTTAGGGGAATCAATGCAGATGCTACTTATGAAATATCTGAGCAGTAAAGTGGAAGCGAAGAAGGGCTACTTATGAAATATCTAAGCAGTAGAGTGGTAGTTAAGAAGGGAACGGGTTAAAAGCTTGGTGGATAAAACACATAAATTGTTTATATGTTAACCCTTTGACTTCCAGAACTATATGTAATGTTTGCAGAAATTTTTTAAAAAGTTTATAAGTATGTAAACTGATACGTTTTCTTGAAGGTTAATGAGTGGATAATATAATTATCATATATGGTCAGTGTTAACAGGATGATATGACTTCTAATCAGGGGAAAATAACTATGATTTTTAGGGAAAAATACACAAAATAAGAAAGAAAAAGAAAAAAAAGAAAATTAATGTCTGTGTGGTTATGGATGGAAATGGTGCTAAAATGCATGCATATCTATCAGACACAACAACCAAGTGCAGTTATGTTGTTTTCCTCCACTGTCATTGTTCAAAACTTCAAAAACTATACATAACACAAAACATAATAGACCTTCAGGTGACCATAAATCCCCGAAAGTTTGATCACTTTGCCGTCTGAATATACCTGTCTGCCAAAAATGAATTACTGTATGAATATACCAGGGTATGGTTAAAAAATACACTGTTTTTTGTATTGTCGTGACAGTGTGTGGATCAACATAAATGGTATGTTATTATTGGTGAAGTATCATATTTGACTAAGATTAGGTTTGCAGAGTTTCTTATCATATCACTCCTACTATCAAGAATGACCAGTGAAAATGTACCTGAACATTACATTCTATTTAACAACCTAAACTCCAAAGTTTCAAGTATTGTATCACCACAGTTTATAACAATGTTTGATTTGTTGAACAAACATCATCATTTATGATCCATATGTCCGTACACCCCACTTACATGAGTAGGGGATTTTTTGTAATATCTGCTTACAGTTTGGTCAGTTTTTCTGTCCATAATTACCTAAATTGACTTAAATCATCCCTATTAAGTAATAGAAAGGATCATTGAGTTGTTCATGTGCACTACCAAAGTGTGCCATCTTTCCTTTCTTGTCACCAAGAACCTCTTTCTTGTACCTCGCATGTGTTATAAGTCTACTTTTGTAGTTTTTTCTCCTTTTGGTGGGACTTAAAGATGCTCATTTGCGTCCTTCGAGAGTTCTTTTGCACTTGGTCAGTCTTTGTGAATCTGTCCCAGATGAAGTATTCCCAGAGCTTTTAAGACTGTTGTAGGCTCTGACAGCACGGTTGTGTTTCCTGGCCACAAAGGCTTCAGCAGAGTCCCAGCACATGGTATGTGTCCATCGAGATCGATGCACGACCATCATTGTCATCCAGCTGGGAGATGCGGGGAGGGTGGTGGGGGGTGATGCTCATGAGTCTGTCTGTTAATGCGCAGATAGCTGAATAGTCTGTCTGTTAATGCGCAGATAGCTGAATAGTCCAGTCTGCGCACAAAATGTTCGCTGATAGTTGGGGCAGACAAAGACAGGCATATCATTGTCAGGGAGCTTGTTTGCCCGTGACTTTCTGGCCTGCCTTTTCTGAACAGCTGCAGCAGTCCTGTTGGCCTCGCACAACTTGGCGCCTTTGTGCACAGCAGTGCGCCATTTGTCACGGTCCATTGCAGATTCCTCCCAGGAGTCAGGGTTGATATCAAACGCTTTCAGAGAGACTTTCAGAGTATCTCTGAAGCGCTTCTTCTGACCTCCGCGTGATCTCTTTTCTTGTTGCAGCTCGCCATAGAAGAGCCTTTTGGGCAGCCGATGGTCTGGCATGCGCGCCACGTGTCCAGCCCAGTGAAGCTGGGACTGCATCAGGATGGTGAATATGCTTGGAAGGGTGGCTTATGCGAGCACCTCTGTGTCTGGGGTCCTGTCTTGCCACTTGATGTTCAGTAGCTTCCTGAGGCGTGTTGTATGGAAGTGGTTCAGCTTCTTGGCATGTTGTTGGTACACTGTCCAAGTTTCGCAGGCGTACAGTAGTGTGGGGAGAACTACTGCTCTGTAGACATTTAGCTTGGTCTCGAGACCAATGCCTCTTCTGTTCCAGACATTTGCATAGAGTCTGCCAAAGGTTGCGCTTGGTTTTGCAATCCTGATGTTCACTTCATCGTCGATGGTCGCATTTTGTGACGGTGTGCTGCCAAGGTATGTGAACCGCTCCACCGCACTGAGTCTCTGACCGTTGACTGTGATGTTGGGCTCAACGTAGGGTTTCCCTGGGGCTGGCTGATGGAGAACTTCAGTTTTCTTCGTGCTGATGGTAAGGCTGAAGTTCCTGCTGGCAGTGGCAAACTTGTCGACGCTGAGTTGCATGTCAGCTTCAGATCCAGTGTTGAGGGCACAATCATCAGCAAACATAAAGTCTCTGATGATGTCTGTCATGACCTTGGTTTTTGCTTGAAGCTTTCTTAGGTTAAACAGCTTGCCATCTGTTCGGTACTTTAGGCTGATTCCAACATCGCCATCTCTGAAGGCATCAGTAAGCATTGCAGAGAACATGAGGCTAAACAATGTTGGAGCCAGGACGCAGCCTTGCTTGACACCATTTGTGACTGGAAAAGGAGCAGATGTTTTGCCATTGTCCTGGACTCAAGCCTGCATACCTTCATGGAATTGGCTGACCAAGGAAATAAATTTCTGAGGGCATCCGAACTTGGCCATGATCTTCCACAGACCCTCTCTACTCACGGTGTCGAAGGCCTTGGTGAGGTCAACATAGGTGGAGAACAGGTCAGCATTTTGCTCCTGACATTTCTCTTGCAGCTGCCTTGCAGCAAACACCATGTCGATGGTTCCGTGCTCTTTCCGGAATCCACATTGGCTCTCAGGCAAATGACCTTGGTCAAGGTGTGCTGTGAGGCGGTTTAGTAGGATCCTGGCAAGTATCTTGCCTGTGATGGAGAGCAAGGAAATACCCCGATGGTTGACACAGGCTTGCTGGTTCCCCTTTCGCTTGTACAGGTGAATGATAGAGCATCTTTGAAATCCTGGGGGAGCGTCTCTTCTTTCCACATGAGTGAGTACAGCTGATGGAGCTTCTCAGTCAGCACAGTGCCTCCATCCTTGTAGGCCTCTGCTGGTTGAGTCTGAGCCAGGTGCTTTGCCAATGGATAGCAGACGGATTGCAGTGCTTCGTTGATAGGGACTTGTGTGAGACGGTCTATGGCTTCATCATTTATGGAGGAAGGGCGATTTAAGACCTTGTCGAAGTGCTCAGCCCAGCATTCGAGAATTTTCTCCTTCTCGGTGATCAAGGTATTCCCATCTGCACTGAGGATGTGGGGCCATAGACTTCTTTAATTACACATACTCAGCCGTGACCCATCTAGTGCAGACTCCGGCAGGTGTCTGACATTCCTGTCCTGTGCAAACTACTATCCGCCTATGCGGAGAAAATGAAAGCAACAACGGCCGATAACCTCCCGGAAGTAGGTAACCTCCCCTTTGTCCCGCTAGCTAGTGCTCTCTTTTTCCGGCAGCCATCTTGACTTCCTGTGCTCTTCATATGGCTAAGTTTTTTTTGTATCTTCTGCCTGCCTGTCGATTCTCTGGCGTTCTTGTTTTTTGTCAAATTATGTCTCCAACCAGGTCACATAATTATGTAGCTGGATTGGGCAATCGTGCTAAAATTAAGGCGCAATCACAATCGATTCGCTGACACTCTGGGCCCTCTACTCCTGGCCCTCTCAACAACGCCAGCCCGCCGCCTCCTCCACTTCCTCCACTCCCTCCGGTCGACTCCAGACCTCCACCACCTTCTACACCTCCTCTGGTGACTTCTAGAGGTTTGTTGCCACACACTCAGTGTTGCCTTTAATGTCATTTTTATCGCTCCGCGAACGCACTCGATGCGATCCGCGTTTTCTCGGCCCTGCCAGTCGGCAGTGTACGAGTCGACCTTCTCTATCTCTTTACCCATACCCACAGTTGCACCAATGGAATGTGCCACAATTGCTTTGGGGAAACAACACCAAAAAAAAAAAAAAAAAAAAGAAGAAAAAAAAAAAAAAAAAAAGCTTGTTTTGGATCCGCACCTTAGACCCCTCACGCGGCATGCCTCGACCGTCTCGGATCCAATGGCGACCGAGGCGCGTAGGGATGCCCTCCCCAGGTGTAGGGAGGAAGGTGGACCACTAGGGGACATGCTTGCCCATACGCATGCACCCCCTGTTCTTGTCTGGAGCGCCCGATCCAAGGGAGGCAACCCCTGCTTTGGCACCCTTGCCAGTGACCACCGCAGTTATTTCCCTTGCACCGGCACTGCTCTTTGCCTACAGTGCGGGTGCGTGCACGGTCCCACCAAGCTATGTGGTGATGACCCCATCTGCCACACCGCCGATTGCTACTGTTTCCCAGCATCTCAGCAAGCTGCTCAACCAAACAATCAGCAACTCATCGCTAACTTGCTGCAGCAATTATGCACCACTCTGCTTCCCCGTGCCACACCTTGTGCCTGCACCGCCCCTCGCCCACAGAGCAGGTACGTGCATGGCCCATTTGAACTTCGGCAGTGCTGGATTCTTCTGCCCCATTGCCTAACTCTGCTGTTACCCAGACTAATATTGGCACTTCCACGTTGGAGTGCCTCTTAATAACTTGATCCTGCCTCTCGGCAGTGCTCGGGCCGATCTTGTCTATCCCTTTATCCATCAACACACAACAGCTGAACGTTGGTCCTCTTGCAAGAGCTATTCGCAAGGTTGGACCGCCGTTCAGCTACAGGGGGATGCACATCCCACGGCAAGCCGACGGACTTGTCACCCCCTCGTCCACGACGCCCATAACACCGGATTACGGCGCCGTCATGCCACATGCCCCGACTGTCTCGCGTCCGATGGCGACCGATTTGGGTTGGGATGCCCACGGCACTAAGGGACAGTATAATTATTCCCCTTGCGGCCGTTTTCACCTGTGTCGGTTACGGTGGCATCAAACCACGGACTCTCACACGTAACATGACATTCCTCCCTCTACAGCAAGGACAGGTCGCACCAGGGGATATGTGCTCTGAAGACACCATCCTTTTCGACGATTATTGGCGCAAAGGGAGGCAACTCCGCATTTGTAACCTAGGCGGTTGAAGCTGCAGTTACTTTCGCCGACACAGCACGTTACTCCTGCCCCCCGTGCTGTCCACCAGTGATGTTTTCTTTCGGTTTCTCATTGGGTCCTGATGTCCATTCATGGACTTTACACAACTTTGCATAGCAACTGCACCTTTCTTGCTGTTTCTCAGGCTATTGGTCACTGAACTTTGGGGTTCTTCATCCCCACACACTTGCACACAGTCCTCTGCAGGCAACCATCCTGATTACCATTCTCTTCCGGTTATTCACAATAACAGGAAATAAATCACAGTATTTCCGCTTCTATTCTTTTTGATTTCTTTAAAAAAAAGAAAAAAGAAAAAAAAAGTGTGTTTATATTTATATATATATATATATATATATATATATATATATATAATCATATCTTGACACCTATTGACACCTGTTTATTGAGATTCCCTACATAGCAATATAGACACACTTGCAGTTGCATCATCCTGTTCACATGCCCAGATCTCTCTGTGTCTACATACTGGCACTTTATTCGTATGCGTATGTACATCTCTTATATATAGGTGCATACACAGATTCCTTCCCATTACGGATTATGCACACTTACCCATTTACTTGGGTATATCTGTGCACGCTACACATTTGCTTACACAGCCGTTTATTTCTCGTGACTAGATCTCGTCATGTCATAGGCATATTCCTGACACCATCACTTGAGTTGATGGAAGTTTATAATCCCATTGCACATATATGTATTCATTTTCATAAATTCATCCCTACCTTGCTTTTGGAGGACGACTGCACTCACAGACAAAACTGCCTCATTCATGTCTGAATGTATGCTCCTTCACATATCAGTAGTGGCTGGTCCTTAGGGACCCACACACACTCCCTTCCCACCCACAGGGCTAAGGATGCCCTCTCTTGGTGCATGGAGGGACAAGGCAACCCAACTCATTTGCCTACAACAATCACCCACAGGGCTAGAGATGCCCTAACCTGGTACAAGGACTTAGGAGGGATGAGGCAGTCCAACTTAGAGGTGCCACTCCGGACACACATGCCCTTCATTCTTTCCAAGTTTTAGCGGGCCCAAAAACTGCCCACTGGGCAGGAGACAATCACCCTAAGTCCATCTCTTCCACTCCTCACTAGTAGCAGAAGGCCTGGGTAATAATTGTTTTCCTCTACACCCTGGAGAATGGCATATTGACGAGGACGGAAGCGTCTCACAAAGCACAACGAACCGTTCATTACCCACAGGGGCGTACCTTTCTGCCCACTCATACCGACACGGCAGATACTGCATTCAAGCACATTAGTTCGCCCCATCACCTTGCTTGAACAGAGATCCAGCATCGATGTCTCAAACAATTGGCGTTCAAAAGCACTTTCTGCACTTGGTCTTCCCTGCCCGATCCTTTCAGCCTCAACACACAACCACTGTTGTGGTTACAGATGGGCATTCCTTCTCAAGCACTGTCTTTCCAATGAGACACTTCCAGGGTTTCTAGCCTAGGCAGGCTATCCCATCATGGAGCCCCAGCCTTCAGTCAAGGGCCTGTCAGAGGATGACTTTGTTGTCACTTCGGAAGCAAGCACCATGTCTTTCAGACACATGGTTGCACCACAAGACCCCGTCAACTCCTTCCGGCTTCCTTACATTTCAACATAACCTGCATGGTGGACACCTTCATCCCTCAAGCACACAGCAGCTGTTTCCTGATTTACCCATGCTGACTGGTGTCCTCCTAGGACCAGTATATGATAATCAGTCGTGTACGACAATGACCATCAGATCAGCAGAGCAGGCAACTGCTGTCCTGACTTTTAGGGCTGGAATCTGATTATACAATTTATAGTACAGAGTGTTTTGCCCAAGTTGCATCCCCAGTCAAGAAGGCCTTTGGACTCGCCATTGGGACGGATTCCAAAGGCTAGTTAGCCCTCAAGGCTACAGCACTAAGTCCCAGTGCACTTCGACTTCTAGTCTGAGAGACATAGTCCTTCATGAAAGACTAAGCTGCTAATGATTTCACTTTGCAATTCAGAAACCGCTGATAATACAGCTCTCACTTTACTGTTGGCCACACTGAAAACGCATGTCAGATCAGTGAATTGATGTAAATGGCCAGTACAACACATCTACAGCCACTTTCCTCCATCCCAGACTTAGTGCGCACCACACACAACCATGTCATGGATCTGGTCCCCTTTCTCACTAAAGAACCTTCAGCAAAAAATTTCCCCATGGAAACCCTCTTCCATTAGGAATTCCACCACAGAATGAGACTCAGTGACCTGTGGGCACATGAAATGCACTCCCACATCCTGATCCATCCCAGCCATTGACTGCCGACAACTTTCTGCAGGTTGCTCCAACACGCCACACCAATATATAGTATAGAAGCCACCAAGCCTTCCGCATGCCCCTTCGTGATGGTACCTACCTGGGCAGTTACATAGCCCTGTCCCAGAGACACCAGGGACCTCAAGTCTCTTGTTGCCAAATGTCTGCCCTTCTATGTATAGGCAACATGCCAGTGCTGTCTTTTTTGGCAACTACAGAAAAGTGGGGGGGGGGGGGGGCGCCTATCGCCTGTCAGCTCTCATGGAGGAGCTCTACAGATCTGGCTGTCACGCCTAAGGCAAGCCCAACATGGTGGCCTACTTCTGTCTCGTGCCACAGTTTCCTCTAAACACATATACCACTTCCACTATCAGCCCACAACCGACGTAGAATCATCAGATCAAACCACATGTGCACCTCCTTGCATTGACGCTCAACCGCGCTCGAGTGAGACAACCCTGTAGGGTATGTGCTTCCTTCCCTCCCTTTGATTCGAAGGGCTCTCAGTAAAGTGTGGATTCAACACACCAACCTGATTTTCTTTGCGCTACATTTATCTGCACAGCTGTGGTCCACAGACCTCTCCCACAATACAGCTGCGGACCTCAGTCTTCTTTGCCCGCACCAATATCCTTTGGTGACACAGTACACTCTACTTTCGTCGAATTGTACTTGAGGGACATCTATTGCTTTAGGGATGATAGCTCAAGAGGCGCTGCCTCTGCAGTGGTCACACAACAGGCCATCGCAGCGCACTGGCGATAGAACAGAAGGATTGAGACTTGATGCCTCCTCAGCCAGAGCACATGAAGTCAGAGCATGGTCCTCTTTTCTTGCCTTAGCGCACTCAGCACGGCTGCAAGACATCATGGATGCTGCATACTGGAAAAACCCTGCCACCTTCATTGACTTATACCTGAGAGACGTCGCACGCTTGCGGGATGATGGCTCAAGAGGCATCGCTTCTGTGGTAGTTGCACAACAGGCCATCGCAGCACACAGACAGTAAAACAGGCGAGCCCTCCACCTTGTTGCGCTATTCTGCACTAATTGGGTCACGGTTAAGTATGTGTAATTAAGAGGAAATTTTCTATCTAAAATTATGTTTAAATAACATACTTACGTGACCCAAATTTAAGACCCTCCCGTCCTCCCCACTTCCTGTTCTCCCTGCTCGCTGCGCTGGTGATGGCATATTGCCGTCAAAAGAGGGTGCTAGCTAGTGGACAAAGGGGTTACCTACTTCCGGGAGGTTATCGGCCGTAGTTGCTTTAGTTTTCTCCGCATAGGCGGATAGTAGTTTGCACAGGACAGGAATGTCAGATCCCTGCCGGAGTCTGCACTAGTTGGGTCACGGTAAGTATGTTATTTAAACGTAATTTTAGATAGAAAATTTCCTTTCTAAGGCATCATAGAATCTCTTCATATTGTGCCTGTCAGCATATCCCTGGATCTCATCAGCTTTGTCACTTAGCCACTTATCCTGCATATGACGTAACTTTTGCTGAACAGTCCTGCTGATGGCATTGTACGCATCCTTTTTTGATACGGACTTTGGGTTGCTCAGGTAGGCTTGATGCAGACGGCGTTTCTCATCCAGAAGCTGCTTGATTTCATCAGCTTTCATCAAACCAGTCTTTGTGCTTTCTGGTCATGGGATCCAGGGTCTCTGAAGCTGTACTATAGATCAGCTCACGCAGGGTCCTCCAGTCAGATTCCACATTCTGGTTGTCCAGAGAGGCGGATTCCAGACGATCTTCCAGCAGCTCCACGCACGCTGCTCTCAACACATCCCTTTGGCTCGGAACTCTCCAAAGACAGGCGGCACACATTGGCCTGTGTGTGTCAATCGGCTACCCCTTCGTGGGGCTGGGTCAAGACTGGCAGTTTAGAGGCTAACGAAGGTAACCCCCGTAGTGCTTGGTTCTCTGTTCCCGGGAGCTGGGCATGATCGGGGGGGAACACGTTGGAGCTAGGCTGTTGGTCGTATATCCCTCCCGAAACCTGAAAGGGGTCAAGCTGGTGTTCCCTTGACCCTGGCCCCTAAGTTGGACCCCATGGTGGGTGGGTAAGGGAGGGATGAATTTACAATTATTAAACATGAATCCTAAACAAACACACACCCCTAAACTCGGAAAAAGGAGGAGACCGGGAACAGACGACTTGAGGGTTGCGTCCTCGGCGGGATCGGGAGGGGCCGAGGTGGTGGATATTCCGACTCGGTCGGAATCTGAAAAATTAATTTCGAAAAATAGATACTCCATCCTGGCCGACCTTGAGCCACCGCAAGCAGAGGAGCAGGGGGTAGCGATGGAATAGGCTGCTGCTTTATTTTTTTTAACCTTTTTAATGGCAGTGATCCACTGGAACATCAGGGGGTTCTACGCCAATTTTCAGGAACTCCAGCTGCTTTGTCGTGCTTTGAAACCTTCAGTGCTGGCGCTGCAGGAGACTCTGCAAAGAGATGGCAAGGTTTTATCTCTCTCTGGTTTTAACTCCATTTTTAAACCCGCTCAACCGAAGCAAGAGGGATTGACGGGAGGTGTCGCTCTTTTTATTCGCAAGTCCCTTTTATACAGTACAGTTCTTTTAAGCACCCCTTTACAGGCGGTGGCAGTGAGAGTCACACTTGGGAAAACCATCACTGTCTGCTCTCTCTACCTTCCTCCTTCCGTCCGTGTTCTGAGGCAGGACCTCATGAACCTGGTCGACCAGCTCCCACGTCCGTTTTTACTATTGGGCGACTTCAATGGACACTCCCCGCTCTGGGGAAGTGAGATGACATCAGCCCGAGGTCTTCTCTTGGAAAACCTTCTTTCCGACATGGACTTGTGCTGTCTTAACGACAAGTCTCCCACTTACCTTCATCTGCCCTCTGGAAAGCTCTCGTGTTTAGATCTGTCGGTCTGCAATCCATCGTTGGTCCTGGACTACGAGTGGAAAGTGCACGACGATCTGCACGGGAGTGACCACTTTCCTGTCGTCCTCCGCCCCACAGATGGAGAAGGTGACTCTCTGCCTGACCGCCTGAACTATGACAAAGCAGACTGGAGTTTTTTTACCAAGAAGATAAGAGCGGAGCTGCAGGAAGAAACAGTATTGAAAAGCAAGGACCCTGCTGACGCTCTGACTCGGATCGTTTTCGATTGCGCCAAAGCAGCAGTCCCATCGTCTACCTCCAAGCCTCAGGTCCCTAGAACGCCCTGGTTCAACGCGGAATGTCGGGAGGCCCGTAAGTCTCGGAAGAGAGCGCAGCGACGCGTCTTTCGGAGACCGGAGACCGATAGTGTTCGAACCCATCAACAGCTGAGGGCGAAAGCCAGGTATGTTTTTAAAAAGAGCCAGAGGAAGTCATGGAGAGATTTTTGCTCTTCCTTAACCTCCAGCACACCCAAGAAGAAAGTGTGGAGGGTTTTAAAAAGAATTAAGGGCAAAAACGTATGCCCGACCTTTCATCATCTTAAACTTTCAGACGCTCTGGTCACAGAGAAGAAAGCAGTTGCCAATTTGCTTGCCTCCACAATTGAACAGAACTCGAGATCTGCTAACAAATCTGCTCGGTTTCTCAAAACCAAAAACCTGTCAGAAAAAACACCCTGTAACTTCTTTTCCGACAACACAGAGAATTACAACCTTCCTTTCACAATGAATGAACTTAAATCTGCCCTTCAGACCTGTACGGATTCCTGTCCAGGAATGGACGAGGTCCATTATAAACTCTTAAAGCACCTTCCCCAAACCTGTCTGGACACCCTGCTTAAAGTTTATAACCACATCTGGGTCACAGGCTTTTTTCCACCCTCCTGGCGGAAAGCCCTCATAATCCCGCTGCCGAAACCCGGAAAAGACCCCTCGAACCCCTCCAACTACCGCCCAATTGCACTGACCAGCTGCATCTGCAAACTGATGGAGAAGATGGTCAACGGTAGACTGATGTGGAAACTAGAGACCGACAGCCTTCTGGCGAAAGAACAGTGCGGTTTCCGCAAGCATCGCTCTACCGTTGACCATCTGGTTCGTCTGGAAACCACTGTAGGAAATGCCTTTGTAAACAAACAACATGTGGTGGCCATATTTTTTGACTTAGAGAAAGCTTACGATACCACGTGGAAATTTGGAATTCTCTCGGACTTGCACAAGCTTGGCTTCCGAGGACACCTGCCTCAGTTCATCCACAATTTTTTACAAGACAGACAATTCCAGGTGAGAGTCGGCACCACCCTGTCCGACATTCACGAGCAGGAGCTGGGTGTCCCGCAAGGGAGCATCCTGTCGCCGGCTCTTTTCAGCATCAAAATTAATGACATCGTTCAATCCGTTCAGAAGGGATCGGACAGCTCGCTGTTTGTGGACGATTTTGCCTTATATGCAACTGGTAGCACGTACGCCAGCATCCAGCGATGGCTTCAGCTCTGCGTCAACAAAATCCAGTGTTGGGCAGAGGAGAATGGCTTCACATTTTCGTCCTCCAAAACTGAATGCATCCATTTTCATAATTTTCGCCAGTTCTATCCGGACCCTGAAATCCGTCTGGGAAAATCCACCATCCCGGCGGTCAAGGAAGCCAAATTTTTAGGGGTCATCTTTGATCAGAAGCTGAACTTCCTCAGCCATATTAAACAGCTGAAAGTATCTTGCCAAAAAGCCCTGAACATCATCCGAGTTGTGGCACACACGAACTGGGGTGCTGATAAGAGAACTCTCTTGCACCTCTACAGAGCCCTGGTCCGGTCCAAACTGGATTACGGAAGTGTAGTATACGGCTCAGCCAGACCGTCTTACCTGAAACTGTTGGACCCTGTACACCACCAAGGGCTCCGTCTCAGCTTAGGTGCTTTCCGCACCACCCCTGTGCACAGCCTGTACGCAGAGGCGGGAGAACCGCCTCTCTCCAACCGCAGACTGAAGCTGACCCTAAACTATTATTTGAAATTGTTTTCTGAACCTACAAACCCTGCTTACGACGCTGTATTCAACAACCCTTTCGATAAGAAATTTACAGACAACCCAAACTGCATACCTCCTCTCGTACTCCGCATTCAGCCGCACTTAGAAAATGCAGATCTGGATGTCGGTGGCATCTCAGATTTCTCTAAGTTCCCTGACAGCCCACCGTGGACCTTTAGAACACCTGAGGTCCGATTCGATCTGGCCTCATACCGTAAAGACTCCACCAGTTCTCTGGCCTACAGAACTTACTTTTCAGAACTCTGTCACAAATTCCCCACTTTTCAAAGCATCTTCACTGACGGTTCCAAGTCAGAGGACGGAGTCGCTGCATCTGCGTTCTGTCCCGCCTTTCCTGACCGGCCCTCAACGGAACACATCCTGTCTGACAGCTCGGTGTACACTGCGGAACTGACTGCACTGGTTCTGGCGGTAAAAATGGTTCTCTCTTCGAAACAAAAGAGATTCATGATCTTTTCCGACTCCTTGTCAGCCCTGGAGGCGATAGCCTGCAGGAATATCACTCATCCCAAACTGCTGGAATTTTATGAAACTTTTACTCTTGCAATGAAGAAAGGATACGAGGTTGTGTTGGCCTGGGTTCCTGGACATGTTGGCATTCGTGGTAACGAAAGGGCGGACCTGCTGGCCAGGAACGCTGTAAAGAAAGAATTATCCAGATCCTTGGTACCATATACAGACATGAAGCGGAAGGTGAACACTTACGTTAAGGATCTTTGGCAAGAGGAGTGGAACACCCAGACGGACAACAAGCTCTTCCAGATCCGTCCGGACCTAAAAGAGACCCTCCCTTCGGGGGTGAAGAACAGAAAGGAGGAGTCTGTGCTGTGCAGACTGCGTACGGGGCACACTTTTTTTTTACTCATTCTTACTTGTTGAAGGGGGAAGAGGCCCCTCGATGCATTCCCTGTGATGAGCCTCTCTCCGTGAAACACGTGCTCCTTGACTGTTGGGATCTGCATGGCGTTAGACGCAGACATTACACGGCGGTTTCTTTGAAGACTTTGTTTCGTGATGTCCCTCCGTGGGCGCTGATGGACTTCTTAAAAGAAGTGAACCTTTTTAACCAGATTTGAAGGTTTTAAACTATGGAAGTTTTTTTAACTTTGGAGTGGAAAGTTTGAAGTGGTGACTCGGTTTTTTTGGTTGTTTTTTTATCCTTGTAGTAGTTATTGACGCGGCGATAGCCTTGAGATGGCCTTAGTGGTCGGCGAGGCTCTAAGCACCATAATTTCATTTCATTTCAAATCTTATTTTCCTGGCAGTGAAAGGGTTAATTGAGGAGACAAGTGGGAAATTAAAAGTTGAATTGGCAACTGACTGTTAATGCAGTTAATATTGCCTTTGTGTAAACATACCTTGTTTCGTTTCATGGCTCAGCACAAGTTTTTTTGTTTTGTTTTTGTTTTTCTTTTCAGTTTGGCTTTACGATTTCAAACTGCAGAGCAACAACAGTAACAACTAGATTTATATTTTTCTGAGTATGAAACTGCAATCGTGATCGTTTTGCAGGAGAATAAGATTCATTCGTTTATTTATTTATAGTCTGTTCATCTAAGATGATGATATTAGACTGAATGGAGAATAAGAGAAATCCACAAAAGCCCTTTGAGCAAAACCAATGTCTCGAAAAATTAATGAGTCAAGTGACCGACTGGCTGCCACAGCAATGAGTCATTTTATAATTGTTTGCATCAGTGATCTTTGACCGATATGAAACCAAAACACTGCAGATATCAACAAATGAAATGGTATTGCTAATAGATTTCCACAAATTTCTCACCATGTGGCCATGTCCTTGTGAAATTAAAACTGCATGTAATCGTTATCTATGGAATCTGTAAACATCATTCAGGATAATTTTTGTGATTTTTTTTGTGTGTGTGTGTGTCCTTTCTAGCACCCTTTTATCGTGGACCTAAAGTATGCATTCCAGACTGATGGAAAATTGTACCTGGTGCTGGAGTTCTTACCAGGTGGTGAACTCTTCATGCAGCTAGAGAGAGAAGGAATCATCATGGAAGATGCTGCCAGGTTAGTACAATATTTTATTGACTAATAAGATTTTTAATATTGTGTGCCTAATGTATGATAACAATCTGTTGAAATGCGGACGTGAAGCAGAACTAATGTCACCATCTGAAACTGGAAATATGACATGACGTCCATGGCAGTGAAAACAGATGAAACCTTTCCATGAAAAAGAATAAGTCCAGCTTGTGAAAACCCACATTTACCCAAACAACACACAAGGAGGCCTGGAGACAGGATGGCACATATCAACAGAGAGACTAGTGAACATATGACACAGCTTGTGAAGAGACTACTTATCATGACATCAGGGCCTCAACTTCGTTTGAAGGTACATACATTGCAGTGAAAGTCAGTGACTCATCAATCCTCATTCAGTTTTGTTTTGTTTATTATTTTGATGTGCAGCTTATTATACTGCACCGAATGTCAAGTGTTGTTAAGATGGGAATGTTTTTTTAATATGGAGGATGCACCTCATAGTCCAAAGTGTCATGTTGTTATAAGAATATGTTATTCTGATCATCAGTACTCTTGTTACTGTGAAAGGTGTAACAAACTACTTTTTGTTTACAATTTAGTTGATTTTCTCATTCCACACTAAGTCCACACTGCCCTTTTAACGTTAATACAATCTCAGCAATAGTCTGAAAGACCATGTGTTGTCATTCATATGTTAACTGAATTCTGAACATGTTAGGAAATGGTGTGACAGTGTCTGCGTCCAGTTGTGTGTGTGTTGTGTATTCGCACGTGTGTCTGTGTGTATGTTTGTGTGCGCGCGCATGTGTGTGTGTGTGAGAGAGAGAGAAAGCGAACAAATTTTTAATGCCATTAAGCTTTTCAGCAATGTGACACTACAAACTTTAGTGAGCGTGACGCAATGTCACAGACATAGAGACCATGGCAATGTTGTGTTTTGTGTCCAGTGTACAATCGTATGACACAGTCATTATTGTCAGTATTGAAAGATTCTGTTGGCAAGGTGAGACACAGCAGCGAACACATCACCCCAGGTAAAACTGGATCAGGCCATGAAGAGTTTGCAGGTCTTTGTCTGCAAGTGCTTGGGTGTCAGTGTGTTGTGTGTTGGGGATATGTTTTCCTTTATTAGTTTGGATAGCTTTACACACCTCTTTACCTCTAACATGTTTTTTTCATCCTGTTTTACAAACCAGTATGCACAGTCAACATCACTATTTGAGTTGCTCGAGTATTCCAATACAATATCATCCGATTCACATGCTATCACATCTGCACTATCACATCTATTGAAAGCAACCTTTCGAAACACTACATTTCTGTGTCTGTCCCTCAGGTGCCTTTGTATCGATCTACCAGTTAAGGGAGCAGTGTAACGTTTCACAACACCAGCATCGAACCTTACCACTGTACCTTTAGTTACTGACTCACTGTCATTGTCAGATTGCTGAAGAAGAAACTGAGGGGTGTCACAGTCCGATGTAGAAAGATCTATGTTGACTGGCACATGTGACACCTCTGTTGCTGGCTTTTCGTTTTGGTCCATGCTCACCGTCAGAATGTGTTGTGTGTCTCTGTCAGTCGTATCAACTTGTTTGGGTCGATTGTCATAAAAGGACTGTCCCTTCAAAACACAGTCAACGCCAGCTTCGACATTTGCCTGCCTTTCTTTCTGCTGCCTGGCTCTTTCCTGGTCCTGGGTGATCTGACTGGGCGGTTTCTTCCTGAAGTATTGCAACTGCTAGCTGTGGTTCAAGACAGGGTCAGCCATTATTGTTGACATTTCAGTCTCCACTGGCTTCAGTTGCAAGATGACCACTGTGCTGTCACCCTCACCCACTACTTTCCAACTCGTTGATGCATTGTCGGTTAGCAGGGCAGACAGGGTTTTCTCTACAGTTAATGGAAGACCAGTAACTGGCATTTTGAGACAAAACAATATTTTTTCACAGCTCTCTGAAATGTTGCCCTCGCTTCATGTCGCCGAGAGTGAGATAGAGATTTGTTATCTTTTTTGTGTTATACACCATATTGTTTCTTGGGTTTTTTTCCGACCGACGAAGGTTGCACGAAAGTTGTCCGACCGATCGACAAGACAGACCCACAGCGTTTGCTAAAATGCCCCATGTTTGGATAAGTGAACCAATTGAGAATAAGTGTTCTGTTGCTCCTCTGTCATCATTCAGCTTATCTGTATTTGGTCTGGATTACAAAACTTTCGCTCGCGACTGGGCTTCACAACTTGCAAAGATACCAGATTTCATCGATCGTCTTCAATCATTAACAAAATGAGAAAACTCACAAAGAATAAGAAGATTTTTGCTGCAGAGATCGATAAAGGAGTGAAAAATAAGTGGAACTGGGCCTGGCAAGATGAGATCGTGAAAACAGAAGTGAAGAACAAAAAAAAAAAAAAACTTTACGGGCAGGCCACACCATTCACAAAATTGACGCCGCGGGCAAAGCCAAGTGAGATTGGTGTCAGATTGTATGGGTGCAACTCTTCAGTCTAGGCACAGAAATCTGTTTTCAGATTTACAATAAAAACAGAGCACCCGTTTTCTGGTAGGAAAAAAAAAGAAGAAAAGCCGATGGGCTGTTAATATCGTTTACTGACTGATCTGTCTAAAATGAAAACGGAATGCTCTTTCGAAAGTGTCGTTTGTAGACTGCTTGAGAGGCAATCCAGTGACTTGTCAGAGCACCAAAATTGAAGTCAGAAAGTTTCTAAATGGTCGATTGAAGTTGTCAAAATACCGATAACGAAAGGCGATCCCTACATGGCACGCATTGATATCACTGTGAAAAGCGCACACATGCACACGTGCAGTCGATCACACATGCACAGTCATGCGTGTGCACGCGCGCGCGCGCGCACACACACACACACACACACACACACACACACACAAACTTACAGATACATGTAAACACTAAATACTGTGGTGGGGGGGGGGAATCTCCATCCCTGTCAAGCCACAAGGGCGGTGGGTACATCTGCTTGACTCTGTTCATTCAGCAAAGGCTGCAAACATTTGCCACTTTATGCACAAGTAACATTGTTGCGATTGAAACAGAAACTTTGAAGCAATTGATGTCAGTGCTTTTTCTGACACAGCCAACAGTTCATGGCAAGAGTCAGTTTATTTAAATTTGAGACCTATAGCCAGATTACCAAAGTTACACATGCACACACAGGCACAGAGCTGAATTGAATGCGCGCACACGCGCACACACACAAACACTCTCTCTCTCTCTCTCTCCCTCTCTCTGAAAAAAAATCGCATGAATGCACTCACATATACACATACTCTTGTTTTTTTATTTTATCTCTCTCTCCTTCACACTTGCACATGTGCACACATATGAGTGCTCATACAGACACACAGAACTTAATAATACGTGCATGCACGCGCACATACACACACACACTCTCTCTCTCGCACACTCACTTGGAGATTGAAAAAAATACACACACACACACACAGAGAATTGTACTTAATGCAATGCACATATATGCATATATACAAACTTGCACTTTATCCTCCCACCTTCCCCCCTCTCTCTGTGTCTCTTTGTCTGTCCGTCTCTCCCTCTTTCTGTCTCTCCCTCTCTCTCTCTCTTTCTTACATATACACACAGAGTTGCATTGAAAACACACACGAGCGTGCGCACGCAGAGAGAGAGATCTGTGGAATTTGAAAGCAATGCATACACATGCACAAATACAACTTGCATTCTTTCCTCCCACCATCTCCCCTCTCTTTGATTCTGTCTGTCTGTCTCCCTCTCTCTCTTGTTTACACACAGTTGAATTGAAACCACACATACACACGTGTGTGCACACACATGCTTGCTTGCTGTCTCTCTCTCTCTTTCTTTCTCCATCACACACAGAGTTTGGTTGAACACACACACAAACACAGTCCAGGCTGGGGGACTCTCTCGCAGTCCAGGCTGGGGGACTGCTCGCTTGCTGTCTCTCTCTCTCTCTCTTTCTCCATCACACACAGAGTTTGGTTGAACACACACACACACAGTCCAGGCTGGGACTCTCAGTGATCAGGCTTTACTTTCATAATTTGCTGAGGTACCCCTGCTCTATCTCTTGAGTCTCCTACATTGGTGAGGGAAGGGAGGAGGGAGGGGGATAAAACCACTGTCAAGGACTGTGGCAACTTTGGCATTGAGCCAAGACACCTACCACAATTCTGAGAATCCTTGACTGCTGAAAGTGATATCACCAGTCACATACCCACCCCCTCCTCCCTCCACCATTCCACTTCCCCCTTTCTTTCTTCAGCCAACACACATGCCTGTCAATGGAACAGAGACTACAGCTGAAGAGACCAGATGGTCAGTTATATTGGTACAGTGCAAAAGTTATATTGGTACAGTGCACACACACACACACACACACACACACACACACACACACACACACACACACACACGAGACAAAATTTTGAAAATCATGCCCCCAAGGCTTACTTTTACTGGTTTGAAAGCAAAAACACTTCAGTTTAGGAAGAATTTGACTAATTTTTTGTCTTTCGTAGGTTGGATTACCTCAGCAGCATAGGTGGCTCGCAAGTCAGATTTCATGGTTTGAAATAGAGAAAAACCTTCAGCTTCAGGGGTCTTCGCCCCCAGACCCCCCCACTGGGGGCCTTCTGCAGCCCCCAGACCCCCACCTTTCAGACTTAATCACAATTTCCAAACCTCATGCCTGTTTATGTGCATATTTCATCTTCTGCGTGCATATACACATGAAAGGGGGTTCAGGCACATGAGATCGGAAAAATCTCCACCTTTTACCAACCAGGCACAATAAATGAGATTCGAACCCAGAACCGTCAGATTGAAAGTCCAGTGTTTTGACTACTTTGAGTAATTCTAACAGATCATTGGCCAATCCATTGAACTTTGGACATTTGGTCAGCCAAAGATATAATTAGGACATGAAACACATATTTAACTAATAGAATCATGTTGTACTCGTTCTTCACAAATACTTTTTAAGTTAAAATCTGTTTTAATCTGCAATAAACTGTGAACAGTTTGAAATGTGAATATATTTGTATGGTTTTGGAGATAAGGATCTCCATACAACAGGGTTTGTAAGTGGGTGTAGCTCAGAGATAAAGTTAAGAGTGTGTTTGCCAGAGCCACATGAAAGTATTGGCAAAATAATGAATAATGTTTTGCAGTTTCGCTTGCAATGCCACAAGCACAAAGTGGGTCATTTATTAAATGTCTGTTGAACTGAAATCACTGATCCCTAGACGAAGTCGACAGTGAATGATTTGTTCCTTCCGTTTACCAAAGTAATAACAGCTAGGCACTACAGCATCATCAGTACACAGGTAATGCTAAAGCTGGCTTAAGTAATTCCTGGTTTCAACACAAATCAGGTAGAGAATTCCAGAGATATGTAGTGGATGGTTTGAATGATTTCTGAGTTCAGTGTGAAATTTTGGCATGGTGGTTCCAATGACCTGTGTCTACAGTAAGGGTGAAACAAGACCAGAAACAAGATCGTTTAGGTAATTAAGGCATAGACCATTAATAGTCTTGAAATAATCCATAAGTTTGTGTCTATTCCTTTTTTCCTTAAGTGTACAGTAACCTGATTCTTCGTATATTTTTTGGTGACTTGTCCCACAAACACCTCCAATTATGGTTCTTAATGCTTCAAGCTGTAAATTTTCCAGTCTTATTGTGCATCAGTGCCATTATCCTAAACAATTTTGGCACAGTCAAAATATGGTAGTATGAATGATTTGTACATAATTCCTAGTGCTCTCCTGTTTAACTTGTACTTATATGTCTTAAGATAAGAAAGCAACATAGTTACAGCATTGATTATGCTTTTGATATGTTCATCCCATTTCAAATTGTTTTGGAGTATGACGCCTAAATGTTTATGTGTATCTGTACTTTAGTAATGGTGTGCTGCCAAAAGGTAAAATTGCATAAATGTGGTGAGAAAAATTTAATAACTCTTTTTTCCCTTTGTTAGATTTGACTTTCCATTGTTATTATTACTAGTTGACAGAAAGTGGTCATCAAAATCTTTTAAAAAATCTCCATTTCTTTCTAGGCCCTTAACTCATCAAGCCTTGCACTTGAGAAATGCTCTGGCATCAAACAGTGACTCACTGAAATGATTTTTGCATTTCTGCATTAAACATCAGGCAAAGGAAAAACTTCTGCAGAAAATCTGGATGTGTCCACAAGTAATTTGCGGGAAGAACGTATATTTTCTGCATTTTTCTGCATGAATATGGCATGGAAGCCTGCTAAGGCTATAAATACCCTAGGGCTGAATGGTTTAGTGAGCTTTTCCTTCTGGACTATACTTACATTATAAAATATAAAAAGATCTTGCATATGTCTTTTCTTTTAGTCTGCAATTTATCATTCAACAACACCTTATTGTTTTTTGTTGGTTTTTTTTTTTTGGTTTTTTTTTTGTCTTCCACTGTGCAGTTTTTATTGTTCTGAGATTGTGCTGGCCATTGAACATCTCCACGCACAGGGCATCATTTACAGAGATCTGAAACCAGAAAATGTGCTGCTGGACAGAGAAGGTAACTGCATGCATGATTGATCAGACTATGCATAAATGTCAGTAATGAATTCAGGGTTAAAATTTTCTGTGATCAGGTCCTGTGTAAAGTTTTTATTGAAATTTTTGGTGGATAACTCACCCTGAAAGATTTTGTGGATACTTTGATGTACAGTTTCTTTAGACAGTTAAAATTTTATATGTGTGTTTATGACACCATATAGACATGTGGATAATCTTATGTCAGATGTCCAGTTTTAGCTTAAAGGTCACTGGCAACACATTCTTTCAGCAACTTTAGTAAATTGGTTATTTTCCTTGGAAGATATGACTTGTGGAATTTCTGTTTGGGCAGGTCATGTGAAGCTAACGGACTTTGGATTATGTAAGGAAGCCATCACAGGAGGCAGAGTGACTCACACCTTCTGTGGTACCATCGAATACATGTAAGCTTTTATGGTCATGAATTAGATTACCCTTGTTGTGCACAGGATTATCAACTCCTTGACCTGTTTTCATAAAGTAATGCTCACCTCTCTTGTAGGACCTTACAGCATAAATGTAAGGGCACAGGCACATTTATTTATTTATTTATTTATTGCCCCATGTACCGCTAGTGCTGGTTTTTGTAGAACTAGGAGTCAGGGGGATGACAATATTGACAACAAAGAATAAGTTGTGTTCTATTTTTAGTGATGATCCCAATAAGAAGTCACATTTTCAGAAACTCAGTCTCAGCCTTTAACCTGCTAAACAAGATGTCCACCATTGACAGGAAGTGATGAAACAGTGAAAAACCGGAAACTAGTGAAATGAAAGTATAAAGTTATTTACTAAGAACAAATATTGCGACATTCTTCTCACCTCGAAGAAATTGACGCAGCACATAACAATAGAGAAACCTTCGATTGCTGAACAGACACTGAACTGAAAAGAAAACAGAAAAGAAATAAACTACATTCTTCGACCTTCAAGAGTATGTTACCACCCATAACGATCAGGTGGTTTTGATACCAGAGTAGAACAGCAGACTTGAGGAGTAGGGACTTAGGGAGGTTCAGAAGTGAAACCTGGACTTGGAGACTGATGAATACTGTCTGCTTTTTCTCCATGCTCTCTGTTATCACTGTGAGTGTGAGATTGTCCATTTTCTCTGTTGAGTACCACGTTTTCACCTGTCTCTGCTGGAGTTCGTGTACAGGGTGCCAAATCCTGAAGAGAAACAGGTGATTCACGTCCATCTGGATAAGTTGCGATAACATATTTGTGCATACGTAGGGTTTGCATCCAGCAGTGGGCTTCCAGCATGGGTACGAGCAAACCGACGAAGCAGCACTGGCCCAGGACTCATCCAAGAAGGGAGTGAGAGTCCAAAAGAGGATCTTCGTTGAAAAGCAAAGAACCTCTCATGAGGGATTGTGTTTATTGCTGTTGAAAGATGGGATCTGATCGAGTGCAGAGCTTCAGGGATCACAAATTCCCTATTACAGATTGTGTTTATTGCTGTTGAGAGAAGGGATCTGATCGAGTGCAGAGCTTCAGGGATCACAAATTCCCTATTACAGATTGTGTTTATTGCTGTTGAGAGAAGGGATCTGATCGAGTGCAGAGCTTCAGGGATCACAAATTCCCTATTACAATCCATCAGCCCTTGAGAGTGAAGTGCAAGCCGCTCAGTTTTCCAGATGATCCCATTGTACCTTTCCACTTGAGAATTTCCTGTTGGATGATAAGGTGTACTTCTGCTTGTTGCAACCCCCCACTGAAGGAGATATTCCTTCAGTTTCCTGGACATGAATGAAGAGCCTGATCTGAATGAACAAAGCCTGGTGTTCCACAGAGTGCAAACAGTTGTTCTAGGCATTTAATCACGGTGGATGTTTGCATGTCAGGGCATGGGAATGGAAATCGTGAATATTCATCAACCACAGTCAGAATGTATTAATTTCAGGTGGACGATGACAGTGGCCCATTGAAGTCAATGATTGTGTGTTCCATTGGCTGTGTAACCTTGATCAACATGCCTTCAGGTAGTCTGTAGTAGCTGGGTTTGATTTCTGCACATACTTGATACCCAGCACACTCACGTCTTACTTCTTCAGTTTAAAAGGGGAGATTCTTTAAGCATACAAATTGAAGAAGGCAAGTCACACCAGGATGACACAACCCTACATGAAGATCTGTGAGGCGAGTAGTGAGTGGTGTGGATGCACAAGTTGCTTGGGACAACATGTCTGGGGCCATGTTGTTGGACAATACTTTTGTATAGCTGTTGGCAGTTAACTCCAGTCACCATTCTTGAATTTTCTGATTCTTTATTTTTGTACGCCTACACTTGTCAAACATAAAAGGAACAGAACGTTGATGAGTGCAAAGTGTTGGTGAGAAAGGAGATGACTCCATCTCCTCTCTGCTTCAATGACAGCAGTTGTTTCTTTTTCAACGGCAGGATAATGGCGTTCTCCTCCCTGCAAGGTATGTGACATGAAGGCAAGAGGTCTACCATCTTGATAGATAGTAGCTGAAATTGCGATTTTGGTGTCATATACTGTACCATGTCAAACTGATGCAAACTAGGCCTATTGGTTTGCTCTGCTTGGCCAAATTTCGCGCGGCTAACAGTGAAAAGACGGGCCCACCGCTCTCAGCCAATCAAACGCCTCTAAAAACTATAAGCGCTTAATCATTCCTTTGGCCAAGGCTCTCCACGCCATCTTGTCAGGTTTACGCTCTGTCTCGTCTTACGCTTTTTTCGGCTATTCAGCGTATCCTTTTGGCCTTATTTTGTTGCATGCGGCTTGTGTTTCTTGTATTCTTACATTCTGTGTACTCGATTCGACTCGGCACCCTCGATTCGTTCGATTTTTTCTGCCTCTAAGTCGATCCTGTCTTTCCTTTCTCTGTTGGGGGTCGGATTTTCGCTGGGTGCCTAAGCGCGGGTTCCATGCCTCGTGTGCCATACCACGAAGGCTGGGGATCATGATGCTGGGATTGAGACTCGGTAAGAGACTCTCCCAGGCCCGGAGCTCATGATTCCTCCCGATACGGACCGCGGCGATGCGTCGTTAGACGCTGATCGCGGAGGCGACGTTCGTACCAGTAAAACGGTCATGAAGGGGACCGGGGGGAAAGAGGTACGAGCGTCGCCTCCCGAGGTGTCCCAGCGCGAGGCAGAGAGAAGGGTGAATGACAAGTCATCTCGGTGCTGTGGGGACTCGCAGCTAGGCACGGACTCCCAAGGGGAGGCCGCGCCCGGCCATTACCCGGGTCCCCACTCGGAGACGGCCCTCACGTGCCCCATTGTTGTTCCCCCTCCTCCTTTCTCTGTCGACCCCCCTCCCCCACCTCCTTTTGGGGGGGGAGAAAAATTTGGTTCCGGGGGGGGATCTCTACTTTGCCCACCCCGGGCCAAGCCACCCCAGTCTCCCCACGGGAGGGGATTCGGGGCGCGTGGCAACCTGCTCGGCAGGTCTTCCCGCTATCCGGCTGGTCTCCCCTGCTGGGGGAGGCCCGTGCGTGTCAGGCGGTTCCGGGCAGTCAGCCCGCTCGTCTTCGGGCGGGACTGACACCCAAGTCGGACCTGACCTCCCTCCGACTTGGCCAGGTTGTTCCCTTCATGGAGGTCAACGCACCAGTGACCCTTGGGGTTCGGGTCACAGTATGGCTGGTGCCCACGGGTGGTTACCCCCATTCTACCCGTACTGGGGCGCACCTAGGGTGCACACTGGGTTGCCGGGAGCACCAAGGGCCAGCCCCTTGTCCACTCCCCACCAGACCCTGTCGTCGGATGAGGACGAACAAGCAGATGAGCACTCTTCGCCCACATCCCAGGGGGGACAGATTGAGCCCATGCCTCCCTAGAGACCAGCCTGAACCAAACTCGGACTTTGCCGAGCTCGAACTGACCCTCCCCAATAGGGTCACGTAGGCCGAATCAGTCCCTCAGGCTACTTTGTTACCCTTGACCCTCCTTACGCCATGTGACTCTAACTCCAGAACCACAAGGCAACTCAGAGTGCCAGAAATGGTGCAGGTATGGCTTAATAAGCCAGCCCGCACTGTCAGGGGTGCTGCTTCCATCCCTCCTCCAGGCAGGGAGTCCCTCTCTGCCCCGGGCGCCTTTTCCCTGGGAAAGTTTCTTAAAGATTCCTCCAAGGGAGGGGTGTGGTCCTGGTACACACAGGACCACCCTGCCTACAGCGGAGCAGAGCCCTCCGCACAGGACAGGATGTTGGTCTCACAGCGCACCACCTTCCCCACTTCAGCTAACCTATCCTTTAAAACGTTAGCAGAGTGGGACAAATTGGCCCGCCGCTGCCCCCTCGAGGTTTCCACGGCGTACACCTTCGACACGTTCCTTCACAGGGCCAATGAGCTGTGGGAACAGTGTCCGGTTAATCAGGACAAGGGGTCTCCTTCCTCTGTCCCGCCGGGCCTCTTCACCGACCAGAGGTTACACGCTTTTGGCAATAGGGTAGCATCTGGTCTCACGGCAGCTGCAGACACAGCTACCAGCCTTCACTTCAATACTGTGCTAGCGCGGCGTGATGCCATTTTCAGCCTCTCTAACATTCCTGTGGAGGAGAGGGCTGCCCTGCGGTCCATCCCAGCACAGCAGCACTCCCTCTTCGGCCAGTTCCCGCCCCATTTTGTCAGCCACAGGGCAGAGACAAACAGGGAGGTGGCCTCATATTTGGCCCACACCTCTCATGGGCTCCAGAGTTCTATGCCATTGAAGAGACCGGCCATCAGGGCCCCTCCATATACCACGCCGCCTGTCAAGGCAGCGTGTGCTGAATCAGGGGCAGAGGAATAAACCACCTTATGTCCGTCCAAGCCGACCGGCCATGCCCAAGGCCAGAACTGGCAGAAGGCAGCACCCCCAATGACTGGGCCCCGATTCAGCACCGCCAGTCGTTCAGCCCCTCCAAGTAGGAAACTTGTCCCGGCATGCACATCAGTGGTGTGCTCTGGGACTCAACGACGGGATTATGTCGGTGCTAGAGTCGGGGTACATGCTGTCTTGGGTGGAGGACCTCCCCCCTCTAAGATCCACTCCTCCTCCTTAGGTGCCCAGCTCGACGGAGCAGGAGAGCGTCCTAGAAAAAGAGATATCGCACCCACTCCTCATGGGGCTATATCTCAACTCTCGGACCCGGGCCCCGGTTTTTACGGCTGGTTGTTGGTGATTCCAAAGGTCTCGGGAGGGTGGAGACCAGTTTTGGACTGGTCCCCCCTCAACAAATTCCTCCCCAAAATCAAATTCAAGAGGGACACACAGGCACAGATTCGGGAGACCATCCAACAAGGTGATTGGCCTACCTCTATCGATCTGGAAGATGCTTATTTTCATATACTCAACCATTCGGCATCCCGTCGGTACCTGAGGTTCGTGTGGAGGGACAAGGGGTTCCAGTTCCCGGCCCTCCCATTTGGTCTGTCCCTTGCCCCTTTCCTGTCTACCAAGGTGGTGCGGGAATTGGTGTCCATCGTCCGCTCGGAATCCATTTGTCTCTGTGTGTACCTGGACGACTTGCTTATCCTGGCCCAGTCGCAGGCCCTGTGCCTGAGTCATACGGCCAGACTTCTAGACCTTTTCTCCCAACTGGGCTTCCTCATGGACCAGCAGATATGCGATCTGTCCCCACGTCAGTCCTTCAACTTCTTAGGGATGAGATTTGACACGCGGTCTATGATAGTCTCTCTGGCGCCAGATCACTGGGACCGTCTGGCAGTCCTCCTCAGCCACTGGCGCCACTCCTCCCAAGATACAGCGCAGACACTTTCTTCCCTCTTGGGCATGATGGAGTCCACGGCACCTCTCATTCCCCTGGACAGGGTTCTCAAGCGCCCTCTCCAGAGGGCACTGAGGTTACGCCGGTCCCAGAGCACTCGGCCATGGGATACCCAGATATGTCTGGGCGAGTGGTTCCTCGAGGTGACATCAGAGTGGTTAATCACCCCCCTTCGGACACAGGGGGTGCCCTTAGCCCCACCTACTCTTCAGGTGGCACTCTTCACAGACGCCTCCTCCCTGGGCTGGGGAGCCCACATGGACTCACTCTGTGCAGCAGGGACTTGGTCCCCGGAGGAGCGCCTGTGCCACATCAATGTTCTGGAACTGGAGGCAGTTCGCAGGACTCTCCTGCACTTCATGGGGGAGGCCACTGGCAAGACCATCCGCTTGTTCACGGACAAGATGACGGTCGCATGTTATGTGAACAAATGGGGGGAGCGCACTCGGCAGACCTCTCCATGCGGACTGAGGCTCTCCTCCGTTGGTGCCACAGCAAGGGCATTGCACTTTCAGCGAGACACTGAGCAGGAAAAACCAACTTCTTGGCAGATGCTCTTAGCAGGTCCAAGAGTGTCATACGCACAGAGTGCACCCTGGACAAGGACAGCCTTCAGGGGGTGTGGGAACAGTGGTTTCGGCCGATGGTAGACCTTGAGACTTCCCACTTCCGTCTCTTCGGTTGCCGACCCAGAAGCGTGGGCAGTGGATGCTCTCTCTCTAGATTGGAGCAGTCTGATTGCCTCCGCGTTTCCTCCCTTTCCAATTCTGTCCAAGGTGATACGGAAAGACAGATTGGAACACCCGCAGCTGATCCTCATTGCGCCGAAATGGCCAGTCCAGACCTGGTTTCCGGACCTTCAGTCCCTGACACATGTTCCCACCCCTGGAACTTGAAGCCAAATCTCATCTGCTGAGGCAGCCTCGCTCGGGCACTCCGCATTCCAATCCTCAACTGCTCCACCAGCACGCATGGCTGCTGTGCGGTCAGAACTGTCAGCATCACCATTGAAGTCCTCAACCCCTCGGTTGGCCTCTGTGTCGGCTGTGCTGACCAAGGGGTGTGCCTCCTCTGACCTCCTCTCCATAGTCACCAGAGCAAGGAGGCAGGGAACGGAGACTTTGTATGACTTTCGCTGGAAGAAATGGTTGCGGTGGTGTACAGCTCAGGGCATTACCCCTACGAACCTTACGAGCATGCAGCTGGCCAACTTTCTGGCCCTCTGCTCCTCGGTTCATCCTGTCTGCTAGTTCTGTGCGAGGGTACAGGTCTGCCTTCTGTACCACAAACAGCTTGGTGGTTCCGCCTTTGAAGCGGATTGCCTGCTCAGAGAGGTGGCTAGGGGTGCCCCTCTGAAGGAAGCTAGAGACCCCAGAAGAGTGCCCCTCTGGGACTTGTTCCTGGTGCTGGATTTCATTCGAAAACAGCCCTTCCTACCATTGGGGGCTATTCCTTTTGACATCCTCACCCTCAAGACCACTTTCCTTCTGTGGCTGGCCACAGGCAGTCGTAGAAGTGAGCTGCATGGGCTCAGTGGAATGCCACAAGATCTGGCCTTCCACAGAGATGGTTCCATCACTATTCGTTTCCTTCCAGAGTTTCTGGCTAAGAACCAAGACCCTGAGGTTCCTTCCCCCTCTCTGAGGGTCAGACCTTTGTCTGATATTCTTGCCCAAGATGATGAGGATAGGCACCTGTCCTGTTTGGTGTCTCAAATATTATTGGGATAGGTCTCGCCATAGGCGTTCTTCTCAGAGGTGTCTGCTCATCTCCCTCAATGAGAATTACAAGAAAGACATCGCTGCAGGCACCATTTCCCGCCAGGTTTCCCAAGTCATTCGTAGAGCCTACTCTCATGCACACAGGGATATCAGCTGTCTTCATCCCAGAGCACACGAAATGCAGGCCATAGCTACTTCGGCTGCTTTCCAGCACTCAGTGCCAACGCAGCATGTCTTGGAGGCAGCCTTCTGCCGGTCTGAGAATCCCTTCATCAACTTCTACCTCAGGAATTTCCGTATGACCAGGGCTGACGGTTCCAAGGGGATTTCCTTTGTCGCGGCTAACACTGCCGTCTCAGTTACAAGGGCTCCCCATATGAACCAGTAGGCGTTGCCCTCCTCCATTTGCTTTAAATTCTGCATCAGTTTGACATGGTACAGTATATGACACCAAAAGGAGAAGTTTGTATTATACTCCATGTTTGGTGTTAAATATACTTACCATGTCAAACTCGAATGCCCGCCCGTCCGTCCCCGCGTCTCCGCCGTGGTTCTCATGGGGCATTTTTGTTCATGGCCACGGAATGATTAAGCGCTTATAGTTTTTAGAGGCGTTTGATTGGCTGAGAGCGGTGGGCCCGTCTTTTCACTGTTAGCCGCGCGAAATTTGGCCAAGCAGAGCAAACCAATAGGCCTAGTTTGCATCAGTTTGACATGGTAAGTATATTTAACACCAAACATGGAGTATAATACAAACTCCTCCTGTCTGGTGCATCACACTCAACAATGAAAGGTTTGTTCTCATCGATGGAGTAGAGCATGGCCTTCAACAGTTCTTTCTTGAAAGAATCAACGAGTAAGAGCTTCGGCTGTCAGAGTGAATGATTCAACTGCCGGTATCTGCAAAGGCCGTATTTTGTCTGAAAAATTTGTAATCTGTTTTGCATAGTATGCAAACATTCCAAGCACTCTGTGAAGATACTTCAAACAAGTTGGTGGGGGCAGTTCCTGAGGAGGTTGTAGTCTTTCTGGATCTGGCTGTATGGTGCCATTGCCAACAAGATAGCCAAGAATGTTGATGGAAGACGAAGACAAGATGGACTTTCCCTCATTCAGTCTGAGTTTTCGCCTTGTAACAACTTCAGGAACTTTGACACATTTCTGTCGTGCTCCTCTTGAGTATGACCAGCAATTGTAATGTTATCAATATAAGGAAATGTACCTGTTTGCCCTTCCTCTTCCACGAGTTTGTCCATTGCCCTCTGAAAGTTGCTACACTATTTGTCACACCAATGGTATTCTACAGAACTGGTAGAGCTTGCCATTGGCTTCAAAAGCACTGTACCTTTTGTCTGATTCTTTGATTTTAATTTGATGATAAGCACTTTTCAGATCAAAGGTAGAAAAGACCGTGTATTGAGCCAGGTCATTCACTAAATCATCAATCCGAGGAAGTGGATACACATCCAACTCCATGAACAGGTTGATGGTCTGAGAATAGTATACACACATTCTTTTCTTGTGGCAACTGAGTTTGGAGACAGCAACCTGTGCTCACTATGGAGAAGTACTTGGCTCTATAATGCCTTCATCCAGGAGTTGTCTGACTTCAGATGAAATAAAAGACAGACCATCTTTGCTGAAACGTCAGGATTTTGATGCAGCAGGCTTGCAGTTTGGTTTATATTGTTGAAGAGTGATGGTTCTTCAATTGATGATGCTGAGAGTGCACATGTAGCATCTTTTATCTTAATCTTCAGATTAGACTTTAGATTATGTGGGGCTGGGTCAAGACTTGCAGTTAATAGGCTGACTGAAGTAAGCCCTGCAGTGCTCAGTTCTCCGTTCCCGGGAGCTGGGCATGATCAGGGGGGATTGAGTCAGTGCTTGACTGTTGGTCTTATGTCCCTCCCGAAACTTGGAAGGGGTCAAGCTGGTCTTCCCTTGACCCTGGCCCCTAAGTTGGATCCCATGGTGGGTGGGTAAGGGAGGATGAAGGATAAAACTCAAAACTATGGCTTCCACTCAAATTATCCCCCCAAAAGTAGCGAAGAGGAGGATACTAGGAACCAAGAGCGACTCCGACTCCAATTTGGAAGTCTGAGAGTCCTCTGGATTTTGGCCATCATGGCTTGTGGTGGAGGGTGCTGATGCTGACAAGCCCTTTTCAGCTCTCAGCCCCTTCGATATCAAGAAAGGCTTGCGGTGTTTGGTCGGTGCTTTGAAAACTATCAAGCGGCTGAGGAATAGATCATTTTCTAGTGTGGTTCATCCATCGGGATCGACGAGGACCATCTAGTCATCCTGAGGGTGGATGGGTTGGGCTCTGTGGGTGCGCAGATGACTGGTCAGGCCAATTCGCACCCGAAAGGTTCTGACGCAGTGTGGACAGGGGATGGTGGCGGCTGTTGGGTACTTGCTGGCCCTGCTTTTCCTGGCCTGTCTGTGTTGCTCTGCTGCAGCAATTCTGTTGGCCTCATAGGATTTGGCGCCTTTGTTGACAGCTGAACGCCACTTTGGTCTGTCCATTGCATTCAGCTCCCATGTGTCGTGGCTGATGTTGAAGGCCTTCAGAGAAGCTTTCAGAGTGTCTTTGAAGTGCTTCTTTTGGCCTCCATGGGAGCGCTTGCCATGTTGGAGTTCGCCGTACAGCAGTTTCTTGGGGAGCCGGTGGTCTGGCATGTGAACTACATGGCCTGCCCAGCGCAGCTGGGCCTGTGTCAAGATGGTGTAGATGCTGGGCAAGTTTGCACGAGTGAGCACATCTTCTCTTGCCACTTTATGCCGAGAAGTTTTCTGACGCTGATGGTGTGGAAGTGGTTCAGCTTTTTGGCATGGCATTTGTAGACCGTCCATGATTCACATCCATAGAGCAGTGTGGTGAGAACTATGGCCTTGTATACTTTGAGCTTCATCTCCAGGGTGATGCCTCTTCTGTTCCAAACGTTCTTATGGAGTCTGCCAAAGGCAGCGCTGGCTTTGGCGAGTCTGGCATTCACCTCGTTGTCGATGACAACTGTGCGAGAGAGTGTACTGCCCAGGTATGTGAACTTGTCCACCATGTTCAGTCGTTGCCCGTTGATGAAGATGTTTGGTTCAACATGAGGCTTTCCTGGAGCTGGCTGGTGCATCACCTCAGTCTTTGTGCTGATTGTGAGGCCAAAGTTGTCACAGGCAGCAGAGAACTTGTTGACGCTGTGTTGCATATCAGCTTCTGAGGCAGCGTTGAGAGCGCAGTCATCAGCAAACAGGAAGTCATTGATGGTGTCTGTCCTCACCTTGGTTTTTGCTTGAAGTCTCCTGAGGTTGAAGAGTGAGCCATCTGTGCGGTACCTGATGCCAATGCCTACGTCAGCGTCTCTGAAGGCATGTGTCAGCATGCCTGAAAACATGAGACTGAACAGGGTGGGGGCAAGAACACACCCTTGCTTGACTCCGTTGGAGACAGGGAATGGTTCTGAAGTCTCTCTGTTGTCTTGGACTGGGGCCAGCATCCCATCGTGTAGTTGTCGTATGATGGTGATGAACTTTCTGGGACATCCGTACTTCATGATTCTCCAAAGGCCATCTCTGCTAACAGTATCCAAGGCCTTGGTCAGATCGACATAGGTGGAGTAAAGGTCGGCATTCTGTTCCTGACACTTCTCCTGGAGCTGCCTGGCAGCAAACACCATGTTGATAGTCCCGCGTTCTTTCTGGAAGCCACATTGGCTCTCTGGTAGGAGACCTTGCTCAAGGTGCGCTATGAGACGGTTGAGTAGCACCCTGGCCAGAGTCTTGCCTGCGACGGACAGCAGGGATATTCCACGATGGTTGTCACAGGCCTGATGATTTCCTTTGCGCTTCTACAGGTGTATGATGGAAGCGTCTTTGAAGTCCTGTGGAACAGCCTCATGCTGCCAGATGAGCCGGAACAGCTGATGAAGCTTCTCAGTCAGCGCCATACCACCTTCTTTGTAGACCTCAGCTGGAATGGAGTCTGCGCCAGGGGCTTTGCCGTTGGATAGCAGATGGATAGCTTTCTGGGTCTCCTCCAAAGTTGGAATGGCATCCAACGACTCACTGACTGGCACCTGGGGGAGTCGGTTGATGGCTTCATCATTGATGGTGTAAGGGCGGTTCAGTACGCTGTCAAAGTGTTCAGCCCATCTCTCAAGGATCCTGTCCTTGTCAGTGATTTGGGTAGAACCATCAGCACTGAGGAGTGGAGCAGATCCGTAGGTGGTGGGACCGTAGACTTCTTTCAGGCCATTATAGAAGTTCTTCATGTCGTTCCTGTCTGCAGAGCCCTGGATCTCATCAGCTTTGTTGCTCAGCCAGGAATCCTGCATCTGCCGCAGCTTCAGCTGGATGGTGCTGCGTGCGCTCTTCAGTATGTCTTTCTTTGACTGTGACTTGGGATCTTCAATGTGGGCTCTGTAGGCTTGGCGTTTGTCTTCCGGCAGCTGCTTGATCTCAGTGCAGTTTTCATCAAACCAGTCTTTGTGCTTCCTGGCAGAAAAAATGAAATGAAATTATGGTGCTTAGAGCCTCGCCAACCACTAAAGCCATCTCAAGGCTATCACCGCGTTAATAACTACTACAAGGATAAGAAAAACAAACAATTAAAACGAGTCACCACTTCAAACTTTCCACTCCAAAGTTTAAAAAAAAAAAAAAACTTCCATAGTTTAAAACCTTCAAATCTGGTTAAAAATGTTCACTTCTTTTAAGAAGTCCATCAGCGCCCACGGAGGGACATCACGAAATAAAGTCTTCAAAGAAACCGCCATGTAATGTCTGTGCCTAACGTCATGCAGATCCCAACAGTCAAGGAGCACGTGTTTCACGGTGAGAGGCTCATCACAGGGAATACATCGAGGGGCCTCTTCCCCCTTCAACAAGTAAGAATGAGTAAAAAAAAGTGTGCCCCGCACGCAGTCTTGCATAGCACAGACTCCTCCTTTCTGTTCTTCACCCCCGAAGGGAGGGTATTTTTTAGGTCTGGACGGATCTGGAAGAGTTTGTTGTCCGTCTGGGTGTTCCACTCCTCTTGCCAAAGATCCTTAATGTAAGTGTTCACCTTCCGCTTCATGTCTGTGTATGGTACAAAGGATCTGGATAATTCTTTCTTTACAGCGTTCCTGGCCAGCAGGTTCGCCCTTTCGTTACCACGAATGCCAACATGTCCGGGAACCCAGGCCAACACAACCTCATATCCTTTCTTCGTTGCGAGAGTAAAAGCTTCATAAAATTCCAGCAGTTTGGGATGAGTGATATTCCTGCAGGCCATCGCCTCCAGGGCTGACAAGGAGTCGGAAAAGATCATGAATCTCTTTTGTTTCAAAGAGAGAACCATTTTTACCGCCAGAACCAGTGTGGTCAGTTCCACAGTGTACACTGAGCTGTCAGACAGGATGTGTTGCGTTGAGGGCCGGTCAGGAAAGGCGGGACAGACTGCAGATGCAGCAACTCCGTCCTCTGACTTGGAACCGTCAGTGAAGATTCTTTGAAAAGTGGGAAATTTGTGGCAGAGTTCCGAAAAGAAAGTTCTGTAGGCCAGAGAACTGGTGGAGTCTTTACGGTACGAGGCCAGATCAAATCGGACCTCAGGTGTTCTATAGGTCCACGGAGGGCTGTCGGGGAACTTGGAGACATCTGAGATGCCACCGACATCCAGATCTGCATTTTCTAAGTGCGGCTGAATGCGGAGTCCCAAGAGGAGGGATGCAGTTTGGGTTGTCTTTAAATTTCTTATCGAAAGGGTTGTTGAATACAGGGTCGTAAGCAGGGTTTGTAGGTTCAGAAAACAATTTCAAATAATAGTTTAGGGTCAGCTTCAATCTGCGGTTGGAGAGAGGCGGTTCCCCCGCCTCTGCGTACAGGCTGTGCACAGGGGTGGTGCAGAAAACACCTAAGCTGAGATGGAGCCCTTGGTGATGTATAGGGTCCAACAGTTTCAGGTAAGACGGTCTGGCCGAGCCATATACTACACTTCCGTAATCCAGTTTGGACTGGACCAGAGCTCTGTAGAGGTGCAAGAGAGTTCTCTTATCAGCACCCCAGTCCGTGTGTGCCACAACTCGGATGATGTTCAGGGCTTTTTGGCAAGATATTTTCAGCTGTTTGATATAGCTGAGGAAGTTCAGCTTCTGATCAAAGATGACCCCTAAAAATTTGGCTTCCTTGACCACCGGCATGGTGGATTTTCCCAGACAGATTTTAGGGTCCGGATAGAACTGGCGAAAGTTATGAAAATGAATACATTCAGTTTTGGAGGACGAAAAGGTGAAGCCATTCTCCTCTGCCCAACACTGGATTTTGTTGACGCAGAGCTGAAGCCGTCGCTGGATGCTGGCATACGTGCTGCCAGTTGCATACAAGGCGAAATCGTCCATGAACAGCGAGCTGTCCGATCCCTTCTGAACGGATTGAATGATGTCATTAATTTTGATGCTGAAGAGAGCCGGTGACAGAATGCTCCCTTGCGGGACACCCAGCTCCTGCTCATGAATGTCGGACAGAGTGGTGCTGACCCTCACCTGGAATTGTCTGTCTTGCAAAAAGTTGTGGATGAACTGAGGCAGGTGTCCTCGGAAGCTGAGCTTGTGCAGGTCCGAGAGGATTCCAGATTTCCAGGTGGTATCGTAAGCTTTCTCTAAGTCAAAAAATATGGCCACCACATGCTGTTTATTTACAAAGGCATTTCTTACAGTGGTTTCCAGACGAACCAGATGGTCAACGGTAGAACGATGCTTGCGGAAACCGCACTGTTCTTTTGCCAGAAGGCCTTCGGTCTCTAGTTTCCACATCAGTCTACCGTTGACCATCTTCTCCATCAGTTTGCAGATGCAGCTGGTCAGTGCTATTGGGCGGAAGTTGGAGGGGTTCGAGGGGTCTTTTCCCGGTTTTGGCACTGGGATTATGAGGGCTTTCCGCCAGGAGGGTGGAAAAAAGCCTGTGATCCAGATGTGGTTGTAAACTTTGAGCAGGGTGTCCAGACAGGTTTCGGGAAGATGTTTTAAGAGTTTATAATGGACCTTGTCCATTCCTGGAGAGGAATCCGTACAGGTCTGAAGGGCAGATTTAAGTTCATTCATTGTGAAAGGAAGGTTGTAGCTCTCTGTGTTGTCGGAAGAGAAGTTACAGGGTGTTTTTTCTGTCAGGTTTTTGGTTTTGAGAAACCGAGCAGATTTGTTAGCAGATCTCGAGTTCAGTTCAATTGTGGAGGCAAGCAAATTGGCAACTGCTTTCTTCTCTGTGACCAGAGCGTCTGAAAGTTTAAGGTGATGAAAGGTTGGGCAGACGTTTTTGCCCTTAATTTTGTTTTAAACCCTCCACACTTTCTTCTTGGGTGTGTTGGAGGTTACGGAAGAGCAAAAATCTCTTGATGACTTTCTCTGGCTCTTTTTAAAAACATACCTGGCTTTCGCCCTCAGCTGTTGATGGGTTCGAACGCTATCGGACTCCGGTCTCCGAAAGACGCGTCGCTGCGCTCTCTTCCGAGACTTGCGGGCCTCCCGACATTCCGCGTTGAACCAGGGCGTTCTAGGGACCTGAGGCTTGGAGGCAGACGATGGGACTGCTGCTTTGGCGCAATCTAAAACGATCCGAGTCAGAGCGTCAGCAGGGTCCTTGCTTTTCAATACTGTTTCTTCCTGCAGCTCCGCTCTTATCTTGGTGGTAAAAAAACTCCAGTCTGCTTTGTCGTAGTACAGGCGGTCAGGCAGAGAGTCACCTTCTCCATCTGTGGGGCGGAGGACGACAGGAAAGTGGTCACTCCCGTGCAGATCGTCGTGCACTTTCCACTCGTAGTCCAGGACCAACGATGGATCGCAAACTGACAGATCTAAACACGAGAGCTTTCCAGAGGACAGATGAAGGTAAGTGGGTGACTTGTCGTTAAGACAGCACAAGTCCATATCGGAAAGAAGGTTTTCCCAGAGAAGACCCCGGGCTGATGTCATCTCACTTCCCCAGAGCGGGGAGTGGCCATTGAAGTCGCCCAACAGTAGAAACGGTCGTGGGAGCTGGTTGACCAGGTTCATGAGGTCCTGCCTCAGAACACGGATGGAAGGAGGAAGGTACAGAGAGCAGACAGTGATGGTTTTCCCAAGTGTGACTCTGACTGCCACCGCCTGTAAAGGGGTGCTTAAAGGAACTGTACTGTATAAAAGGGACTTGCATATAAAAAGAGCGACACCTCCCGTCAATCCCTCTTGCTTCGGTTGAGCGGGTTTAAAAATGGAGTTAAAACCAGAGAGAGATAAAACCTTGCCATCTCTTTGCAGAGTCTCCTGCAGTGCCAGCACTGAAGGTTTCAAGGCACAACAAAGCAGCTGAAGTTCCTGGAAGTTGGCGTAGAACCAAAGGATGTTCCAGTGGATCACTGCCATTAAAAAGGTTAAAAAAATAAGCAGCAGCCTATTCCATCGCTACCCCCTGCTCCTCTGCTTGCGGTGGCTCAAGGTCGGCCAAGATCGCGTATCTATTTTTGGAGTTTAATTTTTCCGATTCCGACCAAGCCGGAATATCTACCACCTCGGCTCTTCCTGATCTTTCCGAGGCCGCAACCCTCCCCTCCTTGAGTTTTGGAGGTACGGGGGGTTTCTGGCCACTCCCGCCAGCCCGAGGGCCAGGCAGACGAGAGGGGGTTGGGGGGACTGGAGGCGGACAACGTGCCTCCGCCCGAGGCTTTCCGCTCCCGCCCAGCAGCCCCTGAGGACCGCCGTACAGGATGGGAAGGGGTGGACACGGCGCCTCCACCCAAGGCCAGTGTAATTTGCGTTGTCTGTCTGCGTCCCTGTGGACGTCGTCTGGACCGCGACGTCCACCATCCTGGGTCTGACGACAGAGGCATAAGATGCCTTAGGCAATGTGGCCTCCACTTGTTTACGTGCCTCAAAGAAAGAAATTTTCTTCTCTGTCTTCACCTTCTGGATTTGTTTTTCTTATTTCCAGGCGGGGCAGTCTTTTGATGAGGACAGGTGGCCGCCTCCGCAGTTCGCACAATGGGCTGGACTGACACATTCACCCTGGTGCGCCGCCTTTGAACAGGTGCCACACGCCTCTTCCTCCTTGCATCGGTCCCGCACGTGTCTGAATTTCTGGCATTTGAAACATCTTAGAGGGGACGGCACATACAGGCTTACATTCACCATCAGGTATCCGACTTGAATGTCCTTGGGGACATTAGGGCAGTAGAAGGTGAGGAAAATTGTGTTGGTCGGGACTCTGTCCGACCCCTTCTTTACTGTCACCCTGTAGACGTCGGTCACTGCCTGAGAGGACAGCTCGCTCTTGATCTCTGCTTCAGACACTTCTCTCAACTCCGGGCATCTGATGACCCCCTTTGAACAGTTGAGACCTTTGTAAGGGGAAACCCTCACCGCCCTATCCACAAAAGTGGTCGCCTTGAACAGAAGCTGTGTCTGCCTTTTAGACTCTGTCTCCACCAAAAATGCTCCGCTCCTCAGCTCCTGTTCGGCATGGGAAGCCCTATCAGGGGCATCAGTACAAAAACCACCACTTATTCAGCCCGACCTCCCGAAACCTGGAGGGGGTCAGGCTGGTGTTCTCCTGACCCACTCCCGGGAGGGTCACTACCTTGTCGTGGTCGGGAGGCTTAGTGGCCAGTGATCGAGCGAGCTATGTCGGCAGGGGCATCAGTGCTTCTTGGGGTTTGGTGCTCTGGTCCCACGTCTTAATTGACAGCCTACATAGCCATCGTAGCTGTTAGGGCTGAATAAGTGGTGGTTTTGTACTGATGCCCCTGATAGGGCTTCCCATGCCGAACAGGTCGTGAGTGAGGCCCAAACTAAACGTGACCCACTGTCCCTTTCGCTATTCTTTGTTCTTCTTTTTACCGCCTCTTTTCTGTCCTCAGCTCCCCATCAAGCCTTCTTTTCCACATTCTTTTTTCTCTGCGGCCTTCTTTAGGCCCGCCGTGTTTGCCATGCGGCGCGACCTGTGATGGAGGGGAATGAGATCCTGGGGATTGAGAGGGCACGCTGCTCTCAACACATCCCTTTGGCTCGGACCTCTCCTAAGACAGGCGGCACACATTGGCCCGTGTGTGTCAATCGGCTACCCCTTCGTGGGGCTGGGTCAAGACTGGCAGTTTAGTGGCTGACGAAGGTAACCCCCGTAGTGCTCGGCTCTCTGTCCCCGGGAGCTGGGCATGATCGGGGGGGAGCACGTTGGAGCTGGGCTGCTGGTTGTATATCCTTCCCGAAACCTGGAAGGGGTCAAGCTGGTGTTCCCTTGACCCTGGCCCCTAAGTTGGACCCCATGGTGGGTGGGTAAGGGAGGGATGAATTCACATTTTTCTTTCAACATGAATCCTAAACAAACACACACCCCCAAACTCGGAAAAAGACGACGACAGGGAACGGACGACTCAGACTCTGAGTCGGAGGTCTTTGAGACCTCTGGTTTTTGGCCATCATGGCTAGTGATGGAGGGCGCTGATGACGACAAGCCCTTGTCGGCTCTCAGCCCCTTCGCTGTCCAGAAGGGCTTTCAGTGTCTGGCAGGATCGCTCAGATCCATCAAGAGGCTGAGGAGCGGAGCGTTTTTAGTACAGACAGAATCCAAAAGACAGACACAGTTCCTTCTCAAGGCGACCACTTTCGTGGATAGGGCGGTGAAGATTTCCCCTCACAAAGGTCTCAACTGCTCAAAGGGAGTCATCAGATGCCCGGAGTTGAAAGGTGTGTCTGAGGCCGAGATCAAGAGCGAGCTGTCCTCTCAGGGAGTGACCGATGTGTACAGGGTGACGGTGAGGAAGGGGTCAGACAGAGTCCCGACCAACACTTTCTTCCTCACCTTCTGCTGCCCGGATGTCCCCAAGGACATTCGGGTCGGATACCTGCTAGTTAATGTCAGCCTGTACGTACCGTCCCCTCTGAGATGCTTTAAGTGTCAGAAATTCGGACACGTGAGAGACAGATGTAAGGAGGAAGAGGCGTGTGGCACCTGTTCGAAGGCGGCGCACCAGGGCGATTGCGTCAGTGCAGCCCTGTGTGCGAACTGCGGAGGTGGCCACCCGTCCTCATCGAAGGACTGCCCCGCCTGGAAGAAAGAAAAACAAATCCAGAAAGTCAAGACAGAACAGAAAATTTCCTTCTTTGAGGCAAGG
Source organism: Babylonia areolata (assembly GCF_041734735.1). Taxonomy (NCBI): domain Eukaryota; kingdom Metazoa; phylum Mollusca; class Gastropoda; order Neogastropoda; family Buccinidae; genus Babylonia; species Babylonia areolata. The sequence continues at coordinate 23,563,102 of NC_134904.1, read as the reverse complement.
AAACAGGTGGAGGCCGCGTCGCCTAAGGCGTCGTATGCCTCTGTCGTCAGATCCAGGACGGTGGACGTCGTGGTCCAGACGACGTCCACAGGAATGCAGACGGATGACTTAACCGCCTCGTCGGAACCGTTGGCCTTGGGTGGAGGCGCTGTGTCCACCCCTTCCCATCCTGCGCGGCAGTCCTCAGGGGCTGCTGGGCGGGAGAGAAAAGCCTCGGGCGGAGGCACGTTGTCCGCCTCCCGCCCCACCCCACCCCCCGGCCCCCCTCGCCCCGCCTCTCGTCTGCCTGGCCCTCGGGCTGGCGGAAGTGGCCGGAAGCCCCCCTTACCTCCAAAACTCAAGGAGGGGAGGGTTGCGGCCACGGCGGGATCGGGAGGGGCCGAGGTGGTGGATATTCCGACCCGGTCGGAATCCGAAAAATTTATGTCAAAAAACAAATACTCCATCCTGGCGGACCTTGAGCCACCGCAAGTGGAGGAGCAGGGGGTAGCGATGGAATAGGCTGCTGCTTTATTTTTTTTTAAAAACCTTTTTAATGGCAGTGATCCACTGGAATATCCGGGGATTCTATGCCAACTTCCAGGAACTCCAGCTGCTTTGTCGTGCTTTGAAACCTTCAGTGCTGGCACTGCAGGAGACTCTGCAAAGAGATGGCAAGGTTTTATCTCTCTCTGGTTTTAACTCCGTTTTTAAACCCGCTCAACCGAAGCAAGAGGGGTTGACGGGAGGTGTCGCTCTTTTTATTCGAAAGTCCCTTTTATACAGTACAGTTCTTTTAAGCACCCCTTTACAGGCGGTGGCAGTCAGAGTCACGCTCGAGAAAACCATCACTGTCTGCTCTCTCTACCTTCCCCCTTCCGTCCGTGTTCTGAGGCAGGACCTCATGAACCTGGTCGACCAGCTCCCACGTCCGTTTTTACTGTTGGGCGACTTCAACGGACACTCCCCGCTCTGGGGAAGTGAGATGACATCAGCCCGAGGTCTTCTCTTAGAAAACCTTCTCTCTGACATGGACTTGTGCTGTCTTAACGACAAGTCTCCCACTTACCTGCATCTGTCCTCTGGAAAGCTCTCGTGTTTAGATCTGTCGGTCTGCGATCCATCGTTGGTCCTGGACTACGAGTGGAAAGTGCACGACGATCTGCACGGGAGTGACCACTTTCCTGTCGTCCTCCGCCCCACAGATGGAGAAGGTGACTCTCTGCCTGACCGCCTGTACTACGACAAAGCAGACTGGAGTTTTTTTACCACCAAGATAAGAGCGGAGCTGCAGGAAGAAACAGTATTGAAAAGCAAGGACCCTGCTGACGCTCTGACTCGGATCGTTTTAGATTGCGCCAAAGCAGCAGTCCCATCGTCTACCTCCAAGCCTCAGGTCCCTAGAACGCCCTGGTTCAACGCGGAATGTCGGGAGGCCCGCAAGTCTCGGAAGAGAGCGCAGCGACGCGTCTTTCGGAGACCGGAGTCCGATAGCGTTCGAACCCATCAACAGCTGAGGGCGAAAGCCAGGTATGTTTTTAAAAAGAGCCAGAGGAAGTCTTGGAGAGATTTCTGCTCTTCCTTAACCTCCAACACACCCAAGAAGAAAGTGTGGAGGGTTTTAAAAAGAATTAAGGGCAAAAACGCATGCCCGACCTTCCACCATCTTAAACTTTCAGACGCTCTGGTCACAGAGAAGAAAGCAGTTGCCAATTTGCTTGCCTCCACAATAGAACAGAACTCGAGATCTGCTAACAAATCTGCTCGCTTTCTTAAAACCAAAAACCTGTCAGAAAAAACACCATGTAACTTCTTTTCCGACAACACAGAGAATTACAACCTTCCTTTCACAATGAACGAACTTAAATCTGCCCTTCAGACCTGTACGGATTCCTGTCCAGGAATGGACGAGGTCCATTATAAACTCCTAAAGCACCTTCCCCAAACCTGTCTGGACACCCTGCTTAAAGTTTATAACCACATCTGGGTCACAGGCTTCTTTCCACCCTCCTGGCGGAAAGCCCTCATAATCCCGCTGCCGAAACCGGGAAAAGACCCCTCGAACCCCTCCAACTACCGCCCAATTGCACTGACCAGCTGCGTCTGCAAACTGATGGAGAAGATGGTCAACGGTAGACTGATGTGGAAACTAGAGACCGACGGCCTTCTGGCGAAGGAACAATGCGGTTTCCGCAAGCATCGCTCTACCGTTGACCATCTGGTTCGTCTGGAAACCACGATAAGAAATGCTTTCGTCAACAAACAACATGTGGTGGCCATATTTTTTGACCTGGAGAAAGCTTACGATACCACGTGGAAATTTGGTATTCTTTCCGACTTGCACAAGCTCGGCTTCCGAGGACACCTGCCTCAGTTTATCCACAATTTTTTACAAGACAGACAATTCCAGGTGAGAGTCGGCACCACCCTGTCCGACATTCACGAGCAGGAGCTGGGTGTCCCGCAGGGGAGCATCCTGTCGCCGGCTCTGTTCAGCATCAAAATTAATGACATCGTTCAATCCGTTCAGAAAGGATCGGACAGCTCGCTGTTCGTGGATGATTTTGCCTTATATGCAACCGGCAGCACGTACGCCAGCATCCAGCGACGGCTTCAGCTCTGCGTCAACAAAATCCAGTGTTGGGCAGAGGAGAATGGCTTCACATTTTCGTCCTCCAAAACTGAATGCATCCACTTTCATAATTTTCGCCAATTCTATCAGGACCCTGAAATCCGTCTGGGAACATCCACCATCCCGGCGGTCAAGGAAGCCAGATTTCTAGGGGTCGTCTTCGATCAGAAGCTGAATTTTCTCAGCCACATTAAACAGCTGAAAATATCTTGCCTAAAAGCCCTGAACATCATCCGAGTTGTGGCACACACGAACTGGGGTGCTGATAAGAGGACTCTCTTGCACCTCTACAGAGCCCTGGTCCGGTCCAAACTGGATTATGGAAGTGTTGTATACGGCTCGGCCAGACCGTCCTACCTGAAACTGTTGGACCCTGTACACCACCAAGGGCTCCGTCTCAGCTTAGGTGCTTTCCGCACCACCCCTGTGCACAGCCTGTACGCAGAGGCGGGGGGAACCACCTCTTTCCAACCGCAGACTGAAGCTGACCCTGAACTATTATTTGAAATTGTTTTCGGAACCTACAAACCCTGCTTACGATGCTGTATTCAACAACCCTTTCGATAAGAAATTTACAGACAGCCCAAACTGCATACCTCCTCTCGGACTCCGCATTCAGCCGCACTTGGAAAATGCCGATCTGGATGTCAGTGGCATCTCAGATTTCTCTAAGTTCCCTGACAGCCCCCCGTGGACCTTTACAACACCTGAGGTCCGATTCGATCTGGCCTCGTACCGTAAGGACACCACCAGTTCTCTGGCCTACAGAACCTACTTTTCGGAACTGTGCCACAAATTCCCCACCTTTCAAGGCATCTTCACTGACGGTTCCAAGTCAGAGGACGGAGTCGCCGCATCTGCGTTCTGTCCCGCCTTTCCTGACCGGCCCTCAACGGAACACATCCTGTCTGACAGCTCGGTATACACCGCGGAACTGACCGCACTGGTCCTGGGGTTAAAAATGGTTCTCTCTTCCAAACAGAAGAGATTCATGATCTTTTCCGACTCCTTATCAGCCCTGGAGGCGATGGCCTGCAGGAATATCACTCATCCCAAACTGCTGGAATTTTATGAAACTTTTACTCTCGCAACGAAGAAAGGATACGAGGTTGTGTTGGCCTGGGTTCCCGGACATGTTGGCATTCGTGGTAACGAAAGGGCGGACCTGCTGGCCAGGAACGCTGTAAAGAAAGAATTGTCCAGATCCTTGGTACCCTATACAGACATGAAGCGGAAGGTCAATACTTACGTTAAGGATCTTTGGCAAGAGAAGTGGAACACCCAGATGGACAACAAGCTCTTCCAGATCCGTCCGGACCTGGGGGAGACCCTCCCTTCGGGGGTGAAGAACAGAAAGGAGGAATCTGTGCTGTGCAGACTGCGTACGGGGCACACTTTTTTTACTCATTCTTACTTGTTGAAGGGGGAGGAGGCCCCTCGATGCGTTCCCTGTGACGAGCCTCTCACCGTGAAACACGTGCTCCTTGACTGTTGGGATCTGCATGACGTTAGACGCAGACATTACACGGCGGTTTCTTTGAAGACTTTGTTTCGTGATGTCCCTCCGTGGGCGCTGATGGACTTCTTAAAAGAAGTGAACCTTTTTAACCAGATTTGAAGGTTTTAAACTATGGAAGTTTTTTTTAACTTTGGAGTGGAAAGTTTGAAGAAGTGACTCGTTTTAATTGGTTGTTTTTTTTTAGCCTTGTAGCAGTAATTGACGCGGCGATAGCCTTGAGATGGCCTTAGTGGTCGGCGAGGCTCTAAGCACCATAATTTCATTTCATTTCAACCTGGTCGACCAGCTCCCACGTCCGTTTTTACTGTTGGGCGACTTCAACGGACACTCCCCGCTCTGGGGAAGTGAGATGACATCAGCCCGAGGTCTTCTCTTAGAAAACCTTCTCTCTGACATGGACTTGTGCTGTCTTAACGACAAGTCTCCCACTTACCTGCATCTGTCCTCTGGAAAGCTCTCGTGTTTATATCTGTCGGTCTGCGATCCATCGTTGGTCCTGGACTACGAGTGGAAAGTGCACGACGATCTGCACGGGAGTGACCACTTTCCTGTCGTCCTCCGCCCCACAGATGGAGAAGGTGACTCTCTGCCTGACCGCCTGTACTACGACAAAGCAGACTGGAGTTTTTTTACCACCAAGATAAGAGCGGAGCTGCAGGAAGAAACAGTATTGAAAAGCAAGGACCCTGCTGACGCTCTGACTCGGATCGTTTTAGATTGCGCCAAAGCAGCAGTCCCATCGTCTGCCTCCAAGCCTCAGGTCCCTAGAACGCCCTGGTTCAACGCGGAATGTCGGGAGGCCCGCAAGTCTCGGAAGAGAGCGCAGCGACGCGTCTTTCGGAGACCGGAGTCCGATAGCGTTCGAACCCATCAACAGCTGAGGGCGAAAGCCAGGTATGTTTTTAAAAAGAGCCAGAGGAAGTCATGGAGAGATTTCTGCTCTTCCTTAACCTCCAACACACCCAAGAAGAAAGTGTGGAGGGTTTTAAAAAGAATTAAGGGCAAAAACGCATGCCCGACCTTCCACCATCTTAAACTTTCAGACGCTCTGGTCACAGAGAAGAAAGCAGTTGCCAATTTGCTTGCCTCCACAATAGAACAGAACTCGAGATCTGCTAACAAATCTGCTCGCTTTCTTAAAACCAAAAACCTGTCAGAAAAAACACCATGTAACTTCTTTTCCGACAACACAGAGAATTACAACCTTCCTTTCACAATGAACGAACTTAAATCTGCCCTTCAGACCTGTACGGATTCCTGTCCAGGAATGGACGAGGTCCATTATAAACTCCTAAAGCACCTTCCCCAAACCTGTCTGGACACCCTGCTTAAAGTTTACAACTACATCTGGGTCACAGGCTTCTTTCCACCCTCCTGGCGGAAAGCCCTCGTAATCCCGCTGCCGAAACCGGGAAAAGACCCCTCGAACCCCTCCAACTACCGCCCAATTGCACTGACCAGCTGCGTCTGCAAACTGATGGAGAAGATGGTCAACGGTAGACTGATGTGGAAACTAGAGACCGACGGCCTTCTGGCGAAGGAACAGTGCGGTTTCCGCAAGCATCGCTCTACCATTGACCATCTGGTTCGTCTGGAAACCACGATAAGAAATGCTTTCGTCAACAAACAACATGTGGTGGCCATATTTTTTGACCTGGAGAAAGCTTACGATACCACATGGAAATTTGGTATTCTTTCCAACTTGCACAAGCTCGGCTTCCGAGGACACCTGCCTCAGTTTATCCACAATTTTTTACAAGACAGACAATTCCAGGTGAGAGTCGGCACCACCCTGTCCGACATTCACGAGCAGGAGCTGGGTGTCCCGCAGGGGAGCATCCTGTCGCCGGCTCTGTTCAGCATCAAAATTAATGACATCGTTCAATCCGTTCAGAAAGGATTGGACAGCTCGCTGTTCGTGGATGATTTTGCCTTATATGCAACCGGCAGCACGTACGCCAGCATCCAGCGACGGCTTCAGCTCTGCGTCAACAAAATCCAGTGTTGGGCAGAGGAGAATGGCTTCACATTTTCGTCCTCCAAAACTGAATGCATCCACTTTCATAATTTTCGCCAATTCTATCAGGACCCTGAAATCCGTCTGGGAACATCCACCATCCCGGCGGTCAAGGAAGCCAGATTTCTAGGGGTCGTCTTCGATCAGAAGCTGAATTTTCTCAGCCACATTAAACAGCTGAAAATATCTTGCCTAAAAGCCCTGAACATCATCCGAGTTGTGGCACACACGAACTGGGGTGCTGATAAGAGGACTCTCTTGCACCTCTACAGAGCCCTGGTTCGGTCCAAACTGGATTATGGAAGTGTTGTATACGGCTCGGCCAGACCGTCCTACCTGAAACTGTTGGACCCTGTACACCACCAAGGGCTCCGTCTCAGCTTAGGTGCTTTCCGCACCACCCCTGTGCACAGCCTGTACGCAGAGGCGGGGGAACCACCTCTTTCCAACCGCAGACTGAAGCTGACCCTGAACTATTATTTGAAATTGTTTTCGGAACCTACAAACCCTGCTTACGATGCTGTATTCAACAACCCTTTCGATAAGAAATTTACAGACAACCCAAACTGCATACCTCCTCTCGGACTCCGCATTCAGCCGCACTTGGAAAATGCCGATCTGGATGTCGGTGGCATCTCAGATTTCTCTAAGTTCCCTGACAGCCCCCCGTGGACCTTTACAACACCTGAGGTCCGATTCGATCTGGCCTCGTACCGTAAGGACACCACCAGTTCTCTGGCCTACAGAACCTACTTTTCGGAACTGTGCCACAAATTCCCCACCTTTCAAGGCATCTTCACTGACGGTTCCAAGTCAGAGGACGGAGTCGCCGCATCTGCGTTCTGTCCCGCCTTTCCTGACCGGCCCTCAACGGAACACATCCTGTCTGACAGCTCGGTATACACCGCGGAACTGACCGCACTGGTCCTGGGGTTAAAAATGGTTCTCTCTTCCAAACAGAAGAGATTCATGATCTTTTCCGACTCCTTATCAGCCCTGGAGGCGATGGCCTGCAGGAATATCACTCATCCCAAACTGCTGGAATTTTATGAAACTTTTACTCTCGCAACGAAGAAAGGATACGAGGTTGTGTTGGCCTGGGTTCCCGGACATGTTGGCATTCGTGGTAACGAAAGGGCGGACCTGCTGGCCAGGAACGCTGTAAAGGAAGAATTGTCCAGATCCTTGGTACCCTATACAGACATGAAGCGGAAGGTCAATACTTACGTTAAGGATCTTTGGCAAGAGAAGTGGAACACCCAGATGGACAACAAGCTCTTCCAGATCCGTCCGGACCTGGGGGAGACCCTCCCTTCGGGGGTGAAGAACAGAAAGGAGGAATCTGTGCTGTGCAGACTGCGTACGGGGCACACTTTTTTTACTCATTCTTACTTGTTGAAGGGGGAGGAGGCCCCTCGATGCGTTCCCTGTGACGAGCCTCTCACCGTGAAACACGTGCTCCTTGACTGTTGGGATCTGCATGACGTTAGACGCAGACATTACACGGCGGTTTCTTTGAAGACTTTGTTTCGTGATGTCCCTCCGTGGGCGCTGATGGACTTCTTAAAAGAAGTGAACCTTTTTAACCAGATTTGAAGGTTTTAAACTATGGAAGTTTTTTTTAACTTTGGAGTGGAAAGTTTGAAGAAGTGACTCGTTTTAATTGGTTGTTTTTTTTTAGCCTTGTAGCAGTAATTGACGCGGCGATAGCCTTGAGATGGCCTTAGTGGTCGGCGAGGCTCTAAGCACCATAATTTCATTTCATTTCAACCTGGTCGACCAGCTCCCACGTCCGTTTTTACTGTTGGGCGACTTCAACGGACACTCCCCGCTCTGGGGAAGTGAGATGACATCAGCCCGAGGTCTTCTCTTAGAAAACCTTCTCTCTGACATGGACTTGTGCTGTCTTAACGACAAGTCTCCCACTTACCTGCATCTGTCCTCTGGAAAGCTCTCGTGTTTATATCTGTCGGTCTGCGATCCATCGTTGGTCCTGGACTACGAGTGGAAAGTGCACGACGATCTGCACGGGAGTGACCACTTTCCTGTCGTCCTCCGCCCCACAGATGGAGAAGGTGACTCTCTGCCTGACCGCCTGTACTACGACAAAGCAGACTGGAGTTTTTTTACCACCAAGATAAGAGCGGAGCTGCAGGAAGAAACAGTATTGAAAAGCAAGGACCCTGCTGACGCTCTGACTCGGATCGTTTTAGATTGCGCCAAAGCAGCAGTCCCATCGTCTGCCTCCAAGCCTCAGGTCCCTAGAACGCCCTGGTTCAACGCGGAATGTCGGGAGGCCCGCAAGTCTCGGAAGAGAGCGCAGCGACGCGTCTTTCGGAGACCGGAGTCCGATAGCGTTCGAACCCATCAACAGCTGAGGGCGAAAGCCAGGTATGTTTTTAAAAAGAGCCAGAGGAAGTCATGGAGAGATTTCTGCTCTTCCTTAACCTCCAACACACCCAAGAAGAAAGTGTGGAGGGTTTTAAAAAGAATTAAGGGCAAAAACGCATGCCCGACCTTCCACCATCTTAAACTTTCAGACGCTCTGGTCACAGAGAAGAAAGCAGTTGCCAATTTGCTTGCCTCCACAATAGAACAGAACTCGAGATCTGCTAACAAATCTGCTCGCTTTCTTAAAACCAAAAACCTGTCAGAAAAAACACCATGTAACTTCTTTTCCGACAACACAGAGAATTACAACCTTCCTTTCACAATGAACGAACTTAAATCTGCCCTTCAGACCTGTACGGATTCCTGTCCAGGAATGGACGAGGTCCATTATAAACTCCTAAAGCACCTTCCCCAAACCTGTCTGGACACCCTGCTTAAAGTTTACAACTACATCTGGGTCACAGGCTTCTTTCCACCCTCCTGGCGGAAAGCCCTCGTAATCCCGCTGCCGAAACCGGGAAAAGACCCCTCGAACCCCTCCAACTACCGCCCAATTGCACTGACCAGCTGCGTCTGCAAACTGATGGAGAAGATGGTCAACGGTAGACTGATGTGGAAACTAGAGACCGACGGCCTTCTGGCGAAGGAACAGTGCGGTTTCCGCAAGCATCGCTCTACCATTGACCATCTGGTTCGTCTGGAAACCACGATAAGAAATGCTTTCGTCAACAAACAACATGTGGTGGCCATATTTTTTGACCTGGAGAAAGCTTACGATACCACATGGAAATTTGGTATTCTTTCCAACTTGCACAAGCTCGGCTTCCGAGGACACCTGCCTCAGTTTATCCACAATTTTTTACAAGACAGACAATTCCAGGTGAGAGTCGGCACCACCCTGTCCGACATTCACGAGCAGGAGCTGGGTGTCCCGCAGGGGAGCATCCTGTCGCCGGCTCTGTTCAGCATCAAAATTAATGACATCGTTCAATCCGTTCAGAAAGGATTGGACAGCTCGCTGTTCGTGGATGATTTTGCCTTATATGCAACCGGCAGCACGTACGCCAGCATCCAGCGACGGCTTCAGCTCTGCGTCAACAAAATCCAGTGTTGGGCAGAGGAGAATGGCTTCACATTTTCGTCCTCCAAAACTGAATGCATCCACTTTCATAATTTTCGCCAATTCTATCAGGACCCTGAAATCCGTCTGGGAACATCCACCATCCCGGCGGTCAAGGAAGCCAGATTTCTAGGGGTCGTCTTCGATCAGAAGCTGAATTTTCTCAGCCACATTAAACAGCTGAAAATATCTTGCCTAAAAGCCCTGAACATCATCCGAGTTGTGGCACACACGAACTGGGGTGCTGATAAGAGGACTCTCTTGCACCTCTACAGAGCCCTGGTTCGGTCCAAACTGGATTATGGAAGTGTTGTATACGGCTCGGCCAGACCGTCCTACCTGAAACTGTTGGACCCTGTACACCACCAAGGGCTCCGTCTCAGCTTAGGTGCTTTCCGCACCACCCCTGTGCACAGCCTGTACGCAGAGGCGGGGGAACCACCTCTTTCCAACCGCAGACTGAAGCTGACCCTGAACTATTATTTGAAATTGTTTTCGGAACCTACAAACCCTGCTTACGATGCTGTATTCAACAACCCTTTCGATAAGAAATTTACAGACAACCCAAACTGCATACCTCCTCTCGGACTCCGCATTCAGCCGCACTTGGAAAATGCCGATCTGGATGTCGGTGGCATCTCAGATTTCTCTAAGTTCCCTGACAGCCCCCCGTGGACCTTTACAACACCTGAGGTCCGATTCGATCTGGCCTCGTACCGTAAGGACACCACCAGTTCTCTGGCCTACAGAACCTACTTTTCGGAACTGTGCCACAAATTCCCCACCTTTCAAGGCATCTTCACTGACGGTTCCAAGTCAGAGGACGGAGTCGCCGCATCTGCGTTCTGTCCCGCCTTTCCTGACCGGCCCTCAACGGAACACATCCTGTCTGACAGCTCGGTATACACCGCGGAACTGACCGCACTGGTCCTGGGGTTAAAAATGGTTCTCTCTTCCAAACAGAAGAGATTCATGATCTTTTCCGACTCCTTATCAGCCCTGGAGGCGATGGCCTGCAGGAATATCACTCATCCCAAACTGCTGGAATTTTATGAAACTTTTACTCTCGCAACGAAGAAAGGATACGAGGTTGTGTTGGCCTGGGTTCCCGGACATGTTGGCATTCGTGGTAACGAAAGGGCGGACCTGCTGGCCAGGAACGCTGTAAAGAAAGAATTGTCCAGATCCTTGGTACCCTATACAGACATGAAGCGGAAGGTCAATACTTACGTTAAGGATCTTTGGCAAGAGAAGTGGAACACCCAGATGGACAACAAGCTCTTCCAGATCCGTCCGGACCTGGGGGAGACCCTCCCTTCGGGGGTGAAGAACAGAAAGGAGGAATCTGTGCTGTGCAGACTGCGTACGGGGCACACTTTTTTTACTCATTCTTACTTGTTGAAGGGGGAGGAGGCCCCTCGATGCGTTCCCTGTGACGAGCCTCTCACCGTGAAACACGTGCTCCTTGACTGTTGGGATCTGCATGACGTTAGACGCAGACATTACACGGCGGTTTCTTTGAAGACTTTGTTTCGTGATGTCCCTCCGTGGGCGCTGATGGACTTCTTAAAAGAAGTGAACCTTTTTAACCAGATTTGAAGGTTTTAAACTATGGAAGTTTTTTTTAACTTTGGAGTGGAAAGTTTGAAGTGGTGACTCGTTTTAATTGGTTGTTTTTTTTTTAGCCTTGTAGCAGTAATTGACGCGGCGATAGCCTTGAGATGGCCTTAGTGGTCGGCGAGGCTCTAAGCACCATAATTTCATTTCATTTCAGTAATTGACGCGGCGATAGCCTTGAGATGGCCTTAGTGGTTGGCGAGGCTCTAAGCACCATAATTTCATTTCATTTCCGTGGGCGCTGATGGACTTCTTAAAAGAAGTGAACCTTTTTAACCAGATTTGAAGGTTTTAAACTATGGAAGTTTTTTTTTTAACTTTGGAGTGGAAAGTTTGAAGTGGTGACTCGTTTTAAATTGGTTGTTTTTTTTTTAGCCTTGTAGTAGTAATCGACGCGGCGATAGCCTTGAGATGGCCTTAGTGGTCGGCAAGGCTCTAAGCACCATAATTTCATTTCATTTCATTTCACAAAGGGAAGAACTGCTCTAAGGGGTAATTAGATGCCCTGATCTGAGAGGAGTATGGGAGGCGGAGACAAAGAAAGAGCTGTCCTCTCAAGGAGTAACAGACGTTTATAGGGTGACGGTACACAAGGGGTCGGACAGTCCCGACTAACGCTTTTTTCCTCACCTTCTGCTGTCAGAATATCCCTCAGGACATAAGAGTCGGTTACCTTCAGGTGAATGCGCCCTTGTATGTGCCGTGCCCTCTCCAGCGCTTCAAGTGCCAGAAGTGCCATGTGCGAGACCGCTGCAAGGGGGAAGAGGCATGTGGCACCTGTTCAAAGGCGGTCCACCAGGGCAAATGCGTCAGTCCAGCCCATTGCGTCAACTGTGGAGGCAGCCACCTGTCATCAAAAGACTGCCCCACCTGGAAAAAAGAGGAGATCCAGAAGGTAAGATGGAGAAGAAAATTCTCTTTTTCTAAGCTCGGAAAATAGTGGAGGCTGCTTTGCCAAAGACGGGACCGTCATATGCGGCAGTCGTAACACCCAAGATGATGAACGTTGCAGTCCAGACGGCATCCACAGGGACACAGACAGACGCACCTACATCAGTCAGATCGTCAGCCTCGGGTGGAGGCGCTGCATTCACCCTTCCTGTCCTGCATTGTGGTCCTCAGGGGCTGCTAGGCAGGGGGGGGGGGGAAGCCTTGATGCGGAGACGTAGTGTTTGCCTCCCGCCCTCCCCTCCCTTGTCCCGCCTCTTGTCAGCTGGCCCCTCGGGCTGGTGGGAGTGCCCAGAAACCTCCCCCCCCAAACCCTCCTCCAAAACTGAATGAGGGGAAGTTTGCGATCTCAGCAGGGCCAGGGAGGGCTGAGGTGGTGAATGTTCTGGCTCGCCAGAATCAAACAAGGCTGAAATTAGCACAAGAAATAGATTTGCAGTCCTTGTCTGACCTTGGACCATTGCAAGCGGAGGAGCAGGAGGTAGGAATGGACTAGGATGCTACTATGTTAACCTTTTTATGGCAATCATTCAGTGGAATATCTATTGTTTTAACGCTAACCTTCAGAAACCCCAGTTGCTTTGTTGTTCTTTTAAATCTTCAGTACTGGCGCTGCAAGAAACTCTGCAAAGAGATGGCAAGATTTTAACTCTTTCAGGTTTGAACCCTTTTGCTGCCAGGAAAATAAGATTTAAGTGAAATATATTTGACATGTTGTTTTTTTTCACAAAAAAATGGGTATAAATTTTCAAAAAATTCTGTGCTCTTTGCTATTTGAGAAAGACACATAAAAGTATATATTTCCTGAAAGGTAAATGAATAAAGAATACAAAACACATAATGTTTACCCATTTTATATATTTTTAGTGACATGCTGTTGTTTTGAAATCAGTGTTGGTTTTTTTTTGCCACATTTTCAACTTGTTCATTACAAACATTAGTCAGGTAATTTGCACTTCTGGACAAATGGATATCTGCACATACAAAATCATACTAGAACAACCACAATAATTTTTTTTTTTAAAGAGATAGATACACAATGCATTTTGGCTTCTCCAAGTGATAATATGGATGTGAGGCTGTGCCCTCTCAGTCTCCACCCCCCTCCTCTTTACCCCTCTCACATGATCACTTTATCCACTGCTCATCAGACCGCGTTGGCAGAGTGCCAAGAAAATTGCTCACACTGTGTCCTGCTAATAATTTGGTTAGTTTCCTGTCATTTGCTATAGCTGTACAGCCGGCATCACTCACTGATAGTCATATCTTGGCCACTCTCTTGATTGCTCCCTTAAGTTTCTATCAAATCGTCCTATAAATGTTCATCACTGTCTTCTCCTTCGAATTTACACTTCAATTGTTTCTGAGCATCAGCTAAAGAAAGCAATCTTGGTTGATTTAGTTCACCATGATCGCATGTCTTGAACACGGCGTCAGTCTGACATTTTGTTGAGCGAGGGAGGAAAGGACCCAGGCAAAACACTGCGACAGTAACCCAACCAAAATGTTCAAATAAAGGACTGCCTCATGACGTAGATGGTGTTTCTTGCTATGAATAGAATCTAGAAAGATTCCCCAAGCTAAAGCGACCAGCATTTTTGTCAGTGAACTCAATGCAAACCAGGGAAAAGTCAGAATATTTTGATGATGAGTTATCTCATCATTGTGGCAGTGAAGCATACATGCTTGTGATGACGAGTTATCTCGTCATATAGGCAGCCTAGGGGTTGACTCAATTTTTAAACACGCTCAACATAAGCAAGATGGATTGACAGGAGGTGTCGCTCTATTTTTTACATTAGTCTCTTTTATATAGTACTGTTTCTGTAAACACACCTTTACAGGTGGTTGCAGCCAGAGTCAAACTAAATAAAACTATCACTGTCTGTTCAGTATATCTTCCTCCTTCTGTTCCTGTTCTGAGGCAGGACCTTGTGAACCATGTCAACCAGCTTGATGAGTCCCTAAAAGACACGAAAAGAGGAAAGGAAACCAAGCAAACAGCAGAAGCCCTGCATATAATATACCAGTGTGGCCTTCCTGGCAAATACAAAGTGTGGTGCCTACAGTCTATGCTGATACCAAAGCTCCTGTGGCCTGTCCTGATATATATCAGCTGTAGCACAGTCGAGTCTATTTAGCCTGAGATAACAAGTACACACACAAATGGCTCGGTGTCCCACCTGGTCACACTGACGTGGCACTCTGTCGCCAAGCAAAGCTGAGGCTACCTCTGTAGTCCCTTGTTGAAGAATACAAAGAGACATTATTATACAGGAGATCAAGAAGGAAGAGGATGATAAAAGAGTCCAGAAGGCAGTCCATCAAGGCCAGCAGGGGCAGTGGAGTACATGGGAAAATGCACTCAAAAGGAGCTTCAGCTGGAACGACATGTGGGACATGGCCCCTCTGAAACAGCTGTCGATTTTTGGCAGAGAGAGGACACAGGCTCTCAAGGCAATTGCAGAACTAGTAGAAGAGTTCCAGGTGAATCTGGTTGAAGAGGAATGAAAGTTAACTTCATAAGGATCAAATTTTTCTACTCAAACTAGGTGTACGATGGCTCAGTGGTTAAAACGTCTGCCAGAAAGGTGACTCAGTCCTGAAAAGGTGTGGGTTTGATCCTGCTGAGGACCAGGTGGGGGGAAAAAAAAAGAAGAAAAGGGCGGCAGTACAAAGGCATCCAGAGGCCATGACCTGGGTGTAGCCTGGCCCCCTTTGAGTGTAAAAAGTTAAGGGCCGAAACACTTGACTGAGGGGGGCTTTTTCTCTAAAGACCTTGTATTGTCCAGCTCTCCCTAGAGTTTCTTATCACAAATATTTGTGTGTGTGTGTGTGTTTCTCTGTGTTTGTGTTGATAGTGTGCATGTGTGAAACGTTTGTGTTGCAGGGCCCCAGAGATCCTGACCAGAACTGGCCATGGGAAGGCAGTGGACTGGTGGAGTCTGGGAGCTTTGATGTATGACATGATGACAGGATCTGTAAGTTGTTAACTGACATCCAGCACAATTTTTTGTTGGCCCTCCCTTTTGTGGATTTGGTCTGATTGTTCACAGCTTATTTAATAAGTTATTTGCATGATTTATGTCCTTCTAATACATTATAAAGTGCACTAGAAATAGAACGTTATAAAGAATTGAAAGAACATTTGCCCTGCATTTCTCACCCCCATGAAGTTGATTAGAATCGGTCAGAAGTGCAATGATGAAGGAAAGAAATCTGCCCTGATTCATCCTCTACCAGGATTCATGTGGCGTTTGATTCCCAAGTTGTATGTCTGATTTATGAATAGCATTTACTGAAATTTATTGCTTTTTGATGATATAAGCCTCTTAAGCGCTTCCCTGCCAGTAACGAGACATTCTCGTACCGATTTCAGAGGGTCTGTACACCTGTATATGAGAGTATCCTTTACTAGTTTCGTCATCAAAATATGAGCAGTCTAAATGGTAGACAACCCTGAAAACTGGCCCAGAATGCTGTAGGGACTTCCCTTTGACCACTCAGCAACTGACCATGACTAAGTGATATTGCCTTTGTTGACACTTGGACCTAATTATATATCCAAGATGGCGGATCAACAGTGTACTTTGACAAGACGACCTGTTCTTAGGCAATATTCTGCGTTAGAAGTATTGCAGGAAATTTTGAATGATGCAGACAGTGGTGAGGAAGACTTTGATGATGAAGAATCCATTGGTAGTGACGAGGAGGAGACTGACAGAAACCAACACCAACCGCTTTTGTCAGAAACTGGTGTTGATGACGAAGACTCCGATTACGAGCCTGAATCATCCACTGATTCAGTGACTGAAGTAGAGTCGGACGCCATTGAAATGGAGGTGGAACCAGTACCCAGTACAAGTACTGCACCCCCTCCTGTTGTGAGAGGTCGAGGAAGAGGCAGAGGACAAGGGGCAGTTGTGAAGGGGAGGGGCAGAGGGCATGGTCAGTCACACCTGGTTCAAGAATGGACGCCAGCAGACAACCGACCACCAAACCCCGCTGTTCAGTTCACGGGAAATCCGGGCTTAAAGTGCGACACAACCAACTTTAGGCCAGTTGATTACATGGGTCTGTTTTTTGACCAGGACATCATCGGCCACCTGGTCATCCAAACTTACACGCGCAACATTATCTGGAGTCCCACCCCAATCTGCCTCCATTTTCCTGAGCAAACCAGTGGGAGCCAGTTTCACAAGCGGAGCTGAAGAAGTTTCTGGACCTAGTGCTCCTGATGGGCATCATCAAATTACCAACCATCGAGCTGTACTGGTCAACAAAAGGATACCAGTATTCAGCTCGGTCATGACCAGAAACAGATTCCAGGTCAGTTTTTTCTCTTATTCTTTTGTTTGTTCCTTCTCCCTCCCTCTCTTCTTTTTATTTGTTCATTCTCTCTCCCGCTCCCACCCTCCCTCTCTCTCTCTCTCTCTCTTAGTGATACAAACATATATAATAAGATGTTGCTGGTGTGTGTGTGTGTAGGAGGAAGAATTTTTTGTTTAATGTCCTGTCACACATATTGGTGACTGAAGACATTTTGTTAAAATATTTAAGAATACATTTGAGTATTATTGGTTAGAAGGGGTGGGAGATGTGAATGAATGGAGGGTTGGGGGAAACTGGACAAATGAGGGTGAAATTTGAAAAAAAAGAAAAAAAAAAGGTCTAAATGCAATTACAGGAAATTACTTTAAGGACTTCGTAAAAGAGAAGTCGTTAAAATGGTAAGCGAAACAACTGATAATGAATGCAAAAAGTCGAAAACATCAATGTTCTCAGTCACTTGTGAAGACACACTTTCGTCAAAAAAATGAAAGTAAAAAATTATATGCGTAACTCTGTGGAGATGTAGTTAAAGTGCATGTAGTTTTACTGTGACGGGCAAATATGGACATATTTGAAAAATTCAACACACTTTCACACAGTGACAAAGACATACAAATTATATATCAGTAGAAAGTTTACCATCTCTTCTTTTAACATTTTAAAACAGTTTTCTCATTAAATGCTGCTAAATATTTTTTTGAATATTTTAAATTCTGTCACAAAATACTGAAAAACAAAGACCGACGGCCTTCTGGCGAAAGAACCGTGCGGTTTCTGCAAGCATCGCTCTACGGTTGACCATCTGGTTCGTCTGGAAACCACTGTAAGAAATGCCTTTGTAAACAAACAGCATGTGGTGGCCATATTTTTTGACTTGGAGAAAGCTTACGATACCACGTGGAAATTTGGAATCCTCTCGGACCTGCACAAGCTCGGCTTCCGAGGACACCTGCCCCAGTTCATCCACAATTTTTTGCAAGACAGACAATTCCAGGTGAGAGTCGGCACCACCCTGTCCGACATTCACGAGCAGGAGCTGGGTGTCCCGCAAGGGAGCATCCTGTCGCCGGCTCTTTTCAGCATCAAAATTAATGACATCGTTCAATCTGTTCAGAAGGGATCGGACAGCTCGCTGTTCGTGGACGATTTTGCCTTATATGCAACTGGCAGCACATATGTCAGCATCCAGCGACGGCTTCAGCTCTGCGTCAACAAAATCCAGTGTTGGGCAGAGGAGAATGGCTTCACATTTTCGTCCTCCAAAACTGAATGCATCCATTTTCATAACTCTCGCCAGTTCTATCCGGACCCTGAAATCCGTCTGGGAAAATCCACCATCCCGGCGGTCAAGGAAGCCAAATTTTTAGGGGTCGTCTTTGATCAGAAGCTGAACTTCCTCAGCCATATTAAACAGCTGAAAATATCTTGCCAAAAAGCCCTGAACATCATTCGAGTTGTGGCACACACGGACTGGGGTGCTGATAAGAGGACTCTCTTGCACCTCTACAGAGCCCTGGTCCGGTCCAAACTAGATTACGGAAGTGTAGTATACGGCTCGGCCAGACCGTCTTACCTGAAACTGTTGGACCCTGTACACCACCAAGGGCTCCGTCTCAGCTTAGGTGCTTTCCACACCACTCCTGTGCACAGCCTGTACGCAGAGGCGGGGGAACCGCCTCTCTCCAACCGCAGATTGAAGCTGACCCTAAACTATTATTTGAAATTGTTTTCTGAACCTACAAACCCTGCTTACGACGCTGTATTCAACAACCCTTTCGGTAAGAAATTTAAAGACAACCCAAACTGCATACCTCCTCTCGGACTCCGCATTCAGCCGCACTTAGAAAATGCCGATCTGGATGTCGGTGGCATCTCAGATTTCTCTAAGTTCCCTGACAGCCCTCCATGGACCTTTAGAACACCTGAGGTCCGATTTGATCTGGCCTCATACCGTAAAGACTCCACCAGTTCTCTGGCCTACAGAACTTACTTTTCGGAACTCTGCCACAAATTCCCCACTTTTCAAAGTATCTTCACTGACGGTTCCAAGTCAGAGGACGGAGTTGCTGCATCTGCGTTCTGTCCCGCCTTTCCTGACCGGCCCTCAACGGAACACATCCTGTCTGACAGCTCGGTGTACACTGCGGAACTGACCGCACTGGTTCTGGCGGTAAAAATGGTTCTCTCTTCGAAACAAAAGAGATTCATGATCTTTTCTGATGGCCTTCATGGTCGGCTGGGCTCTAAGCAATATTTTTAATTTAGTTTTAATTTAATGATCTTTTCCGACTCCTTGTCAGCCCTGGAGGCGATGGCCTGCAGGAATATCACTCATCCCAAACTGCTGGAATTTTATGAAGATTTTACTCTCGCAACGAAGAAAGGATACGAGGTTGTGTTGGCCTGGGTTCCTGGACATGTTGGCATTCGTGGTAACAAAAGGGCGGACCTGCTGGCCAGGAACGCTGTAAAGAAAGAATTATCCAGATCCTTTGTACCATACACAGACATGAAGCGGAAGGTGAACACTTACGTTAAGGATCTTTGGCAAGAGGAGTGGAACACCCAGACGGACAACAAGCTCTTCCAGATCCGTCCAGACCTAAAAGAGACCCTCCCTTCGGGGGTGAAGAACAGAAAGGAGGAGTCTGTGCTGTGCAGACTGCGTACGGGGCACACTTTTTTTACTCATTCTTACTTGTTGAAGGGGGAAGAGGCCCCTCGATGCATTCCCTGTGATGAGCCTCTCACCGTGAAACACGTGCTCCTTGACTGTTGGGATCTGCATGACGTTAGATGCAGACATTACACGGCGGTTTCTTTGAAGACTTTGTTTCGTGATGTCCCTCCGTGGGCGCTGATGGACTTCTTAAAAGAAGTGAACATTTTTAACCAGATTTGAAGGTTTTAAACTATGGAAGTTTTTTTTAACTTTGGAGTGGAAAGTTTGAAGTGGTGACTCACTTTAATTGGTTGTTTTTTTATCCTTGTAGTTGTTATTGACGCCGCGATAGCCTTGAGATGGTCTTAGTGGTCGGCGAGGCTCTAAGCACCATAATTTCATTTCATTTCATTTACTGAAAAACAAAAACAAAAAAAAAACAACAAAAAAAGAAGAAGAAGAAGAAAAATAGGTATACTGTACCCACCAGGCATGTCATATCCATCAGCTAATCCACAAGGCAGCATAAGATGATTTTCTCACTCAGTAAAGTTCCCTGATTCTCATGAATCAGTTTGAAGTCAAATGTTGCACAACAAACTGTTTAAAAAAAAAAAAAGAAAGAAAAGAAGATCACAACACTGGTTGGTTATGTAAAGATCGACCTCTTACCCAGTCCAGAAAAATCTAGAATAAAAGCCTTTCACACAGTTAACGGTCAAGGGGAAATAACTCAGTTTTTTCAAGACTGATCTTTCAAGACAGCCTTCAATTGAACACTGCTGAGTGTACGGAAAAAAAATCCGCGATCCGCCGAATCCTACACTACAGGACGACATTCTGAGCGGGCATAGCGCCGGCTACAAAGAGTTAATTGTCAGGTTACTAAAGCATATGCACTTGACATTAGAACAACACTTGGTCTGTAATGAATTTGATAATAGTCTGAGAGCTAAACTCAGAATTGGTCTGCGAATCGGACCAAAGTCTGAGAGAGTCAACTGAGGAGGTTTTAGACTTGAATTCAAGCACCTATAAAAGTCTCTTTCTAGTACATTGCTTATTTCCTTGTATGAAAATGGGCAATATACTTTTATACTATCTGTATGATTCTCTGCTCCCCTTTTTGCTGCCCTGTCTGCTTGGTCGTTATAAAGGAATCCAGTGTGGGATGGTATCCAACAAAAATCAACATTTGTACCCTTCACAAATAGGGAGTGCAATAGATACCTAATTTCAAGCAATAAATGTTCTCTTTGATTATTCTCAAAAAGGAGCAAACTTTTTAAAACAGATTGAGAATCAACACAAAATAGGATATTACTTAATATGATTGGTATATCAACAAGATGATTTAAAGCCATAAGGATGGCCACCAATTCAGCTGTAAAAATTGAATGTCCCTTACCTAAATAATATGATTTTTGTGCTTTTAGGTCAGGAATGACAAAAGCAGATCCTGCACTGCTATCATCCAGGACCGAGCCATCAGTGTAAACTTTTAAATGATAATCAAAATTTTCTTCTTATTCAAATTTGACAGATACTGTCATTATATGTGAAGATTCTCCTTTTGTTGTGTCAGAAGCACATATGTTGACGTTTGCTTTTGTTAACTCCCAGGGAGGGACAGGTGGCACCAGAACACGAGGTGCCATATCATGTAAATCAATGTCTGAAGAATTTTAATATTTCTGACACATATGTGCGAATGGTTTGTAGATTTGAATTATTTTGTGCATTTTCTGGAAAATCAATATCAGACCTAATATTTAATTACTCAAAATCATCCACTGCTGTATATCTCGCAATGTATGTAGCAAAACTTAATTTTCTGATTTCATCTAGTGGTAGAATGCCCGCAAGCTTATAGGTTTTTGAAGTCTTAGTATGCACAGGTACCCCTAAACTCAGTTTCACAGCTTTACTGTCAATTATTCGCAGCTTCTTTAGAAACGTCGGTGGAGCAGAAAAGAAAATTTCTTGACCGTAGGTCAGTCTTGATCTTACGAGAGATGTCGCTAAATGTAAAAGAATTTTGGAGTCTTGTCCCCAAGGAGAGTGACTTGCAATTTTTAAGAAATTAAAACTTTTAACTGCTTTAGTCACTATTGAATCAATGTGCTTCTTCCAGTTTAGTTTTGAAGTAAATAGGATCCCAAGAAATTTTATTTCCGACTTGAAAAATATTTCATGTCCTCCCCAAAAAAAGCTGTGGTTGTTTGCTGGGATTATAACCATTATTAAAGAGGATCAAATGTGTTTTTTCTACAGAAAACTCAAAACCATTAGAGTGCATATAGCTACTCAGTCTATCGAGATCACCCTGAAAATGTTTCTGTACATAATTGATGTAATGTAGGCTTGCCGTTTTCCTCAAGGATGTCTGAATCCATATAGCAATATCATCCGCATTTTGAGCCAGCTTGGTAGATGATGAAAAACATGTGTATAAATCATAAAGCATAATGTTGAACAACAATGGAGAAATAATGGAACCCTGCGGGATTCCCATGTTTATAGGCCTAGAGGTTGATAAAGTTACTCCCACTTTTGCCACTACATAGGATTATATCTCCTCCCGAAACCTGGAGGGGGTCAGGCTGGTGTTCTTCTGACCCACTCCCGGGAGGGTCACTACCTTGCCGTGGTCGGGAGGCTTAGTGGCCAGTGATCGAGCGAGCTATGTCGGCGGGGGCATCAGTGCTTCTTGGGGTTTGGTGCTCTGGTCCCAGGTCTTAATTGACAGCCTACATAGCCATCGTAGCTGTTAGGGCTGAATAAGTGGTGGTTTTGTACTGATGCCCCTGATAGGGCTTCCCATGCCGAACAGGTCGTGAGTGAGGCCCAAACTAAACGTGACCCACTGTCCCTTTCGCTATTCTTTGTTCTTCTTTTTACCGCCTCTTTTCTGTCCTCAGCTCCCCATCAAGCCTTCTTTTCCACATTCTTTTTTTTCTCTGCGGCCTTCTTTAGGCCCGCCGTGTTTGCCGTGCGGCGCGACCTGTGATGGAGGGGAATGAGATCCTGGGGATTGAGAGAGCACGCTGCTCTCAACACATCCCTTTGGCTCGGACCTCTCCTAAGACAGGCGGCACACATTGGCCCGTGTGTGTCAATCGGCTACCCCTTCGTGGGGCTGGGTCAAGACTGGCAGTTTAGTGGCTGACGAAGGTAACCCCCGTAGTGCTCGGCTCTCTGTCCCCGGGAGCTGGGCATGATCGGGGGGGAGCACGTTGGAGCTGGGCTGCTGGTTGTATATCCCTCCCGAAACCTGGAAGGGGTCAAGCTGGTGTTCCCTTGACCCTGGCCCCTAAGTTGGACCCCATGGTGGGTGGGTAAGGGAGGGATGAATTCACATTTTTCTTTCAACATGAATCCTAAACAAACACACCCCCCCAAACTCGGAAAAAGACGACGACAGGGAACGGACGACTCAGACTCTGAGTCGGAGGTCGTCGAGACCTCTGGTTTTTGGCCATCATGGCTAGTGATGGAGGGCGCTGATGACGACAAGCCCTTGTCAGCTCTCAGCCCCTTCGCTGTCCAGAAGGGCTTTCAGTGCCTGGCAGGATCGCTCAGATCCATCAAGAGGCTGAGGAGCGGAGCGTTTTTAGTACAGACAGAATCTAAAAGACAGACACAGCTCCTCCTCAAGGCGACCACTTTCGTGGATAGGGCAGTGAAGATTTCCCCTCACAAAGGTCTCAACTGCTCTAAGGGAGTCATCAGATGCCCGGAGTTGAAAGGTGTGTCTGAGGCCGAGATCAAGAGCGAACTGTCCTCTCAGGGAGTGACCGATGTGTACAGGGTGACGGTGAGGAAGGGGTCGGACAGAGTCCCGACCAACACTTTCTTCCTCACCTTCTGCTGCCCGGATGTCCCCAAGGACATTCGGGTCGGATACCTGCTAGTTAATGTCAGCCTGTACGTACCGTCCCCTCTGAGATGCTTTAAGTGTCAGAAATTCGGACACGTGAGAGACAGATGTAAGGAGGAAGAGGCGTGTGGCACCTGTTCGAAGGCGGCGCACCAGGGCGATTGCGTCAGTGCAGCCCTGTGTGCGAACTGCGGAGGTGGCCACCCGTCCTCATCGAAGGACTGCCCCGCCTGGAAGAAAGAAAAACAAATTCAGAAAGTCAAGACAGAACAGAAAATTTCCTTCTTTGAGGCAAGAAAACAGGTGGAGGCCGCGTCGCCTAGGACGTCGTATGCCTCTGTCGTCAGATCCGGGACGGTGGACGTCGCAGTCCAGACGACGTCCACAGGAACGCAGACGGACGACTTAACCGCCTCGTCGGAACCGTCGGCCTTGGGTGGAGGCGCTGTGTCCACCCCTTCCCATCCTGCGCGGCAGTCCTCAGGGGCTGCTGGGCGGGAGAGAAAAGCCTCGGGCGGAGGCACGTTGTCCGCCTCCCGCCCCACCCCACCCCCTGGGCCCCCTCGCCCCGCCTCTCGTCTGCCTGGCCCTCGGGCTGGCGGAAGTGGCCGGAAGCCCCCCGCACCTCCAAAACTCAAGGAGGGGAGGGCTGCGGCCACGGCGGGATCGGGAGGGGCCGAGGTGGTGGATATTCCGACCCGGTCTGAACCCGAAAAATTTATGTCAAAGAACAAATATTCCATCCTGGCGGACCTTGAGCCACCGCAAGTGGAGGAGCAGGGGGTAGCGATGGAATAGGCTGCTGCTTTTTTTTTTTTTTTTTTTTTTTTTTTTTTTTTTTTAAAAACAACCTTTTTAATGGCAGTGATCCACTGGAATATCCGGGGATTCTATGCCAACTTCCAGGAACTCCAGCTGCTTTGTCGTGCTTTGAAACCTTCAGTGCTGGCACTGCAGGAGACTCTGCAAAGAGATGGCAAGGTTTTATCTCTCTCTGGTTTTAACTCCGTTTTTAAACCCGCTCAACCGAAGCAAGAGGGGTTGACGGGAGGTGTCGCTCTTTTTATTCGAAAGTCCCTTTTATACAGTACAGTTCTTTTAAGCACCCCTTTACAGGCGGTGGCAGTCAGAGTCACGCTCGAGAAAACCATCACTGTCTGCTCTCTCTACCTTCCCCCTTCCGTCCGTGTTCTGAGGCAGGACCTCATGAACCTGGTCGACCAGCTCCCACGTCCGTTTTTACTGTTGGGCGACTTCAACGGACACTCCCCGCTCTGGGGAAGTGAGATGACATCAGCCCGAGGTCTTCTCTTAGAAAACCTTCTCTCTGACATGGACTTGTGTTGTCTTAACGACAAGTCTCCCACTTACCTGCATCTGTCCTCTGGAAAGCTCTCGTGTTTAGATCTGTCGGTCTGCGATCCATCGTTGGTCCTGGACTACGAGTGGAAAGTGCACGACGATCTGCACGGGAGTGACCACTTTCCTGTCATCCTCCGCCCCACAGATGGAGAAGGTGACTCTCTGCCTGACCGCCTGTACTACGACAAAGCAGACTGGAGTTTTTTTACCACCAAGATAAGAGCTGAGCTGCAGGAAGAAACAGTATTGAAAAGCAAGGACCCTGCTGACGCTCTGACTCGGATCGTTTTAGATTGCGCCAAAGCAGCAGTCCCATCGTCTACCTCCAAGCCTCGGGTCCCGAGAACGCCCTGGTTCAACGCGGAATGTCGGGAGGCCCGCAAGTCTCGGAAGAGAGCGCAGCGACGCGTCTTTCGGAGACCGGAGTCCGATAGCGTTCGAACCCATCAACAGCTGAGGGCGAAAGCCAGGTATGTTTTTAAAAAGAGCCAGAGGAAGTCTTGGAGAGATTTCTGCTCTTCCTTAACCTCCAACACACCCAAGAAGAAAGTGTGGAGGGTTTTAAAAAGAATTAAGGGCAAAAACGCATGCCCGACCTTCCACCATCTTAAACTTTCAGACGCTCTGGTCACAGAGAAGAAAGCAGTTGCCAATTTGCTTGCCTCCACAATAGAACAGAACTCGAGATCTGCTAACAAATCTGCTCGCTTTCTTAAAACCAAAAACCTGTCAGAAAAAACACCATGTAACTTCTTTTCCGACAACACAGAGAATTACAACCTTCCTTTCACAATGAACGAACTTAAATCTGCCCTTCAGACCTGTACGGATTCCTGTCCAGGAATGGACGAAGTCCATTATAAACTCCTAAAGCACCTTCCCCAAACCTGTCTGGACACCCTGCTTAAAGTTTATAACCACATCTGGGTCACAGGCTTCTTTCCACCCTCCTGGCGGAAAGCCCTCATAATCCCGCTGCCGAAACCGGGAAAAGACCCCTCGAACCCCTCCAACTACCGCCCAATTGCACTGACCAGCTGCGTCTGCAAACTGATGGAGAAGATGGTCAACGGTAGACTGATGTGGAAACTAGAGACCGACGGCCTTCTGGCGAAGGAACAGTGCGGTTTCCGCAAGCATCGCTCTACCGTTGACCATCTGGTTCGTCTGGAAACCACGATAAGAAATGCTTTCGTCAACAAACAACATGTGGTGGCCATATTTTTTGACCTGGAGAAAGCTTACGATACCACGTGGAAATTTGGTATTCTTTCCGACTTGCACAAGCTCGGCTTCCGAGGACACCTGCCTCAGTTTATCCACAATTTTTTACAAGACAGACAATTCCAGGTGAGAGTCGGCACCACCCTGTCCGACATTCACGAGCAGGAGCTGGGTGTCCCGCAGGGGAGCATCCTGTCGCCTGCTCTGTTCAGCATCAAAATTAATGACATCGTTCAATCCGTTCAGAAAGGATCGGACAGCTCGCTGTTCGTGGATGATTTTGCTTTATATGCAACCGGCAGCACGTACGCCAGCATCCAGCGACGGCTTCAGCTCTGCGTCAACAAAATCCAGTGTTGGGCAGAGGAGAATGGCTTCACATTTTCGTCCTCCAAAACTGAATGCATCCACTTTCATAATTTTCGCCAATTCTATCAGGACCCTGAAATCCGTCTGGGAACATCCACCATCCCGGCGGTCAAGGAAGCCAGATTTCTAGGGGTCGTCTTCGATCAGAAGCTGAATTTTCTCAGCCACATTAAACAGCTGAAAATATCTTGCCTAAAAGCCCTGAACATCATCCGAGTTGTGGCACACACGAACTGGGGTGCTGATAAGAGGACTCTCTTGCACCTCTACAGAGCCCTGGTCCGGTCCAAACTGGATTATGGAAGTGTTGTATACGGCTCGGCCAGACCGTCCTACCTGAAACTGTTGGACCCTGTACACCACCAAGGGCTCCGTCTCAGCTTGGGTGCTTTCCGCACCACCCCTGTGCACAGCCTGTATGCAGAGGCGGGGGAACCGCCTCTTTCCAACCGCAGACTGAAGCTGACCCTGAACTATTATTTGAAATTGTTTTCGGAACCTACAAACCCTGCTTACGATGCTGTATTCAACAACCCTTTCGATAAGAAATTTACAGACAACCCAAACTGCATACCTCCTCTCGGACTCCGCATTCAGCCGCACTTGGAAAATGCCGATCTGGATGTCGGTGGCATCTCAGATTTCTCTAAGTTCCCTGACAGCCCCCCGTGGACCTTTACAACACCTGAGGTCCGATTCGATCTGGCCTCGTACCGTAAGGACACCACCAGTTCTCTGGCCTACAGAACCTACTTTTCGGAACTGTGCCACAAATTCCCCACCTTTCAAGGCATCTTCACTGACGGTTCCAAGTCAG
The DNA here is from genome assembly GCF_041734735.1 of Babylonia areolata. NCBI lineage: Eukaryota > Metazoa > Mollusca > Gastropoda > Neogastropoda > Buccinidae > Babylonia > Babylonia areolata. The sequence goes on along the minus strand of NC_134904.1, from coordinate 23,536,233 downwards.
AGGACGGAGTCGCCGCATCTGCGTTCTGTCCCGCCTTTCCTGACCGGCCCTCAACGGAACACATCCTGTCTGACAGCTCGGTATACACCGCGGAACTGACTGCACTGGTCCTGGGGTTAAAAATGGTTCTCTCTTCCAAACAGAAGAGATTCATGATCTTTTCCGACTCCTTATCAGCCCTGGAGGCGATCGCCTGCAGGAATATCACTCATCCCAAACTGCTGGAATTTTATGAAACTTTTACTCTCGCAACGAAGAAAGGATACGAGGTTGTGTTGGCCTGGGTTCCCGGACATGTTGGCATTCGTGGTAACGAAAGGGCGGACCTGCTGGCCAGGAACGCTGTAAAGAAAGAATTGTCCAGATCCTTGGTACCCTATACAGACATGAAGCGGAAGGTCAATACTTACGTTAAAGATCTTTGGCAAGAGAAATGGAACACCCAGATAGACAACAAGCTCTTCCAGATCCGTCCGGACCTGGGGGAGACCCTCCTTTCGGGGGTGAAGAACAGAAAGGAGGAATCTGTGCTGTGCAGACTGCGTACGGGGCACACTTTTTTTACTCATTCTTACTTGTTGAAGGGGGAGGAGGCCCCTCGATGCGTTCCCTGTGACGAGCCTCTCACCGTGAAACACGTGCTCCTTGACTGTTGGGATCTGCATGACGTTAGACGCAGACATTACACGGTGATTTCTTTGAAGACTTTGTTTCGTGATGTCCCTCCGTGGGCGCTGATGGACTTCTTAAAAGAAGTGAACCTTTTTAACCAGATTTGAAGGTTTTAAACTATGGAAGTTTTTTTCTAAACTTTGGAGTGGAAAGTTTGAAGTGGTGACTCGTTTTAATTGGTTGTTTTTTTTAGCCTTGTAGTAGTAATTGACGCGGCGATAGCCTTGAGATGGCCTTAGTGGTCGGCGAGGCTCTAAGCACCATAATTTCATTTCATTTCAGGATTATATCTCCCACTTAAAAAGGGTTTGACATAGTCATAAACATGACCCGACAGACCAATTTGTTTCAGCTTAAATAACAGTCTGCAATGCCATACTCGGTCATAAGCTTTAGTAAGATTGAAGAAGGACGCAAGGATACTTTTTCGCTTAGAAAACTTTTTTTTAATTTGGGTAGTGAGACGGGTCAGGTGATCAGTTGTAGATCTTCCTTTCCGGAATCCAGTTTGAGCTGACGGAATTGTTATTTTTGTCACAGTAATATACCATTCTAATATTTACAATTTTCTCAATGACTTTCCCAACTTGGGAGGTAACCGAAATAGGTCTATAGCTCGAAGCTTCTGTTCGAGGTTTACTCTGTTTTAATACAGGAGTTACTATGGAAGTTTTCCATACCTCAGGGATTTGTCCACATTACGAGCACTTTTGAAATTATGTATGTAATATAATCATCCAGTTTTCTGGCAAATGGTTTAACATGGTGTAAGATACTACATCCTTGCCATCTGACACATTTTTGTTACTCAACAAATGAATAGCGTTCTTTACCTCCTGTAAAGGTATTGCCAATTGTATTATCATTTTTGTGGGGTAGGATCTCTATATTTGTCACTGGTTTCTTCTTCCTCTCTTAATGTCTTTTGTTTGTTTGACAAACTATCCACACTACCTGTTTTAGAATACATACAAATTCTTCAGCCTTCTCTTGAGGGGACAGAAACTCTTTATCTCAAGGATAGTCTTGCAGAACAATGCCTGATTTCATTTCTTTCACTTTGTGGCCCACACATTTTTCATATCCTTATCGTCAGATACTTCATTCAAACAGAACTGTGACCAGAATTGTCTTTTTTCTTGGGCTATGACTCTGTTTGCCTTGATTTTTGTGTAACACATTTCTTTATGAGCGGCTTCTTTTACATCTTTGTCAGGTACTTTTCTGAGTCTTAACCATGTTATGCTAGTTTCTTTGTATTTACAGCCGCCGCACATGCATTATTCCACCAAACATTTCCAGAAAAAGTGTCACTCCTCTTTGAACTTTTCTTGGGAATTTCAGCAGCTCCAATAATTGATTTTTGAAAGTTGTTATTAAAAAACATTTAAATCTTCACCAAAAAATTTCACTTTCAGAAATGTTTGTAAGATAGTTGTGAAATGTTTTCCGAGTTTGCGTATTTGTTATTGAAATTTGGGATTTCATCTTCTCTGCTGTATTTGGATATGGTTTCATTCATTTCATTCATTCATTCTCCTGCCCGGGATGGGCGTAGAGGAGACATGAGGGACGATTCCGTAGTCAGACGACGCCATCCGGTTCTATCTTCTGCCTGTCGTATCAGCGTAGCACTATCCATATTGGTCCATTCCTTGATGTTGTCCATCCAGCATTTGGCTTGCCTCCCTCTTCGCCTACCACCCTCTAGCGTTCCCTGTAGAACTGTCTTTTGCAGTGAATTGTGGCGTGTCACATGCCCGAACCATGACAGCTTCCTCCTTTCGACCACTGCTAAGAGTGGTTCCAGTGGACCCGCTAGCATAGTTATTTGGCTCTTGACAAAGTCATTGGTCTTTCTGTCCTTCCATGAGATTCCAAGCAATCGTCTGAAGCATTTTGTCTCAAACGTCTGGACTTTCCTAGTAGTCTCTGCTGTTAAAGTCCAACTTTCACATCCATACAGCAGTATGGATAGCACCATATGGTACAATCCTTAAAAGACAGTGTGATTGGCACATGATCACTGCCTAGTGGATCATCACCAGTATCCCACTGTACTGTTAAAGCTAGAGATGGTGATATGAAAGTTGGGTCAAGTGTGTGTGTGTGTATGTGTGTGTGTGTGAGAGAGAGAGAGACTCTGAGTGTGTTTTGTTTTTATGTGTACAGTGAGTGTGTAATTGTGTGTGTGTACACATGCGACGAGTGCATGTTTCATGTGTTAAGTGTGTGTGTGTGTGTGTGTGTAGTTTGGGTATGTATTTGTGTGTGTGTGTGTTTGTGTGGTTTTTTTGTTGTTGTTGTATGTGTAGTGTGTGTGTGTGTATACATGCAACAGGCAAGAAGTGCATGTATCATGTGTACAGTGTTTGTGTGTGTGTGTGTGTGTGTGTGTGTACACTTGCAACAAGTGCATTTATGTATCATGTATACAGTGTATGTGTGTGTGTGTGTAGTTTGGGTATGTATTTGTGTGTGTGTTTTTTGTTGTTGTTTTTTTGTTGTTGTTGTTGTTGTGTGTGTGTGTGTGTGTGTGTGTGTGCAGCTGATCAACTGTTATTCAATAATGTTTCAGATTATCCTGCAGTTTCTCCACTTCCATGACAACTCCACCATGCCAGCACAGGGAGATCCTGCATATGAGCGACTGTACAAAATCCAGCCGATACTGGACCACCTGCACGAGAAGTTCCAGGAGGTGTATGAGCCACGACAAGCGGTGTATGTTGATGAGAGCCTTCTGCTGTGGAAAGGCCGACTGATCTTTCGTCAATACATACTGATGAAGCGCACCAGGTTCGGTATAAAAATGTACCTGTTCTGTGAATCTGGTGGCATCAAAGGAACTGGGGGTTACTGCCTCAGGCTGTACCTCTACTTGCTGGAAAAAAAAAAAACACCTTGGCCTGTGGCACAGTCAGGGAGAACCGGGAAATACCGCAGCAACTCCACAACATCCAGCTGAACCCAGGCTCCTCGGCTGCTCTCTGTGGTGACAGCAAGATTGTCGCCACCAAGTACCACAGCACCAAGGTCGTTCACCTCCTCTCCACTGTGGATGGCCATGCAGAAGCACCCATCTGTGACCGGGGACAATGGGGCATCACCAGGCGACCTGATGTATCAACACAGTACAACAAGAATATGGGTGGGGTGGACAAACAGCATCAGCTGTTCCACCCATATGACTGCACAAGGAAGTCCATGAAGTGGATGAAAAAGCTTTTCTTCCACTTCATGCAAGTTGACGCCTGCAATGCCTTCATCCTCCAGAAATCTAGTGACGACTCCTATAAAACTCTTTTGAGTTTTCTGGAGTCAGTCACTCACAATTGACTGGATCTGGCCCGATCAGGCACCTGCTGTGGAGGAGATCAGGTCAGATGATGAAGTGCGTCTTACTGCCAGGCACTTCATGTTCCCCCAGCCACCAACTCCCAGCAAGCCCCAGCCCACCAATCCCTGCAGGGTGTGCAGGAAGAAACTGGGTGTGCGGCGGGAAACCCATTACCACTGCCCTGACTGACCATCCAAGCCTGCACTCTGCTACCCACAGTGCTTCCAGGACTTCCACACAAAATTTGTGTATTGGCAGTGAACAGTGTGACAGATCTTCTTTTTGTTGACAAACTCATCTCTGACCACTCTGTGATATCATTTAATCTTAAGCTCATAAAGCCTGTAAAGATAAAGAAAAATGTTTACTCACACAATTACATATCTTTAAATGTTAATCTTTTAAAAGCTGATGTTTTAGTATTTGCCACCAGTCTGTATACCAGTGTCCTGATCACATTTTACAACACTTCCCTCCAGGAACTGCTTGATAAGCATGCCCCTCTCACAATGCATGTTGTGTTTGATCATTTACGTGCACCCTGGATGTCTCTTGAAATCAAGATGGCAAAACAGCAGTGTCGCTCCGCTGAGCGAAAATGGTGAAAGTTTGATCTGGAAATTTTCAAGCAGATATATGCTCACTTACACAATGTTGTAAATCAAATGATCCACGATGAGAAAAAGAAATGCGTGTGCGACAGAATTACTGATGCTGATTCCTCCAGAGTTCTGTTTCGCTTGGCAAATCAGATGATGGGGAAGGATGTCCGAACTGTTCTGCCTAGCAATATACCTTCTGAAAATCTAGCTGATAAATTTATTGATTATTTCACTACTAAAATAGAGATGATTAGAAGTAGCTTCGATTCTCCTGCTGATTTTGACGAATCTGATACTTTTAATGGAACACACACTACATTCCAGACAGTGGGTAGATGGACGGTGGTGGTGTGGTTCGAAAATGGAGAATGACCCAATTTCTACCCTTTTTACCTTTTCTATCCAAAATCTTATTTTACAGTTTTTACAAAATCTGTGGCATGCGGATTACAGTTATGTTCCTTTTTACATGTATGTATTTTAAGTGAAAATTGCTGTCATCTCAGCCGTTTAATCATGTGTGTGTCTGTGCTTGTGTGTTAGTGTGAGTGTTGGAGTGTAACAGTTGCAGTATTGATAGTAATATTAGTATGCTACTTTGTGAGTTTTAGGCATTGTGTTTTTATAATATTAATGATTCTGTTTTATGTTTCTACTACTTTTTATATGCTTTCTTGTTTCCCTTTAGGTACTGGATTGTAAAGCGCTTTGAGCTTGCTTATGCTTGTATCATAGCGCTATATAAAAATAAAATATTATTATTATTATAATAGATGTACTTTGTTTTTTTCTTTCTTTCTTCAAACTGTGGTTTCAGTGTGGGTTTTTATTTTGGTTGTGTGTTTTTTCCCATTTTCTTTTTGTAGGTCTTCATATTATGTGGTGTGGGTTTATCTTTCAATGAGAAAACAACAGCAGAAAACAATACAGTCTCCAGAAGCCCTACAGTATCTGCAGACAGAATCAACAAATGAGGTGTGATTCATGTTTCATATAGTTTTATACCTAGATTGTGCTACCCCTTGTTATTCAACAGGCATGAAATTTTTCCGACTGTAGTCAGATTTCCAACTGAAAATTGGCTCCAGAGGCCATTTTTGAGATTCGTGTAAATCCGTTGAGAAAATCGGAGGGGTGGAGTGGGGGGTGAGGTTTTTTTCCGACCCATGAAGGTTGCACGAGCATTGTTCGACCGTTCGACAAGACAGACCCACAGCGTTTGCTAAAATACCCCATGTTTGGGTAAGTGAACCAGTTGAGAATAAGTGTTCCGTTGCTCCTCTGTCATCATTCAGCTTATCCGTATTCGGTCGGGATTACAAAACTTGCTCGCGGGCTTCATGACTTGCAAAGATACCTGATTTCGTCGATCGTCTTCAGTCATTGACAAAATGAGAAAAATCACTAAGGATTAGAGGATTTTTGCAGCAGAGATCAATAAAGGAGTGAATAATAAGTGGAACTGGGTCTGGCAAGATGAGATCGTGAAAACAGAAGTGAAGAATAAAAAAATAACTTCACGGGTTTGCGACGTCATTCACAAAATTGACACCGCGGGCAAGGCCAAGTGCAATTGGTGTCAGATTGTATGGGTGCAACTCTTCAGTCTAGGCACGGAAATCTGCTTTCACATTTGCATTGAAAATGGAGCGTCCGTTTTCTAGAAGAAAAAAGAAAGAAAGAAAAAGCCGATGGGCCATTCTATATTGTTTACTGATGATCTGCCAAAAATGAAAACAGAATGCTTTTTCGAAAGCGTCGTTTGTTGACCCGTTGAGAGGCGATCCAGTGACTTGTCAGAGCACCAAAATCGAAGTCTGAAAGTTTCCTAACGCACTGTGAAAAGCACGCACGCGCGGACATGCACACACATGCTGCCGATCACACACACACACACACATGTGGCACAGACATGTGAGCGCGCGCGCACACACACTCACACACACACACACACACACAAACTTGCGCACACGCACAGATACATCAGTGTGTGCGATCTCCATCCCTGTCAAACCACAAGGGCCGTGGGTACATCTGCTTGACCCTCTGTTCAATGTTTGCCACTGTATGCACAAGTAGCATTCAGTGTTGCGATTGAAACAGATCGAAACTTTGTAGCAACTTATCGATGTCAGTGCCTTTTCTGACACAGCCTACCCTTCTGTAGTACAAACAGTTCATGGCTGCTGGCCGGCTGTAGGTCTCAAATCTAAATACACTGACTCTTGCCAATGGCAAGAGTCAGTGTATTTAGATTTGAGACCTATAGCCGGCCAGATTACCAAAGTTACACGCGCACGCACAGACACAGAGCAGAGCGCGCGCGTGCACACACACACACACACACACACACTTTGAAAAAAACAAACAAAAAACCCCACATGAATGCGTTCACATATACACATACTCTGTTTCTTATTTTATCTCTCTCTCCTTCACACTTGCACATGTGCACACATAATATTATGAACACTCACACAATCACACAGAGCTTAATAATACGTACATGTGCGTGCACACTCACACTGCACACTCCCTCTCTTTCAAGCACACACACACGGAGATTGAAAACACACACATACACACACACACAGACACACACACACAGAGAATTGTATTTCAGCAAAGCAGTGCACATATATGCACACATACAGACTTGCACTTTTTCCTCCCACCTTCACCCCTCTCTCTCTCTGTCTCTTTGTCCCTCTCTCCCTCTTTCTGTCTCTCTCTCTTTCTTGCATATACACACAGAGTTGTATTGAAAACACACACACACACACACACACACACACACACGGGGAGAGGGATCTATTGAATTTCAAAGCAGTACATACACATGGACAAATACAAGTTGCATTCTTTCCTCCTACCATCTCCCCTCTCTTTCTGTCTGCCTCCCTCTCTGTCTCTCTCTTGTTTACACACAGTTGAATTGAAACCACACATACACACGCGTGTGTACACTCGCGCTTGCTTGCTGTCTCTCTCTTTCTCTGTCTTTCTGCCCTGAACACACACACGCACACACACACACACACACACACACACACACACACATATACACACAGTCCATGCTGGGGAACTCTCAGCGGATCCGCTATTTTCAGCCGAAGAGCAGTTGATTTCAGAGGGAAAAAAGTCACTCCCCAACCCCGAAGAGCAGTTGATTTCAGAGGGAAAAAAGTCACTCCCCAACCCCGCCCCCCTCCTGCAGACTTCACTTTCATGATTTGCTGAGGTACCCCTCGCCTCTCTCTTGAGTCTCCTACCAGTGCTGAGGGAAGGGGAGTGGGAGGAGGAGTGGGATATGAAACCACTGTCAATGATTGTGGCAATTTTGGCATTGAGCCAAGACACTGACCACTAGCTCCAGCTGAGAATCCTTGACTGCTGAAAGTGATATAACCAGTCACAGACCCACCCCCTCTCCCTCCAGTCATTCCACTTCCCCCTTTCTTTCCTCAACCAACACCATGCCTGTCAGTGGAACAGAAGCTACAGCTGAAGAGACCAGAAGGTCAGTTATATTGGTACAGTGCAAACTTGTGTGCTGAGAACATTTTCCTTGAAAACACACACACACACACACACACACACACACACACACACACACACACACACACTCTCACTCACTCACTCACTCACTCACTCACTCACTCACACACACAAAGAGTTTAACACACACAGAGAGTTGTATTTAAAGCAGTGCACATACATGAACTTTAACTCTTTCCTCCCATGTCCGGCCCGACCCCAATTCTCAATCTCTTTGTCTGTCTGTCTCTTTTTCTCACATACACAGAGTTGCATTGAAACCACACACACACACACACACACACACACACACACACACAAACAAAAATAAAACCAAAAAACACACACACACACACACACACACATGAGACACGATTTTGGAAATCGTGCCCCCAAGGCTGACTTTACGGGTTTGGAAGCAAAAACACTTCAGTTTAGGAAGAATGGGACTGATTTTTTTGTCTTCTGTGGGTTGGAATACCTCAGCAGCATTGGTGACCTGCATGTGCAGATTTTATGGTTTGAAATTGAGAAAAACCTTCAGCTTCAGGGGGCGTTACCCCATGGACCCCCACTGGGGGCCTTCTGCCCCCAGGCCCCCACCTTTCAGACTAAATCACAATTTCCCAATCTCATGCCTGTTCAAGGATTACAGCTCGGAAGAACACTTACTGGCAGTAATATGAGTACCAGATGTTTGCTCTGATGTTCCATTTTACAGTTTTTACAGGGTTGTTTTGTTTTTGTTTTTTGCGTTTTTTTGTTTATGTTGCAGTGTATGTGTTTATGCTCTGAAAGTGGGTTTATTTTGGAAAAAAGGTGATAATTTTATCAATTTTGACTTGCTAAATACCCACAAAATCAAGTTATGTTGATATCTCATCATAGCCCAGAGAATAAGAAAGAAACATGCAAACTTTCAGAGAAATATTTCAACAAATATGTCAGTAGTGAACAGATTAGTGAACCCACTGAAAAAAGTGAAATTCTGTCCCTTTGTACTGGATTGTGGGTACCCCCAGTTATGCATGGATTACACCTCAGAAAAACTCTTACTGGCTGTAATGTGAGTACCAGATGTGTGCTCTGATGTTCCACTGACTTCAGTTTCTGCAGTATTTTTGTGGTTTTATATGCTGCAGTGTATGTGTATACATCCCCCAATTTTTTTTTTTTTAATAATTTTTTTTAATTAATAATTTTTTTTAAAGCATGTCCATTATATCAGTCTTGCTCCTACTAATTGCATATAAAATCAAATTAGTATGGTATCACATCATAGCTCAGGATATGAGAAAAAAACAAGCAAAGTTTCAAAGAGATATTTCAAGAAATAGCGAGTGATCAGATTACCAAAGCCACTGAAAAAAGTGCAATTATGTCCCTTTCTGCTGGATTGTCCTTACCCCCAGTTATGCATGGATTACATCTCAGAAGAACAATTACTGGCTGTAATGTGTGTACCAGATGCTTGTTCTGATATTCAGTAAACACAAAAAACAATCAATGCAGTGTTTTATGTGGTTTTATGTGCTGCTGTGAATGTGTTTATGCTCCGAAAATGTTATTTCTTAGAAATAAATGATTATTTTATCAATTTTCCCTCACAAAATACCCACAAACCCAAATTGTTTTGGTATCACAGTATAGCCAAGGGTATCAGGAAAAAGCATGCAAAAAATCATGTGGATATCTAAATAAATGAGTGAACAGATTAGTGAGCCTACTGAAAAAAGCAAAAATTTATCCGGCACACAGCAGTACAAAAAAACTATTATGGCAGTGAAGGGGTTAATAGTCATATTAAACATTTTTTTTTTTTCCGCTTAAAATCTTTTTTCTTTCATTAGATATCTATGAAGAGGAGTGGGGGACTTGTAATTTACCCCATGTTTTCTTCTCTCCCTCACAGAATGTATGCATATGTGCATTCTCACTTTGTGGCAATTAAAAAGTGGATGATGATGTCAGCTGAAATTCAGTCATGATGTCCACTGCTTTCTCTCTGTCTGAAATGCAATGATTTGTGGGTGACCTCATGAATAGTAATGTCATCTGTTTCAGCATATATAATAACATGATCAATTACTTCTCTTTTTTCCTCAGCCACCTTTCACAGCTGAAAATCGGAAGAAGACAATTGACAAGGTAAGAATGAAGAAAAGGACAAAATATGTGTTTGTTTTTGTATGTATGTGTGTTCTTCAGTTTAAGGTCTATCCACATGTGATTTTAGATGGGGGGAAAAAACCCCAAACATATACAAAGGAGCAAGAACCAAGAACACAGTTAACTGTAGACTTAATCAATCAAATGTCCAACTCTCTCTGTCTCTCTCTCTCCATGAAGACAATGATATGGATGTGTTCAGATTGCTTCTCTTTTTTTTCTATTTTTATACCAAACTTGATCAACTGGAACTGCCAGAAGGCCATATTAGCTCTCAGATTTTAGACCTCTTGGAAACATTATTTGTGCTTTACTGTGTGTGTGTGTGTGTGTGTGTGTCTTGTGTGTGTGTAGAGAGACAGACAGACAGACAGGGAGACAGAGAGGGTTACCTCCAGAACTGGTCAGAGGCAGAAGAAGAATTAAAAAAAAAAACCCAAAAAACCAAACAAACAAAACAGCAATAAACCTTCACTTCAGAGGAATGATACAGTTATTGGGGTTGCAAACAGCAGTTGTTTTTGGGGGGTTGGCTTTATGGGGGCAAAGCCCCTGCCTTTAAACTACAGTGAGCTTTTTTGTTTCAGTCCCTCTCTGGTATCCCTGTAAATTGAGATATCGGGTGTGTGATTCAGTACATGAAACACAAAGGCAAGGATCCTGCTTTGTGTTGAATCTTTCTTTTTTCAGGCCTTAATTCATACTTTTTTGTGGTGGGTTATGCTCTGCAGTTTGTCCTGGTGTGCTTTCCAGTCTTTTCATAGTGATCAAAAGTAAAGCTACATATTTGTCCTTGAAGGAAAGGTCAAAGTCAGGTGTTTTTTTATGGACAGGAAGGGAATGTTGTACCATGTAGATGCAGTGGTATCTTCAGGCGTCAGGCCGCAGTTTCAGGTCGGGCAGCCGCGGATTCAGTTTTTTTATGGAGCGCGACCTTATTCTCAAATGATATTCTTAAACGGATTGTTCTGTTTTTGCGCATTTCCGATGTTTTTAAACGGCTCGTCCTGTTTTTGCGCCCTTCCATCAGTGTCGGCACCATCTTTATCAGTGTTTAAATGCTGTCATGGCTTCCATCATCAACCAAGGCTTGGACATGTAATGCCAGCAGTTGCAGCAATGAATGTTAGTGGTTATGGTGCTTGTAAATATTCTATTTTGGTAAAAAGGGAAAAGAGGAGTGCTATGGCTTGTCGATCCAGGAAACACAGATTTTTACAGCGCGAGATGTCAGTTGCACAGGCTGCTGTTTCTGAGTCGGCCACCTCATGCCATGACATTGAAAATGACAAAATCTCGAAGTCAGAGTGTTGAAATCAGCGTTGCACAAGTCTGTGGCATCACTATCCCCATTGGCACAGCAGTACACGTGTCTGCTGCCATCTGGGTAAAAGCTTAAGCATTAACCAGCTGCCATGGTGAAGTGGTTAGCGTAGCGGACTGACAGCTGGGGGACGCGGGTTCAAATCCCAGCAGAGGTGGGTTTTTTTGGCTCGTGGCTGGCTCCTACCCAGAGTTAAGTATGCTATGGGCTTAAATGGGGAGACTGGGACCACACAGTCGAGTATCATCCACTTCACAGATGTGTCTTTGGGTGTGTTGCTCTTATTACCTGACCAACACTGCAAGTGTCTGTATCTCTCAGGCCTGGTTGACGCCGGGATATCATTATGACAGGAAGCGTAGAGTACAGTCTTATGTAATCCCAAACCAAAATGGACCTCCATAGCAACATCATCATAATCCTCCTCCTCCTCCTCCTCCATCATCATCAGTATAAACAAAAACAGTCCCGAAGTCTGTGGCCTTTCATGCGCTGCTCTCATGGTGACCTCAGTTTCGATACCCCTCCACTTCCATGCTTGGGGTGAGTCCTGTTAATGTCTTCAGTGTCTGCAGATTCATGGGGGCTGTTGTTGGAGGGACATGATGGTGGTCTCTATTCTTGGAGGGATGCTCACAGTCGAGTATCGTCTGGCTCCGCGACTAAGCCATTATTGTCGTTAGTAGGGAGCTTAGTAGGTGGTGTCCTAAGTATGTTAAATCCGCGCCTGCTTTCATACAAATATACCCCCATGCACGCAAGCATGTGCACACACACACACACACAGTGATATTGGAGACACCACACACATAGTTCGACACAGATGCACACGCTTTAGCACCACTCACACACTGTCACACATACCAGCAAACGCGCGCGCGCGCGCACACACACAGAGATTTGTTCTTGATGACAAAAATGCTGGTGCGGTTTTCTATAGTCCTGCTTTTAAAGTTGAAAAATCTTACTTTATTGGAAAACATCTTTCAATATTCACAGCTGAGCTAATTGCTATTATACAAGCTCTGAACTACTTAGTGAGCCATCAAATAGTTTTCTAAAAAATAGCATTCTTTGTTGATTCCAAATCAGTGCTTTATGCTCTATAATTATTTAGCCTTGAAACAAGACCCGACTTAGTTATTGAGGCAAATCATTTGGTACATTGTTTGAGGATTAAAGGGACTGAGGTCAGTTTTTGTTGGGTGCCTTCTCATGTGGGCATTCATGGCTATGAAACTGCTGATAAACCACCTAAAAGAGGAGCACAAGATTCGGAAAAAAATCAACAAAAATACATGTCCGTCTTTCTGTAAAAGAGGCATACACTTTGTTAGAAAAATGAGCATGGGGTCGATTTCATAAACGATGGAAGGAAAAGTTTATAAAACATAAAGGGACATTATTCCCCCAGAATATTATTAAAGAAATGATACCAAATCCATCAGTTTGCTATACAAGATTAATAACCTTTACTTTCTTCCGTATAAAACTTAATGCGCTGAAGACAAAGTATAGTAAAAAATGTTACATGCATCTGGGGTATGCAGTTCAGCTTGCTTCATTGTTTAACTGTCAGCAGTTACGTACCTTCTTACCCAAGTATTTCAAAGACTGTTCTGCAGATTATTTTTGGAAAGTTATTTCTGGCAAGGTTCATTTGGTCAAACTTTCACAGGCATTAGTTCATAGCCCTGTTTCTACATTCCTTTAATGTACTTCAGAATTGCGTTAATAGTTTCTGATTATTGTTATCATTATTGAATTATTACTGTTAAACGTAATTGCATGTTAGTTATGCATTCTTTGGTAGTTTCTACCTTTTATGTTTTCCTCTTCCTTCTCCCCTCCCCCCTTCCCCCCACCCATACCCCTTTCCCACCTCTACCACCACCCCCTTTTTTTTTCTTTCTTTTTTTTTTAATCATCTAATGTCACTGACAGTGAAAAGACGCAAAACTAAAGAACGAACACAGCGCTTTCACACACAGATATATCCGCGCGTGCTTATATACAGATACATCTGCACATGCGCACGCGCACACACACATACAGATACACCCCCCCATGCACATGCGCGTGCACACACACACACACACACACACACACACGATTAATGTAGCAAGTGCAACACAACAGAAACATTGCTGCAATTGGTGTCTGGAATGATAAAAACAGTGTTGCTGTTTTTTCAAGTGCCAGTGCCACCAATGTCTCTTCAGCTGATTTGGATGTGGTACAGTCACTATAGCTGTTGTCTTGGTTTTCATGATGTGGTAGTCACTATAGCTGTTGTGTTGGTTTTCATGATGTGGTACAGTCACTATAGCTGTTGTCTTGGTTTTCATGATGTGGTAGTCACTATAGCTGTTGTGTTGGTTTTCATGATGTGGTACAGTCACTATAGCTGTTGTCTTGGTTTTCATGATGTGGTAGTCACTATAGCTGTTGTGTTGGTTTTCATGATGTGGTACAGTCACTATAGCTGTTGTCTTGGTTTTCATGTTGCCATGTTTTCTTTCTTGCATGACATCACCTTCGGGGTTTTCACCATTTATGTGACTGTGGCTCTGTGTGTGTGTGTGTGTGTGGGTGAGTGCAGGCTGGCACGCACACAAACACAAACACACACTCTCACTCACTAACACACACATATCCCCCCCCCCTCCCTCCACCACATGTCTGATGGGTTTTTTTTCTAACTTAAATGATGTTAATATAAAAAATAATTAAATTTTTAAATTAAAAAAGCGCATGTGCACATAGATCTTACCATTCTCCATCCCCTACTCTCTCTGTCTCTCTCTCTCTAATAGACTTAATTTTGTCTGTCTCTGTGTTATTCGGTGCCTTTGTCTCTGTCTGTCTCTGTTTCTTTCTCTCTCTGTAATTGAGAAGTGTGTGTGTGTCTTTCTCGCGAGAGAGAGAGAGAGAGTAAAATGCTCCCAGGAGAGGTCTAAAAATACTGTCAAATTTTAAAGTTCTCTTCAGCTTCAGGGGGGCTTTGTCCCCCTGCACTCCCCAAAGGGGCATTGCCCCTTTACCCCACTGGGGCCTAGACGGCCCCTGGACCCATGCCTTCTTCAGACGATTGGTCCCTGGAGTACTCTGATGCCTGATCTTACACAAACCATAGAAAAACGTGTTAATACTTACCATTAAAAGAATCCTGTTGACTTGTTAATAACCACCAGAACGTTTCAGAGTTATCCATTGTTTACTTCTTTGAAACTAAATTTTGCCATTTTCTATTTGGGTCTACAGTTAGGATTAATCTTGAATTTTAAGATATATTGTATTTTTAGACCTGCTCATCCTGATTTGTATTGGAACAACTCAAATCAGTATTTTTTAATTTATGAATGCAGCATTCTAGAATTATATTTGTGTGTCCTTTTGAGATAAAATTACTATTCTTTACTCTGACTCAGTAGCTGGCATAGAAGAAACAAATAAAGAATTGACCAATCCAAAATGCTGTAGCACCTAGCATGGCCACACATTCTAGAATAGTTAAAGGTTGTACATCACTTGAGCTTCAGTGTCCTAAGCCACATGCATGTCTGCCAGTGACATCAACCATTGATGGCACAGTGTATTGTCATCCTCAGATTCCAAGACAACCATAATGCTAATGAATTTCTCTTGGCTTATTTATGCAAAGCCTTGTTTTGGTTTTGTTGTTGTTGTGCATTTGTTTTTTGTGGCTGTTTTTTGTTGTTGTTTTTTTTGTTTTTGTTTTTACTTTGTTTAGATCCTCAAAGGAAAACTGAACTTGCCACCATATCTCACCAATGAAGCGCGGAGTCTGATCAAGAAGGTAAGGTTTATGTTTTTGATATTCTTTCATTTTGCTCCCAGTGCATTTTGATAGAGATGCCAACCTATCTCACTCTGTCGTGTGCATCATTTGCCTTAATAAGATTCTTTTTGTGTGTGCAGAAATTGGAATGAAATAATGTATTGTAGCCTCTATTGCAATATTTCTACAGTTTTTGTTGTTCTGGTGTGAAAGTGTACAGTTGTAATAATGAACACAGGTTTGTTCTCAGCGTAGCGTATTTCCACTATTTGTATGTAATTTTATTCCAGGATTAAAGATACACAATAAGAAAATTTTCTGTTAAGAAAATAAACAAGTTGACAAAGAACATTCAGTAATCCTGGATTTGGACATCCACCTCTGGTGATGAATTAATAGATTATGGCAGAGCCATCCACCTCTGGTGATGAATTAATGGATTATGGCAGAGCCAGACTGAGTGATCCTCTCTTCTGGGGTGGAGACCACCATGTCTCTTCAGTAAGTCTCCATGTGGCTGCTGACATTGATGTCTGACAGAAAATGTGCGTGTCATAGTAGCAGACTGGTTTTAGATTTATGCATCAGTTCTCCACTTTGGTATCCATGATGCTTTATGATGTGTCACTGGAGTTGTACTGATGTGACATACTTTTGAAGCCAGGGCACCAAATAAGATTGACATAACACCCAATTCTGGACTGCATTTCTGTTTGCTTGTTTTTTATTTATATTTGTAAACATTTTGCAGAGAGATCAGGGTAGATGCTGGTTTTATGTTTGATAGAATTTTTCTTTTTCCGAAGCTGCTGAAGAAGAATCCTGCTGAAAGGTTGGGTGGTGGCCCTGACGACAGTACACCAATAAAGGTTGGTCTTTTTATATAAACACACAGAGTTATTTGTGTGCTGGTGTGGGATGAGAAAAACACAGTATAAAATTTTATTTTGAGAGGGTATAGGAATGAACATAAAATGCTTTTTAATTACACATACTTAACCGTGACCCACTAGTGCAGACTCCGGCAGAGTCTGATTCCTGTCCTGTGCAAACTACTACCCGCCTATGCGGAGAAAATGAAAGTAGCTACGGCCGATAACCTCCTGAAGTCTAAACGTAACCCACTGTCCCTTTCGCTATTCTCTATTCTTCTTTTTACCACCTCTTTTCTGTCCTCAGCTCCCCATCAAGCCTTCTTTTCCACATTCTTTTTTCTCTGTGGCCTTCTTCAGACCCGCCATGTTTGCCGTGCGGCGCGACCTGTGATGGAGGGGAATGAGATCCTGGGGATTGAGAGAGCACGCTGCTCTCAACACATCCCTTTGGCTCGGACCTCTCCTAAGACAGGCGGCATACATTGGCCCGTGTGTGTCAGTGAGCTACCCCTTCGTGGGGCTGGGTCCAGACTGGCAGTTTGGAGGCTAGCGAGGATAACCCCCGTAGTGCTCGGTTCTCTGTCCCTGGGAGCTGGGCATGATCGGGGGGGAACACGTTGGAGCTAAGCTGTTAGTCGTATATCCCTCCCGAAACCTGGAAGGGGTCAAGCTGGTGTTCCCTTGACCCTGGCCCCTAAGTTGGACCCCATGGTGGGTGGGTAAGGGAGGGATGAATATGCAATTAATAAACCATGACTTCCAAACAACCCCCCCCCCCTAAACTTGGCAAAAGGAGACCAGGAACAGACGACTCGGACATGATTCAGAGGTCGGTGAGACCTCTGGATTTTGGCCGTCGTGGCTTGTGGTGGAGGGTGCTGATGACGACAAGCCCTTGTCGGCTCTCAGCCCCTTCGCTATCCAGACAAGGTTCGTAGGGTCCTTTCAAGTCCTTTTAAGTCCTTAGGAATTGGATTTTGGTCAAAAGGCCTTTTAAGTGCTTTGATTCAGCAAGTTGGTCCTTTTAACTCATCAGGAGGTCCTTTTAATTTTTGAAAGGTACTGTTAAGTCCTGTTTTATGAAGAGAAAGAGACTTGAGAACGAAACTGAAACACCTTCAAAACCAAAACCGCAAGTTGCAAAGCGCGTTGAAAGATGCCGACGCGATCGTCTGAAACTCAGTACTTACTGTAGGAGGATACAGCCTATAGGCCTAGGCCCTAACAGTAGTGCGCTTTCTGCTCGGTGGCAGACGCGAAGCGTGGTACAGTGGCTGTGAGTCACGCCTGCTGCTGCTGCTTTGCTTAGGCCTAGCCTACAGTGACGTGAATTGCAAAGACTAAATACGACAGTCAAATGGGATTAGCTGTTCTTCCGTTTATGAGAGGTAAGTGTCTGCTGTTCTGCATGTCAAATAGATTGGGGTGTACTGTAAAGTCATGTCGGCAAAGGTCCTTTTAAACTGATTTGAGGTCCTTATAAAGTCCTTTAAAGGTCCTTTTTTGGCTTCATGCCCACCACCTGGGAACCCTGCCAGAAGGGCTTCCAGTGTCTGGCGGGATCACTGAAATCTATCAAGAGGCTGAGGAGCAGAGCATTTTTGGTGGAGACAGTCTAAAAGGCAGACACAGCTTCTGCTCAAGGCGACCACTTTTGTGGATAGGGCGGTGAGGGTTTCCCCTCACAAAGGTCTCAACTGTTCAAAGGGGGTCATCAGATGCCCGGAGTTGAGAGGAGTGTCTGAAGCAGAGATCAAGAGCGAGCTGTTCTCTCAGGGAGTGACCGATGTTTATAGGGTGACAGTAAGGAAGGGGTCGGACAGAGTCCTGACCAACACATTTTTCCTAACCTTCTGCTGCCCGAATGTCCCCAAGGACATACCTGCTGGTGAACGTAAGCCTGTACGTGCCGTCCCCTCTAAGATGTTTCAAATGCCAGAAATTCGGACATGTGTGGGACCGCTGCAAGGAGGAAAAGGCGTGTGGCACCTGTTCAAAGGCGGCGCACCAGGGTGAACGCGTCAGTCTAGCCCATTGTGCGAACTGAGGAGGCGGCCACCCGTCCTCATCGAAGGACTGCCCCGCCTGGAAAAAAGAAAAACAAATCCAGAAGGTGAAGACGGAGAAGAAAATTTCTTTCTTTGAGGCACGAAAGCAAGTGGAGGCCGCATTGCCTAAGGCGTCTTACGCCTCTGTCGTCAGACCCAGGATGGTCCAGACGACATCCACAGGGACGCAGACGGATGACGTACCTACCTTGATAGAACCGTTGGCCTTGGGTGGAGGCGCTGTGTCCACCCCTTCCCATCCTATACGGCGGTCCTCAGGGGCTTCTGGGCGGGAGCGGAAAGCCTCGGGCGGAGGCATGGTGTCCGCCTCCTGTCCCCCCCCCCCCGGCCCCCCTCGTCCCGCCTTTCGTCTGCCTGGCCCTCGGGCTGGCGGGAGTGGCCAGAAACCCCCCGTACCTCCAAAACTCAAGGAGGGGAGGGTTGCAGCGGTAAAAATGGTTCTCTCTTCGAAGCAAAAGAGATTCATGATCTTTTCCGACTCCTTGTCAGCCCTAGAGGCGATGGCCTGCAGGAATATCACTCATCCCAAACTGCTGGAATTTTATGAAGCTTTTACTCTCGCAACGAAGAAAGGATACGAGGTTGTGTTGACCTGGGTTCCCGGACATGTTGGCATTCGTGGTAACGAAAGGGCAGATCTGCTGGCCAGGAACGCTGTAAAGAAAGAATTATCCAGATCCTTTGTACCATACACAGACATGAAGTGGAAGGTGAACACTTATGTTAAGGATCTTTGGCAAGAGGAGTGGAACACCCAGACGGACAACAAGCTCTTCCAGATCCGTCCAGACCTAAAAGAGACCCTCCCTTCAGGGGTGAAGAACAGAAAGGAGGAGTCTGTGCTGTGCAGACTGCGTGCGGGGTACACTTTTTTTTATTTTTTATACTCATTCTTACTTGTTGAAGGGGGAAGAGGCCCCTCGATGTATTCCCTTTGATGAGCCTCTCACCGTGAAACACGTGCTCCTTGACTGTTGGGATCTGCATGACGTTAGACACAAACATTACACGGCGGTTTCTTTGAAGACTTTGTTTCGTGATGTCCCTCCGTGGGCGCTGATGGACTTCTTAAAAGAAGTGAACACTTTTAACCAGATTTGAAGGTTTTAAACTATGGAAGTTTTTTTAAACTTTGGAGTGGAAAGTTTGAAGTGTTGACTCGTTTTAATTGTTTGTTTTTTTATCCTTGTAGTTGTTATTAACGCGGCGATAGCCTTGAGATGGTCTTAGTGGTCGGCGAGGCTCTAAGCACCATAACTTCATTTCATTTCAACCTCCTGAAGTAGGTTACCTCCCCTTTGCATCCCTGACTAGTGCCCTCTTTTTCCGGCAGCCATCTTGACTCCTGCTCCTGTGCTCTGCATATGGCTAAGTTTTTTTGTATCTTCTGTCTGTCTACCAATTCTTTTGTGCTCTCGTTTTGTGTCTGCTGATGAATCACAACAGGTCAAAAAACTACTTGGCCTGATTGGGCGATTAAGCTCATAATAAGGCGCGATCACAATTGACCAGCAGACACCGTGAATACTTAGAAAAGTTGTGTTGGCACTTACTTTCAAAAATTAAAACACAAAACTCATTTCATTAAAAACTTGCATTCCTCCTAAAAACCTGCATTCCTCCAACTTTTAATCCCTTTCAGTTTGCCTACAGAGCCAACAGATCAGTTGAAGATGCCATTAGCATAGGTCTCTACCACGTTCTCAGACATCTCGAAAATCCTAACAGTTATGCTAGGATCCTTTTTATTGACTACAGCTCTGCGTGCAACACAATAGTACCATCAAGTAGTATTGTCAGGTCAGGTCATTAGATCTGCTACTGGTAACCTGTAATCCAGTACAACCTGTTCAGGGTCTGGGTGCCGGCGACTAAACCGGCACTCCCACCGCTCCCTTGCAGGACTGGTGAGACGGGTAACTGCAACTCGTAATGAATGTAACACCATGGTCAAGTTTGCCGATGATACTACTCTAGAAGGGCTGATTACAGTGATGAGTCAAAATATAGGGAAGAAGTACAAGAACTTGTCAGCTGGTGTAATCAAAACAAGTTAGAACTCAACATATCAAAAACCAAAGAATTAATTTTAGATTTCAGGAAGACCAGATCTGACCCCTCACCACTTGTCATTAAAGACAAGCAAGTAGAGATCATCAGCGAATTTAAATTAATCAGACTGATCATTTCCAACGATTTGAAACGGGAGAACAATACGGAAAAAATTGTTAAGGAAGCACAACAGCGCCTGTACTTTCTTCGGCGCCTCAAAAAGTTCGGAATTAAAAAAGAAATCATGGTTGATTTCTACTGAGCAGGCATTGAAAGCGTGTTAACCTTCACTATTACTGTTTGGTACGGAAACATTTCCTAGGGAGAAGTCGCAGCCCTTAACAGAATCGTAAAAACTGCCACCAAGATCACCGGGGCTGATCTACCTTCTCTAGAAGACATATATTATAAGCAGATACTCAAAAAAGCAAAATCAATCAGTCAGGATGAATCACATCCAGCTTTTGGGATTTTCAAGGTGCTCCCCTCTGGTCGACAGTACAGAAGTTCGTTTATTGACTCACTTGTGTAAACAAAGTGAGTCTATGTTTTAACCCGGTGTTTGGTTGTCTGTGTGTGTGTCTGTGTGTCCGTGGTAAACTTTAACATTGACATTTTCTCTGCAACTACTTTGTCAGTTGACACCAAATTTGGCATAAAAATAGGAAAAATCCAGTTCTTTCCAGTCATCTTGTTTAAAACAATATTGCGCTTCTGGGATTGGCACAAAAACATAAAGAATGAAGCCTAATTATATGCAAACTGCATTTACTGTTATATTTATATTTTTTGTATTCTGTAAACTTGGCACTTTGATCTGATATTCTGACCCAACAGCTAGAGCAGTCATTATTATCATTTTTTGTTCAAACAGGAACTTCTTTTGCTAAGCATGGAAGTTTTATTTATTTTGCAAACGTTTTGGTGCAGATAGTAAAAAAGGGAAATTACTCTGTAATGCTAGTGGAGTTAATTTGCTTTAAACTGATCTTTCTCATCTTAAACATTACATTTTGAAACAAGAGAGGCAAGGCCTTCAAGACTCACTTGTGATGCACTTTTTTAAAAAAAATCCAAGCTTTTTATGTATTGAGTATAATTTCAAAATGTAATGTTTAAGATGAGAAAGATCAGTTTAAAGCAAACTAAGTTCCCCAGCAGAGTAATTTCCCTTGTTCTGCTATCTACACCAAAACGTTTGCAATAAATAAAACTTCCATGCTTAGCAAAAGAAGTTCCTGTTTGAACAAAAAATGATAATAATGACAGATCCTTTGTTGGGTCGAATATCAGATCAAAGTGCTAAGTTTAGAGAATACAAAAAAATATAAATATAACAGTAAATGCATTATACTCAATACATAAAAACTTGGATTTTTTTTTAAAGTGTATCACAAGTGAGTCTTGAAGGCCTTGCCTTTCTTGTTTATTTATAGTTTGTTCATCTAAGATGATGATATTAGACTGAAGTATAAGGACAAAAACCAATTGCTTCGCCAATAGCTTTTTCCTGAAAACAGTCAATGCCCTGTCTCTCGAACAAATCCAGTCTGATAACTAGAATTTTGCAATCAACAACCATCTACCTGAAGATCTAGCCATCAGACCCATCCACATGTAATATGCGGCTTCTGTTCAAACGTGTGAGTGTTTGTGTGTGCGTGTGTGTGTGTGTGCAGTGCGTGCATGTGTGAGTATGCACAAGTTTTTATATTGATATGCACTTGTGTTTATCTTAATTTCTACTGTATCTCTGTGTATGATTTTCGATTTGTGTTCGTACATTGTTATGTACTACAGACAACTTTTGTTTTTCTTCCTCTGTTTCTCAGGCTATGTCCCACTCAACTGTTTGGGCTCTTCACCCCCCCCCCCCCCCCCAAACCCCCCCGCACTTGCAGACATATATTGCTGTGCAAGGAGCCAATCTCATTGACGTCTACGTACATCCGATGTACATATTTGTACACATCTTTATACAGTTTCCTCACTCCATTTTGGAGGACTACTACATTCAGAGACACAACTGTCTCGTGCAAGCTTGAACATATGCTCCTGGCCACATCCACATTTTGCTGTATCTGGCCCCAAGGGTCCTACATACACTTCCTCCTCTCCCACAGGGCTAGAGATGCCCTAACTTGGTACAAGGAGGGATGAGGCAGTCCAACTTAGGGGTGCCACTCCGGACACACATGCCTTTCATTCCTTCCAGGTTTGTAAGGCATCCCTTCTTCCCCCCCTTGCCTACAACAACCCTTGGTTTGCACCACTGTGGTTGTGACAACAGCTCCACACGGGCCCTACATCCTAGCCAGCCCTCCCATGAAGGGGTGTATGTCTTTGCCTTCCAAGTTTTAGCAGGCCCAAAAACTGCCCACTGGGCAGGAGACAATCAGACTTGTTCCACTCTGAGTCCATCCCTTCCACTCCTCACTAATAGCAGAAGGCCTGGGTAATAATTGTTTTCCTCTATATTCAAAGGCATATTGATGAGGGCGGATGTGTCTCACAAAGCACAATGAATCGTTCACAAGCCACAGGGGCAAACTTTTCTGCCCACTCATGCCAGCACGGCAGATGCCGCTTTCAAGCCCATTAGTTCGGCCCATCGCCCTGCTTGAACAGAGATCCAGCATTGACCTCTCAAATAATTGGCGTTGGAAAGCACTTTCTGCACATGGTCTTACCTGCCTAACCCTTTCAGCTTCAACACACAACCACTGCTGTGGTTACAGATGGGCATTCCTTCTCAAGCACTGTCTTTCTCAATGAGACACTGCAAGGGGTTTCTAGCCTAGGCAGGCTATCCCATCATGGAGCCCCAGTCTTCAGTCAAGGGCCTGTCAGAAGATGACTTTGTTGTCACTTTGGAAGCAAGCACCATGTCTTTCAGACACACGGTTGCTGCACGAGACCCTGTCACATCCATCCGGCTTCCGTACATTTCAGCAGAACCTGCATGATGGACGTCAAGCACACAGCAGCTGTTTCCTGATTTACCTATGCTGATTGGTGTCCTCCGAGGACCAGTATATGATAATCAGTCATGTACGCCAATGACCATCAGAACAGCAGAGGAGGTAACTGCTGTCCTGACTATCCAGGCTGGAATTCGATTATACAATTATAGTAGAGAGTATTTTGCCCAAGTTGCATCCCCGGTCCCTCGATCAAGAGGGCCTTAGGACTCATCATTAGGGCGGATCCCAATGGCTAGTTAGGCCCAAGTCTACAGCACTAAGTCCCAGTGCAATTTGACTTCTAGTGTGAGAGACATAGTCCTTCATGAAAGACAAAGCTGCAAACGATTTCCCTTTGCAATTAAGAAACCACTGATAATACAGCTCTCACTTTGCTGTTGGCCATACTGTAAATGTATGTCAGATCATTGATTTGATGTAAATGGCCAGTACAACACATCTAAAGCCACCTTTCTCCCTACCCCCGCCCGGTTCCATCCCAGACTTAGTGCGTACCACACAGAGCCAGAGGCCTGTCATGGATCTGGTCCCCTTTCTCACTAAGGTTCCTTCAATGAAAATTTTCCCCATGGAAACCCTCTTCCATTAGGAATTCCACCACAGAATGAGACTCAATGGCCTGGAGGCACATGAAGTGCACTCCCACAGCCTGATCCAACCCAGCCATTGGACTGCCAACAACTTTCTGCAGGTTGCTCCAACATGCCACACTCAGGCAGAGAAGCCACCAAGTCTTCTGTCTGCCCCTTCATGATGGTACCTGCCTGGGCAATTACACAGCCTTGTCCCAGAGACACCAGGGACCTCAAGTCTCTTGTTGCCAAATGTCCGCCATTCTATGCATGCAACATGCCAGTTCTGTTTTTTGGCAGCAACAAAAAAAGTGGGGGGTGGGGAGCGCCCATCACCTGTCAGCTCGCATGGAGGAGCTCTACAGATCTGGCTGTCATACCTAAGGCAAGTCCATCATGGTGGGCTACCTCATTCTCATGCCACAGTTTCCTTCAAACACAGGTATCACTTTCCCAATCAGCCCACAACCGATGTAGAATCATCAGATCAATCCACATGTGCACCTCTTTGCATTGAGGCTCAAACAAGCTCAAGTGAGACAACCCTATAGGCTATAACAAGTATGAGAGAGAGTACATATTAAAAGAGGGTGAGGGAGAATGAAAGAGACAAGTAGACAGACCGACACACACAGAGAAAAATTAATGATATTAATGATAATGAGTTTGTGACTTTCCAGAATCCATGTTAGATGTCCATTTTGGAGGTGTCTGTGTGCATGCATTTCCTAACTTCCTATCTTACAAGATGCAACTTCCATCACTATACATTTTTTTTCACTGATCAAGATTTATTTCTGTGATGACAAGGACAGTTCCCCCCCGCCCTGAAATCTGCTCTGAGCAATGGAAGCTCTGCACAATAGCCAAGTGATAAAAAGCATTGGACTTTCAATCTGAGAGTCCCAGGTTCAAATCTGTGTAACCTGGAGGGTAAAGGGTGGAGATTTTTCCGATCTCCCAGGTCAACATATGTGCAGACCTGCTAGTGACTGACCCTCTTCGTGTGTATACAAATGCAGAAGATCAAATCTGCACATTAAAGTCAGCATAGCATTCGGTGGTTTATGGAAACAAGAACATACCGAGCATGCACACCCTTGAAAACGGAGTGTGGCTGCCTACATGATGGGTAAATAAACAAAATGGTCATGCAGGTTTAATGTTACATGTCTGAGTGTGTTTGTGTGTGTGCCTGAAATCTGATTGAATGACATAGGAAACAAATGATGAGCGCCCAATGGCAGCCATCAGTCGGCTCTACCCAGGTAGGCAGCCTGTTGTGCAAATGACCCGAGTTTGTCAAGTGCTTAGAGCTTGCTCTCCGACCAAGGCGCTATATAATTAATCCATGAGGTTAGATAACTGTGGACATGGTCACAGTACCTGTGACATCCCTGAGGTTGGATGAATGTGGACATTGTCACAGTCCCTGTCACATCCCTGAGGTTGGATGAATGTGGACATTGTCACAGTCCCTGTCACATCCCTGAGGTTGGATGAATGTGGACATTGTCACAGTCCCTGTCACATCACTGATGTTGGATGGATGTGGACATTGTCACAGTCCCTGTTTCAGTACCTGTCACATCCGTGAGGTTGGATGACTGGACATTGTCACAGTCCCTGTCACATCCCTGAGGTTGGATGAATGTGGACATTGTCACAGTCCCTGTCACATCCCTGAGGTTGGATGAATGTGGACATTGTCACAGTCCCTGTCACATCCCTGAGGTTGGATGAATGTGGACATTGTCACAGTCCCTGTCACATCACTGATGTTGGATGGATGTGGACATTGTCACAGTCCCTGTTTCAGTACCTGTCACATCCGTGAGGTTGGATGACTGGACATTGTCACAGTCCCTGTCACATCCCTGAGGTTGGATGACTGGACATTGTCACAGTCCCTGTCACATCCCTGAGGTTGGATGAATGTGGACTGGTCCTTTGGGGTGTGGGGGGTGACTCAAGTTAACAAAGTTGGTTGTAAAAAAAGCTACCAGTCCACAAAACCCTAAACAATCATTTATAAAAAAAACCCAGTACATATATATGTTTTCTTTTTCAGTGAGGTATTTTCCATTCAAATAGCCAGAAATAAAGTATCATTTATTCAATTATAAGTAAGGCTTCTGTCATAAGTAAGGTATATGAAATAATGTTAAATAGTCTGGTTTTCTTGTTTTAATACACTAGTATCACTCTTTTCCAAATTACTTTATACAGGGATCTTGTTGGAATTATTTCATTATGTTTGAGTGAAATCTTTACCCTTTTAGGAGTCGCACTTCTTGAGTTATTCCACTCTCCCCCAAAGTGCAGTTTTGTCAGGAGTGGCCTTTGAGTCACAATTCTTGTGGTTTCTTTGACTAACATATATGTGTCATATTCCCTTGTCAACAAAAGTTAAACCCATGCGCAGAAATTGTTGTTTTGTTCTCTTAACCATGGAGAAAAGTTGTAGTTGTACATTGTGTACAGTTCCAAAGTGAGTAATGATCAAGCTGTGTTCTTGGCTAAAACACTTGGCTCAGCTATGCACAGGAAGTTGCATTACACTTAATAAAGATGATCATGGAGGCTTTTGAGAAGTCTTAGACCCTCACTTGGTCTTCTTCTGCCGCTCAGTGACAGAGGTTCTTTATAGAGCATTTATAACCACCTTTATGATACCCTTCATGGTACCCATGCCCTTGGCTTTGGTCCTCAGGAACTTGAGAAGACATTTTCCTGGGGAAGTTTGCAGGTTCCAGCAGTCTCTGTCTGGCTATGTCTTTTTTCTTTTTTTTTCTTTTTTTTTTTGCTGCCCCATAATCTGCGCCGTTTCAGTGGCATTACTCCCACGCCGCTCATTTAGATTCCCCCATACACGGCCACACCCGGGTTCGTCCGTCGCAGTTCCAGCGTCGGCAGTCCACAGGGAACCATCGATGTTAGGTCGCCTGGAGGCCACACACCAGAGGAGACCCTGCACTGCTGCTGAGTCACTTCGGTGGTGTTCAGTGGTGCCTGTTCTGTTTTAACGTACTTAGGACACCACCTACTAAGCCCCCTACTAACGACAATAATGGCTTAGTCGCGGAGCCAGACTGAGTGAGCGTCTCTCCCAGAGTGGAGACCGCCACCACGTCCCTCAAACAACAGCCCCCCCATGAATCCGCCGACACTGACGACATTGACAGGACCCACCCCAAGCATGGAAGTGGAGGGGTATCGAAACTGAGGTCACCATGAGAGCAGGGCATGAAAGGCCACATGTCTGTCTGGCTATGTCTTGAAACTTCTCTAATGGGAACTGCAGCTTCTAAGCATTTTACAAACATGGAGTCAGTTTCACAACAGGTTGCCTACCTGGTAGAGCTGACAAAGAGTTGCCTTTGGGTGCTCATCATTTATTTCCTGTGTAATTTAGTCAGTTTTCAGTCACGCACACACTCACACAGACATTTAATGTTTTACTTGTATGGCTTTTTTGTGTTTTTTTTTGTTTTTTTTTATAACCCTGCTGTGTAGACAGCCACACTCTGTTTTCAGGGGTGTGTATGCTTGGTATATTCTTGTCCATAATCTACTGAACGCTGACATGGATTACAGGATCTTTAACTTGCATATTTCTTCTTCTGCATGTATATACACATGGAGGGGTTCAGGCACTAGAAGGTCTGCACATCATGTTGTCTGGGAGATAGGAAAAATCTCCACCCTTAACCTGCCAGATGTGCTGAAACTGGGGATCAAGATCAAACTCAGGAAACTTGGATGATAATCCAGCACTCTAACCATTCGACCACTGCACCCAGATGAAAACTTGATTCATTGCATGCAGGATGTTGCTGCGTTGATAGGACATTGAACCTGATTTTAGATGGGCATGGAACAGCACAACAGAGATGGCTGCAACAAAAAAGTATGCAGAAAATAATAATGATGATAATAAGCGCTGTTTCCTCACAGACAGGGTCATCGTGCTTTACAAATTAAATATAACATTAACAAGAAGGAGTCAACAATTCTCAAGAAAATTCAAATAACAATCACTCATGGCGCTCCACAAATTATGTGTTACAAAAGAGAAGCAAAAACCATCAAGAAAAAGAATCAAACCCACGAAGAAACAGTCACCGTCCACGTATCATGAACAGCACACACATGCACACACAAACATACACACACACACACACACACACACACACACGAGCACCTCCACCCACACATACACACACAATACTGGGTAAAAGTAGTACATCCCTCATATAACAGTGAATTAGACTAAACTGTTACTCAAATGCGAGCCAAAAAAGATAAGTTTTCAGCTGGGACTTGAAAGAGTCCAGGGAAGGGACCTTTCGCAGGTCAGCAGGCAGTGAGTTCCAGACAGTTCGGGCTGAAAGACTAAATGATTGGTGAACCCAAAGTAACCATTCAGCAGAAGATCAAAGTGACTGGGAAGACTGATAAGTTGTGAGTGAAGAAGAGAGATATTGTGGGTGTGTACTGTCAAAAAAGCAGTACACGAGTGAGGCAGTTTTGAACTGAATGCAGTATTCATTTGGAAACCAATGCAGCTCTTTGAGCAAAGGTGTCACACGCTCATGCTTTGATTTCCGCATTACAAGTTTAGCTGCACTGTTCTGAACTTTCTGCAAATGACAAATCTGATCAGCTGGAAGACCCACAAGTACCGAATTGTAAAAATCCAGATACAAGGTAACAGCAGAGGAGACCAGTCTTAACCATGGCAGTCTTTGAAAGATATGAACGATTGCTGGCAGTTTTTAGAATTTCAAGAAAAGCTGCACTGCAGATGGACGTTTGAAGCAGTTGTGGGGGAAATAAGTTACCCAAGCAGACCAAGTTTGCAAGTGCATTGGGATATTCTAGACATACAGTTTTTAAGTCTCAATCAGATTGTTGCTGCATTTTTTTTGTTTTGTTTTGTTTGAGCATTTTCTTCTTTGCAAAGTCAGTTATATCTACACAGGGTGCTTTAAATGAAAAGGTGGTTCCATCTAAATTTCAGGGGGAGTGTATCGCTTTATTAGTAAAGTAAAAGATAAAGCTGCTGAGATCTCTGTAAGCTTTGCTGCGGAAAAGAAAACACTCTCTCTCTTTTCTTCTCATCAAGAATGTACCTTTTATATCAACACTTGTTGTTGAATTCTTCATGTCTGACAAATGTGTTCCTTTCTCTTGTCTAGGAACACAGCTTTTTCAGAAACACCTGCTGGGAGATGCTGGCTTTGAGAAAGGCAGAGCCACCATTCAGACCTAATGTGGTGAGTGCTACAATTCATGTACAATAAGGTAGTGCATTGGGCTGAGTGCTGCAATCCATGTACAAATAGACAGTGCATTGGGCTGAAAGTTTCACAGTAATATTGAGTTTCCATTATTTTGGTGTCTGTGCTATGTAGTAACTATAACTCACACAGGACAGCAAGTTTCTCCCACCCCCCACCTCCCCTGAGATGGATCATTTGTAAGCGTTAGGGAAAAAATGACAAAAAATAAACAATAGAAAATCAAAATTGAAACCATGAGAACTGATTGACCTGCCAGGTAAGTACATATTAAAATATTGAAGATTGTACCTCAGTTTGCAGCTTTGTGGACTCTATGGAAAATATTCCTAATTTTGCGTTTGGTGGCAGATACTGTACCTTGTCAAACTGATGCAAACCAGGCCCATTAGTTTGCTCCTCTTAGCCAAAATATGGCAGCAATTCAGTGATAAGACGACGTGCTGTTACTCTGCCGTCTGCTAGCCAGTCAGATGCCATTTTGGCTGGAGCTGATCACTCATTGACAATGGCCACCATTCCTGAGATAAGTGCAGTATTATGTTGCTCTGTCATTTCCAGCCTTTTATGCATTAGAAATGTAATTTTCTTGCATGTTTGTTGTTTGATGCAGTTTTCTGGGACATTTTTCATCTCAGAATTCATATCATTGATTGATATTGATTGCCTCAATTCTTGACATCTAATTTGATATTTTGTATCGTCCAGTTCATCATGCTCTTCTTTGTTCCTTTCCTGTTCTTATGGCCTCGCCATAATACTTGGGATTGACTTGTCCCTATCACTATGCATCGCACACCACCCTGCTATTGCCAGACCCATGAGGTTGGGACGATGCTCTCTCATGAGACTATCCCAGGTCGCAAGGCCCACAGGTTCTCCATTTTGCTGTCGGGCTGTTTATTGGTAGAAGTGGAGGGTGGAAAGGTCAGTTAAGATATTCCTACCTTATAACATCTTTATGTAAAGTAGGTGCCACTCCAAAAATTCAAAACTAAGGCCCCGATTGGGGTCCTTCGTCTGAAATGGCTGTATTATTATTAATGTTGTTGTTGTTGTCAGTGATAGTTGTAGTAATAGTAGATGGTTTTTGGTGGGTTTTTTTTTTTTTTTTTGTCGTGCACTTCAGCTTTCTTTTCATTATCAAATAATGTGTGTATTTTCGCCATCGCGTTTGTATATTGCTTGTTACACATGAACGAGCATGATATAAGCTCAGGCTTGTTGTTCAAGTTTTCTTAATTGAACGTTGTATTTCACCTTGCTTGTTGATATTTAAAAAAAAAATGTTTAACCAGTTCAGTGCCAGAGAATTTTGTAAAAAAAGAACACTGCTCTCCCATTGCCAGGGAATTTTGAGGATTTGGGGGTAATAAATCACAAAAAAATCTAGCACAAAAGCTATGGGTGATACAGAAAGAAAGCAAACGTTTTTGTGAAGGAAAATGAGTGTAGATTTTGCTTCTGGGCTTTTTTCCCCAGTTAGGTTGATTGTAGATAACTGTTCAGGCATGTAAAGTCGAGATGATTTTTGTGCAACAAAAAAGTCTTATTTCCTCCTCTACATAATAACATCCATAAGGAAAAGAAACAAAATAACAGCTAGAAATAGCATGCCTATTGTCAGATTATATCTGTAGAAGAAATTGAAACAGGCTATAAGTTTATAAAAACAAATCACAGCTTGTGCAGACATGTAAGTAAATGACTGTCCCAATATTGACAAAGGTGGGTAAAGTCAATGTAAAAGGTCAATCACTGTCTCAGAAATTGAGCTGGCAAGCTTTTTGACAGCAAAGAGCGTTTGCAAGTGAGAGGGTGAAGTTCTTTGATGACATTCACTCCTTTCAAGCTGCACATGGGCCGATTAAAGTGTCTGCTGTGCATCCGGCTTGCCACCTCTTCAAACAAGTCAACCATCTGATTCAGCCAAAATAAACCGTGAAAAACAAAAAGCACGTGTTTCACATCCAGTGCAAGTTCAACCCTGCGTTTCGTGAAAATCGTGGAGCATTGTCGGTTGTCGATTCAACAGTCTGCATTGAAATGTGAGCACACTCATTCCTAAAAGTCATGCCCCCTTCATGAACTCTGGCTGGCATTCGACCTATCATCTTATTCACTCCTCTCCCTCTCCTCCCCTTCTTCCAACGCTCACTGCATGTATTCTGTCAGTCATAGCCACTTGTTCAAAAATGCTGTCTGATTGGATAGATGGACTGAATTACCATCAGAAAGGCTGTCAGTTTTGTCACTGTCGTTGTCAATCTTTGTCATTGTCATTGTCAGTCACCTTTGTTTTCAAACCAGTCATCAGACAAGAGAGATCCTTTTCCATCACAAAACCTGTCTATAATTAGGTACCGGCACCCGCTAACACAGGCTGCGGGAAAGCCGGTAGCCAGCTGAAATTTGTCACTTTTCACTTGATGATTTTTGTGTGAAATTGTGTATAAATCTTGTTTAATTACACATACTTAACCGTGACCCAACTAGTGCAGACTCCGGCAGGGGTCTGACATTCCTGTCCTGTGCAAACTATCCGCCCATGCGGAGCAGACGAAACTACGGCCGATAACCTCCCGGAAGTAGGTAACCTCCCCTTTGTCCCGCTGGTTATCGCCCTCTTTTTCCGGCAGCCATCATGACTCCTGTACCTGTGCTCTTCATACGGCTAAGTTTTTTCGTATTTTCTGTCTGTCTGTCGATTCTCTGGCGTTCTTGTTTGTGGTCAAATTATGTCTCCAACCAGGTCACATAATTATGTAGCTCGATTGGGGAATCGTGCTAAAATTAAGGCGCGATCGCAATCGATTCGCTGACACTCTGGGCCCTCTACTCCTGGCCCTCTAAACAACGCCAACCCGCCGCCTTCTCCACTTCCTCCGCTCCCTCCGGTCGACTCCAGACCTCCGCCACCTCCTCTGGTGATTTCTAGAGGTTTGTGGTCACACACTCAGGTCAGTGTTACCTTTCATGTCATTTTTATCGATCCGCGAACTCACTCGACGCGATCCGCGTTTTCTCGGCCCTGCCAGTCGGCAGTGTACGAGTCGATCTCCTCTATCTCTTTACCATACCCACAGTTGCACCAATGGAATGGCCACAATCCCTTGGGGGAAAGAAAAAAAAAAAAAAAAAGGCAGCTTGTCTTGGATCCGCACGTTAGACTGGGCCCTATGTGCGATGCGTCTGTGGTGGCGGCCGTGACATCGGATCACGCGACCCCCCACGCGGCTTGCCTCGACCGTCTCGGATCCAGTAGCGACCGAGGCGTGTAGGGATGCCCTCCCCTGGTGTAGGGAGGAAGGTGGACCACTAGGGGACACGCTTGCCCATACGCGTGCACCACCCCCTTGTCCGGATCACCCGATCCAAGGGAGGCAACCCCTGCTTCGGCACCCTTGCCGGTGACTGCCGCAGTTATTTCCCTTGCACCGGCACTGCTCCTCGCCTTCAGTGCGAGTGTGTGCACGGTCCTACCAAGTTATGCGGTGATGACCCCATCTGCCACACCGCCAAGTGCTGCTGTTTCCCATCCACTAATGGTGTCTCAGCAAGCTACTCAACCAAACAATCAGCAACTCATCGCTAAACTTGCTGCAGCAATTATGCACCACTCTGCCTTCCGGTGCCGCGCCTTGCGCCCACAGAGCAGATACGTGCACGCCCCATTGGAACTTCGGCAGTGTTGGATTCTTCTGCCCCATTGCCTAACTCTGCTGTTTCCCAGACTAATATTGGCACTTCCACGTTGGAGTACCTCTTATATCATATCATATATATCAATATCAAGGCGTGCAAGCCTGACAAGGCCTTTTACCCGCTTGAAGTGGGAAAGAAAAAGAGAGTCCCCACGTATGTCTGTTGCATTTTTCAACATTGAGTGCGCAGTGCTTGAAAAATCAGAAAATATGTAAATGAGTTTTGTATTTAAAGTTTTCACAATGAATATCAAGATAATTCTTAAATGTATTAATAACTCGATCCTGCCTCTCGGCAGTGCTCGGGCCGATCTTGTCTATCACTTTATCCGTCAACACACAACTGACAACTGAACGTCGGTCCTCTCGCAGGAGCTATTCGCGAGATTGGACCGCCGTTCAGCAACAGGGGGATGCACATCCCACGGCAAGCCGACGGACTTGTCACCCCCTAGCCCACGACGCCCATAACACTGGATTACGGCGCCGTCATGCCACATGCCCTGACCGTCTCACGTCCGATGGCAACCGATTCGGGTTGGGATGCCCACGGCACTAAGGGGCATTATAATTATTCCCCTTGCGCTCGTTTTCACCTGTGTCGGTTACGGTGGCATCGAACCACGGACTCTCACACACAACATGACACTCCTCCCTGTTCAGCGAGGACACGTCGCACAAGGGGGATATGTGTTCTAAAGACACATTCCTTTTCGATGATTTTCGGCGCCAAGGGAGGCAACTCCACATTTGTAACCTAGGCGCTCGAAGCTGTGGTTAGTTTCGCCGACACAGCACATCACTCCTGCCCCCCGTGCTGTCCACCAACGATGTTTTCTTTCGGTTTCTCATTGGGTCCTCATGCCCAGTCAGGGACTTTACACATCTTTGCATAGCAACTGCACTTTTCTTGCTGTTTCTCAGGCTATTGGCTACAGGAAATGCATCACAATATTTCCCCTTCTATCCATTTGATTTATTATCACAAGCAACAATCACGAAATATATATAGAAAAATCTATACATATTTAAAAAAAAAAAAAAAAAAAAAAAAAAAAATATATATACATATATATGTATATATATATATATATATACACATATATATATACACACACACATATATACATATATATGAGATATATTGCTACATTCATACGCATTTCTGCTTTCACGTATAGATGCGTACTTATCCATCGGTATACACATGTGTATGTGCTTATGGGATAGGTTCAGACGACTTTCATATTAACATGTACAATTATATTTCTATCTCAATTCATTGACATCTGTTCATTGAGATTCCCTACATAGCAATATAGGCACACTTGCATTTGCGGCCTTCTGTTCACAATGCCCAGAACTCTCTGCCTCTACGTACTGGCACTTTATTCATGTGCGTATGTACATCTCATATGTAGGTGCATGGACAGATTCCTTTCCATTGATGATTATGCACACTTACCCACTGACTTGGGTATATCGGTGCACGCTACACGTATGCTTATACAGCCGCTTATTTCTTGTGTCTCGATCTCTTGTCATTGGCATACTTCTGACATCATCACTTGAGCTGATGGAAGTTTTTATTCCCTTGGCACATATATGTATTCATTTTCATAAATTCATCCCTACCTTGCTTTTGGAGGACGACTGCACTCACAAAAATAAAATAAAATAATAATAGCCTCATTCACGCCTGAATGTATGCTCCTTCACATTTCAGTAGTGGCTGGTCCTTAGGGATCCACACATACCCCCTTCACACCCACAGGGCTAAGAATGCCTCTCTTGGTGCAAGGACGGACAAGGCAACCCAACTCATTTGCCTGCAACAATCACCCATAAGGCTGGAGATGCACAAGGAAGGGTGAGGCAGTCCAACTTAGAGGTGCCACTCTGGACACACATGCCTTTCATTCATTCCTTCCAAGTTTGTAAGGCATCCCTTCTTTCTCCCCTTGCCTACAACAACCCTTGGTTTGCACCACTGTGATTGTGACAAAAGCTCCACACAGGCCCTACATCCTAGCCAGCCTTCCCATGAAGAGGTGTCTATCTTGCCTTACAAGTTTTAGCGGACCCAAAAACTGCCCACTGGGCAGGAGACAATCACCCTCAGCCCATCTCTTCTACTCCTCTCTAGTAGCAGAAGGCCTGGGTCATAATTGTTTTCCTCTACATTTGGGAGAAAGGCATATTGACGAGGACGGATGCGTCCCACAAAGCACAACGAACCGTCCATTAGCCACAGGGGTGTACCTTTCTGCCCACTCATACCAGCACGGCAGATGCCGCATTCAAGCACATCAGTTCACCCCATCACCTTGCTTGAACACAAATCCAGCATCAACGTCTCAAACAATTGGCGTTTGAAAGCACTTTCTGCACTTAGTCTTCCCTGCCCGATCCTTTCGGCCTCTACACACAACCACTGCTGTGGTTACAGATGGCCATTCCTCCTCAAGCACTGTCTTTCCAATGAGACACTTCCAGAGGTTTCTAGCCTAGGCAGGCTATCCCATCATGGAGCCCCAGCCTTCGGTCAAGGGCCTGTCAGAATGACTTTGTTGTCACTTCGGAAGCAAGCACCATGTCTTTCTGACACACGGTTGCACCACAAGACCCCGTCAACTCTTTCCGGCTTCCTTACATTGCAACATAATCTGCAT
Source organism: Babylonia areolata (assembly GCF_041734735.1). Classification (NCBI taxonomy): domain Eukaryota; kingdom Metazoa; phylum Mollusca; class Gastropoda; order Neogastropoda; family Buccinidae; genus Babylonia; species Babylonia areolata. The sequence continues at coordinate 23,500,556 of NC_134904.1, read as the reverse complement.
GGTGAACACCTTCGTCCCTGAAGCACACAGCAGCTGTTTCCTGGTTTACCCATGCTGATTGGTGTCCTCCTAGGAACAGTATATGATAATCAGTCGAGTACGACAGTCTCCATCAGAACAGCAGAGGAGGCATCTGCTGTCCAGTCTATTCGGGCTGGAATTCGATTATACAATTTATAGTAGAGAGTGTTTTGCCCAAGTTGCATCCCCGGTCCCTCAATCAAGAGGGCCTTAGGACTCATAATTGGGAAGGTTCCCAAAGGCTACTTAGGCCTAAGGCTACAGCACTAAGTCCCAGTGCAATTTGACTTCTAGTCTGAGAGACATAGTCATTCATGAAAGACTAAGCTGCAAATGATTTCCCTTTGCAATTAAGAAACCACTGATAATACAGCTCTCACCTTGCAGTTGGCCATACTAAAAACGTATGTCAGATCAGTGCCTTGATGTCAATAGCCAGTACAACACATCTTGAGCCACTTACCTCCCTGCCCCGCCCCGCTCCATCCCAGACTCAGTGCGCACCACACACAGCCAGAGGCCTGTCATGGATCCGGTCCCCTTTCTCACTAAAGAACCTTCAGCAAAAATTTTCCCCATGGAAACCCTCTTCCATTTGGGAATTCCATCACTGAATGAGACTCAGTGACCTGTGGGCACATGAAATGCACTTCCACAGCCTGATCCAACCCAGCCATTGACTGCCGACAACTTTCTGCAGGTTACTCCAACAGGCCACACTCAGGCAGGGAAGCCACCAAGCCTTCCGTATGCCCCTTCGTGATGGTACCTACCTGGGCAATTACACAACCCTGTCCCAGAGACACCAGGGACATCAAGTCTTTTGTTGCCAAATGTCTGCCATCCTATGCATAGGCAACATACCAGTGCTGTCATTTTTTGACAACGTCAAAAAAGGGGGGGGGCCAGGGGGGGGGGGGGTGCCCATCGCCTGTCAGCTCGCATGGAGGAGCTCCACAGATCTGGCTGTCATGCCTGAGGCAGGCCCAACACGGTGACCTACCTCTGTCTCGTGCCACAGTTTCCTTCAAACACAAAAACCACTTCCACTATCGGCCCACATCCGTTGTGGAATCATCAGATCAAACCACATGCGCACCTCCTTGCATTGACGCTCATCCGCGCTCATCTGCTCAGCTGTGGTCCACAGACCTCCCCCACAATACAGCTGTGGACCTCTGTCTTCTTTACCCGCACTAATGTCCTTAGGCAACACAGTACACTCTACTTTCGTCAAATTCTACTTGAGGGACACCTATCGCCTAAGGGATAATGGCTCATCGACTTCTACCAGAGAGATGTCGCACGCCTGCGGGTTGATGGCGCAAGAGCCATCGCTTCTGTGGTAGCTGCACAACAGACCATCACAGCTCACAGACAGTAGAACAGGCGAGCCCTCCACCTTGTCGCGCTATTCTGCACTAGTTGGGTCACGGTTAAGTATGTGTAATTAAAAGGAAATTTTCTATCTAAAATTACGTTTAAATAACATACTTACCGTGACCCAAATTTAAGACCCTCCCGTCCTCCCCGCTTCTTGTTCTTCCTGCTTGCTGCGCTGGTGATGGCATATTGCCGTCAAAAGAGGGCGATAACCAGCGGGACAAAGGGGAGGTTACCTACTTACGGGAGGTTATCGGCCGTAGTTTCGTCTGCTCCGCATGGGCGGATAGTTTGCACAGGACAGGAATGTCAGACCCCTGCCGGAGTCTGCACTAGTTGGGTCACGGTAAGTATGTTATTTAAACGTAATTTTAGATAGAAAATTTCCTTTTAAATAAAACATAATGAAAATAAAGACAAGCCATTAATCTTTCAATCCATTGTTTGTTTATTTACTTGTGTGCGAGTGTGTATTCATTTGGAGAACTGCCTACCGTTATCGGCGAAACTGATCCCGTGTTGCGCTTCCACCATGGCGGACATTTGCATTGTCCGAGGGTCGATTGTTTTGATTTGTTTATAGGTTGTGGAATTTTCCATCCCCAATATTCAGATAAGGTCAGACTGCAAGGTCGAACCCTAAACAAGTTCTACCATCAGTTATTTTATTAATTTGCTTCATAACTAAGAGCCAGCACAATGATCCGGTTAACTCTATGGAGATGTAGTTAAATAGTGCATGTAGTTTTTCTGTGACGGGCAAATATGGGCATATTTGAAAAATTCAACACACTTTCACACAGAGACAAAGACATACAAATTATATATCACTAGAAAGTTTTTACCATCTCATCTTTTAACATTTTAAAACAGTTTTCTCATTAAATGCTGCTTTTTTTTTTTTAAAATTATGTCACTAAATACTGAAAAACAAAAACAAAACAAAAAAAGAAAAATAGGTATACTGTAACCATGCATGTCATATCCATCAGCTAATCCACAAGGCAGCAGAAGATGATTTTCTCACACAGTAAGGTTCCCTGATTCTCATGAATCAGTTTGAAGTCAATTGTTGCACAACAAACTGTTAAAAAAAAAAAAAATAGAAGATCACAACACTGGAAAGAGAAAAAGAAAAACCATACAAATCCATCACTTGAAAAAAAGAGAAAAAAAACCTATTTACACATTTCTGATGCAGCTAGATTATTATTTGCTGTAGTCCTTGACTGTGTGGAACACCTCAAAGCATGGAACAGCACAGAGGGACACTTTACACTATTTGCACATGATTGTGGTGGCTTTTTGTTGTTGTTGCGTTTTTCACCTCTTCGCTCCTTGTGCTTTGTGTTCGGCGTAACACACCTTGCACTCTCTCTGTGCTTTCCTAGTCTGCTGCTCCTTGGTGGGTGGAATGTTAGCAGGCCAGTGACTGCCTGGCCTCAGTCTCCCCATGTCTGCTCCTGTGTCTGGCAGATCTCCTCCTCATGTGTGTAAAGTGTTTTGAATTTCTGTAACAGACAATGCTGACATAAGGGAAAAAAAAGAAGAAAAGCTTTTGGATGTATTGCCAAAAAAAGGGCAAAAAAGAAAAGAAAAAAAACAAATACAAAATAAATATCAATGATATTACACAGCATATACACATTCATAATAATTCAGGAGTTACAGTATAAATAGCACACATGCACAGACACGCCAATGCATAATACACTGACACACCAATTGCACAGACACACACCCACACAATGTAATAAGTGCACACACAGAAAATGATAATTTTACATTAATATATACAAATTATTCATTAAAAATTGTAAAAATCAACATTATTTACACAAGAAATGAATTAGCAAAGTATCAAATTGTAAACACACTCACCTCAACAGGAGTGGACGTGTCTGGAAAGTCAGTGCGAAGCCTGGGGTCCCAGTGAAAGGTGCAGCCAGTGGGAAGTTTGTCAGGTCTTTTACCCACTCATACAAATACTCTTGTTCCTCATCATCAATATCTACAGTCATCTTGTCTTGCAGTATGGCTGTCACTAGTGTCACTGTCGATTTCTGTTTCAGCGTTGTAGGGGTCAGTCAGCAAAGTTTCGTCGTCACTTTCAAAATCATCATCTGGTACAAACTGAATGTCTTCTTCATCAGAAAAATCATCAGAAAATTTGTCACCAGTGTCAAGGAGGTCACGATCAGTGTCTGATCCTTCTTCTGTCACAATTTTGACAGCCTCACGCAGGGAGTACATTCGTCTTGGCCGCCATTTTGGTTATGAAAAAAAATCGACCTTTCACCCAGTCTAGAAAAGTCTTGGAAAAAAGCCTTTCACGTGGTTAACGGTTAAGGTGAAAAAGCTCAGTTTTTCCTAGACTGATCCCTCAAGACAGCCTGATTAGTTTCCCTTTAATTGAGCACTGCTGAGTGTATGAAAAAAAATTCTGCGATCCGCCGAATCATACACTACGGCACGTCATTATGAGCGGGCGGAGCGCTGGCGCCGAAGCACCGGCACATATCCAATGAGTTAAAAGGACACTTTTGAAGGATTTTTTTGCGATGTAAAGCTATAAAAGCCATTGCTACATCATGGCGATAGAAAGCTTATTTTTCTTTGATTCGAATGGTACCAAAGGTCAAGGTATTCATACACCCTCAAATATACCGCAGCCAATGAAAAGCACGCTTGCAACCGTGACACACATTCACACATTGACTTGCCTTGGCGACAGCGGCTCCTATGAAATCGACTGGCGGTGATGCTAACATTTCAAGAGTTTTTGTCATCCAGATCAAAAATCACCTCGGTAAGTATTACAAATTTTACAAATTGATTCCTGTTTAATTGATCTATATAGTTTTTAGGGCTTATTAATCCATAGGATCGTTCCGATTATGTGATAAATGGAGTAAGTTTGACCACTTGACGAAATGATCGACACGTGTTTCCACCAGTTGTGTTTCACGTCAGTGCTATTTTATTCTAGACGGAAATATTATATGAAAACTCATGTAATGAAAAGTAAATGCATTATTTTGTATTGTATTACATTGTTATAATCCTTTTAGGATTCTAAAAGAAAGGATTGATGATTTAAATCAAGACATTTGTTCATGACGTAGACTGGAAATAACCATCTCATAGGCCTCTTGTGACTTAAAAGTTAACCACTTAAACATAATTATTGAGATTGGTTTGTTATTACTTACTGTTAACTTAGTTCAGAAATAAATACCAACATTAATGGAATATACTGATCTGTCACACAATTTGAGCAGGGAGAGGTGGGATCAAAGGCCATTGTACATAATTGTTTCACATCATCAAGTTCTTTGTTTACATTTGTCAGTACGCTTTCTCTCCTTCCTCTCATAGTTTTAGAGCAAACACACACACACACACACACACACACACACACACACACACACACACACACACGAAGTGTGCATGCACTCATGCATCAACACATCTGCTCTGTGTGTGTGTGTGCTTTTGTGCTAACACTGAGTGACAGAATGATGAATATTGTGTAAAGCATTTCATACCCAGTCTAATATCATCTTAGATGAAACAGACTATAAATAAATAAACGAAACGAAACGAATTTTCATACCCAGTGTCTTTGCTGTACATGCGGGTTTCACACCATAACTGATTCATATGCAATACCTTTTGATAACAAACATTAACACATGTAACAAATATTTAATAAGTAAGTAATAGAAACTAGCTTTCATTAATAGAAAAAAAATCCCAGTTTTAGTGACAATTGCAAATATTAATGTAATTGTCCATAGAGAAGAACCTTGACAGGTTTTACTCCCTCAATTTTTTCCTTTTTTTTGTTTATATGGTCTGCAGCAATATTATATAAACCTGTTCTTATATGCAGATACCAAAGCTACATGAGAAAAAAAAACCCAGAAAAAGTACAGACAGTGCATAGCTTATAATCATGTAGTTTGCGCGCACACACACACACACACACACACACACACAAACACAGCATGAATCAATGAATTGATGCACTTGCAAATGTATTCAGTATATGTATACATGCATGTATTCCAGGCAGCACACATTGAACCAACTACGGGTACATCATATCATAAACCAATATTTGAACATTTAGTGATTTAGCCTGCATTGTGTTTTGTGAACTTGTAAACCATCTGTATCAGATCAAATGATTTTTTTTTCAGAGCCAATGGATGTTGATACAGACCATGATCTGTCTTCAGAATCCAGTGACACAGCTGAAGAGGAAAATACTTTTAAGGATTTTGTTTTCACCAGGATTGGAGAAAATATGGCTGTCTTCTATGACAATGATTTTCATGTCGGAAGTGTCTGAAATTTTTAGACCAGACCAGGCTAAGGTGAACTTTCTACGCAAACGTACAGTTGCCAACAACAGATGTGTGACCACATAAGCCAGAAGATGGGAGTATTTCTGCAATGTTTGTGTTTTCTTCTGGTTTTGAAGTTACAATGCAGAATGGCAGAGTGTGGTCTGTTCTGAACATGACAAACTGAGGAAGATATACTTGTACAGAGATATGCATAAATCTTCTTGTCAGTCAGTGACAATGCCACCAGCCTCCCTCCCACAACACCAGACCTTTTTGTGTCATTTTTTCATGCTGTGGAAACAGTTTACAAACAAAGTAGTACTGACAAGTTGTAAAGATTAAAAGAAATATGTTAGACTTTTTTTCTTTCTTTTTTATTCACAGATTTCAGATTTTTTGTACATCAGACATACCGGTATTCATTTTCATCATATGGATAAATTGAAATTGCTTGTCTGATGTTTGTATATTATTGTTTTAAAATGAATTGTTTCTTGTAACATTCTTAACACTCATTGAAGCAAATCCATCAAATAGTTTTTGAGTTAGAGCTGTTTTAAGTTTGACAGCTTGTGATGCCACTTTTTCCATTGCACAAATTAAGGAAAACCCCATTTTTAAAGGCCAATTATTCATTTGTAAATCAAGTTAACTGTGCAGAAAAAAAAAAGCAAAATCACTATGTTGTAGGGGGCCCACATCATAGATTTCAGTTGTTTCCAGTGTATAGTTTTTGTGTGGTCGTACTCCAAAAATGCATTATCAGGGTATTTTGGAAATATGAAATTGGCATTTTTGTCAAATTTGAGGCTTTGTAAAATAGAAACTCTCTGTATAATGGATTTGTTGTTGTTTTTTTACTTGTTTTATATGTTATGTACTCTTGAAAAGTAATAAGATGGGGCTGCTGTGGTAATGATTATGCTATTAAGGTATCATTGAACTTAAGGAAAATCTAAATTTTGAGTGGAGTGATGGTCTAGAGGTAACGCGTCTACCTACGAAGCGAGAGAATTTAAGCACGCTGGTTCGAATCACGGCTCAGCCGCCAATATTTTCTCCCCCTCCACTAGACCGTGAGTGGTGGTCTGGACGCTGATCATTCGAATGAGATGATAAACTGAGGTCCTGTGTGCAGCATGCACTTAGGGCATGTAAAAGAACCCACGGCAACAAAAGGATTGTTCCTGGCAAAATTCTGTAGAAAAATCCACTGTGATAGGAAAAACAAATAAAACTTTTAAAAAAAAAAAAATAAAAAAAAAAAATCGTTAAAATGTGTTCTGTATTTATTATTATAAAGCTTCGGGTTAAAGGAAAAAAAAAGTCCTGATGGCAGATTCGAACCCTGTGTGTTAGGGTGAGAAGAAACTGTCATACCCATTACACTATCGTGGGTCCTTAACTGACGTTCAAAAATTTAATATTTAAACATGCTTTTTTAAAGGGTGATAAATCGATTGTGGTATTCGCAGTGAGAACGCTGTTTAAATCATTATTCTAGTGTGTCTTGGGCATTAAAAAAATCTTAAATGGCAATTAAAAATTCTTTTTAAGTCCGCAGTAAAGGATCGCGGCAATCACACTGCAACATTTAGCCATTTTCTCTGGATCTAGATAGATGTACAAGTTTAGTTATACCCGGTACGACATGGTCGATTCACTTTCTCTTAATGTTCATTCTAGTTTTATAGTTTTAAAGTTGATATGAAAATAGAGTATTTTGTTAACTAATAACATGTAGAGCCAAGTACAAGTACTTCTAAACGTCGTATGAAGTGAAAAGGATTTCATTTTGAGAAACATCAAGACTGGAAATTTTTACATTTCATCAGTTCGAGGGTATTAACTCTCATGGTTTATTATTTTTAACTGTGAATTCTGACTGATTTTGTGGATATTTTTATGGCAGTTTGGGGCATAATCCAGTAAGTGATGAGACGTTCACAAATCTTTCTCTGAATAAATATTTAACGGTCTCCTTCTCCAATGTCCCATCACATGTTATCGTGTATTGTCGATTGAATACAGGATTGAACGGGCAGGTCAACAACTTGAAACAAAATGGCGACCTTTGCGTTCGCGAAGAATATGAGCACACACTTTGAATATGTATAAATATGTGTACTCAGTTGATTTTTGCCCATGACCTTCACAGCTCAGCCAGTAGGTCTATAAACTCCACTCGTAGTATTGATTTTAGTATTTTCCGAATGAACATAGTGAAAGCCCTGTACACTGAGAGTAAAACACACAAGCTTTTTTTGTATAGAGTATAATTTCAAAATGTAATGTTTAAGATGAGGAAGATCAGTTTAAAGCAAATTAACCCCCCTGGCATTAATTACTGAATAATTTCCCTTTTTTACTATCTGCAGCAAAGAAATGCACCAGAAATATAACTTCCATACTTAGCAAAAGAAGTTCCTGTTTAAACAAAAAATGATAAAATTGACTGCTCTTGTTGTTGTGTCAGAATATCATATCAAAGTGCCAAGTTTAGAGAGAAAAAAATTATATATATATATATATATATATATATATAAAACAGTAAATTCAGTTTGCATATAATTTGGCTTCTTTTTTTTAAATTTTTTGTGCCCATCCCAGAGGTGCAATATTGTTTTAAACAAGATGACTGGAAAGAACTGAATTTTTCCTATTTTTATGCCAAATTTGGTGTCAACTGACAAAGTATTTGCAGAGAAAATGGCAATGTTAAAGTTTACCATGGACATACAGACACACACACAGCCAACCGAACACCGGGTTAAAACATAGACTCACTTTGTTTACACAAGTGAGTCAACTGCACGCAGGAAAACATACAAAAAAATGGGTGGGGCTGTAGTTTAGCGATGCACTCTCTCTGGGGAGAGCAGCCCGAATTTCACACGGATAAATCTGTATCACAATTTTTTTTCTATTTTAAAATTTTGACTGCCGCTACCTACTATAATCACAAGCAGAGCTTTCAGAATTGTGTAAATCTGCTGACTATGACTATTTGCTTTACTGGACACAGTTTTCAGTGCCTTTTTTTGCACATGATGCAACCCCCTTTTCCACGTGCATATCACATGGTCAGTTAGTAGATTATTATCGACTAGAAAGGGGTCTTCTACATGATGTATGTTCATTTAAATAGTATTTTTATAACCCAGACACATCAGACTAACCGTTCAGACTCTGTTTATGTGATTTAAACCAGTGAAGGAAAAATCGAAACATATGCAGGACTTAATGGATGTCTTATACTATAGGCACTATGGCAATTCTTTTTGTAGGACGTCAGCTGACGTCTTATAGGCACTCTATTGGTTAAACCAAATGGCTTTAACAAGTAGGGCCCTGATCGGGGCCCTTCGTCTGAAATGGCTGTAAACAGTAGAGCCCAGATCGGGAAAATTCGTACAGAGTGAATTAACTAAAATGTTATATTTATTAAGTGGTGTTCTTATTTTTCAGACAAGTGATGAAGACACCAGTCAGTTTGATACCAAGTTCACTCGTCAGACTCCAGTTGACTCTCCAGATGACACAGTTCTCAGTGACAGCATTAACCAAGTGTTCAAGGTAATTGTCCTGACTGACTTGGGGGGTCATAGGTCCAGGTGGGGTGTCTTTCAGTAATATCCCCATCTTTTGGATTTTTGTGCTGGAATTTTTCCGGTTTCTTACAATAGTCATCATCTGTCTTTTTGGTTCATGTGTATGTTCAGACGCAACGTGAGTCTTTGTAATAACCCTGAATTTTGGAAGGATCATGCAACATTATAAAAAAAAGCCAAAAATGTTTGAACAACCAGACTGACATCTTAATTTCAAAATCACAGACCTTTCACTTTCTTTTGACATATAAACACACTGATTACTAGCAGTTATTTCATCATTTTTAGTTCAAATAGGAACTTCAGCTTAGAATGGAAGCTACATTGATGCATAAATCTGTCAGGAGCAGCAAAATCTGCGAAGTAATGGAACATCAATCTGAATATATTTTGTGAATTTAAAAAAAAAAAAGAAAAAAAAAGAATCTCACTGATCTAAAACATTTGATTTTTAAATATGTCTCTAGGCATATAAAAACTATTGTGTGAAGGTCTCATTTTATCCACATTGGTTGTTTGTCTGAAATACAGTTGTGTTGTCCTTAGCATGTGCATCACATGCATCAGTATTTGCGATAACATTATTGAAAGAAGGTGCTGAATTTTATTCAGAGAATGATTTGTGCATAGGTATTGTGTCTTACATTGTATGTCCACAGTCATCAAAACTGACAAATCCCTTAGCACTAATCACCTTTGAAATCCCATGTCAGGGAAAGACTTTTTGCAATTTTCAATGGTAGTAATTATAAGAATTCTACCCCACAGCTACATGCCTGCTGCAACTCCCCTGGACCATGATAGCACCGCAGAAAAAACAGGGTGGTTCACTGAAACGTTGAAAATCAGTGGAGAATTGTTGATTTAATTAGTTGAAGAAAGCTTTGTTTTCATGCCTCTGGAAACTGTAAACACTGCAGTTTAGAATGCCAACTGTACCAAGCAAGAATAAACAAAATTAGAATAGTTTGTTGGTACGAGAAAACTTGTACCTGGTCCACAGGGGAAGTGGTCATGGTACTAGTAAACTCACACCTGGAGTAGAATGAGTGCAAGATATAATTACATACTTTTGTAGCACTGAGTTATTTTACCTGCATTTTGCACATGATAAAGTTGTACAAGATTTATTTTTCAGGGTCTTATTCATTGCTGTGTACTCACAAAAATCAAGACATTAAATTTTGTGTTACAGGGTTTCACATACATTGCTCCATCTGTACTGGAAGAAGTCAATAATACACTGTGGTGTGAACCTCGTTCTCCACGGAAACGCTTCATGAGGTAAATATGTGAAGATTGACAGTAGTCATGGTATGACTCTTACCCCAGGTTGCCCAGCATTAATCACCTATGAAATCCCATGCCAGGGGAACAAACTCTTCCAATTTTCGATAGTCGATATTTATCAGGCATGAGATTTTTCCAACTATAGTCAGATTTCCGACTGAAAAGTGGCTCCAGAGGCCACTTTTGAGATTTGCGTAAATAAATTTGGGGTGGGTGGGTGGGTGGGGGTTCTGACCAACGAAGGTTGCACATACGTTGTCTGACTGATTGACAAGACAGACCCACACAGCGTTTGCTAAAATGCCCCATGTTTGGATAAGCGAACCAATTTAGAATAAGTGTTCAATTGCTCCTCTGTCATCATTCAGCTTATCCGTATTCGGTTGGGATTACAAAACTTTCGCTCGCGGGCTTCATGACTTGCAAAGATACCGGAATTCGTTGATTGTTTTCAATCATTGACAAAATGAGAAAACTCACAAAGGATAAGATTTTTGCAGCAGAGATCGATAAAGGAGTGAAAAATAAGTGGAACTGGGTCTGGCAAGATGAGATCGTGAAAACAGAAGTGAAGAATAAAAAAATAACTTTACGGGTAGGCGACGCCATTCACAAAATCCATGCCACGGGCAAGCTAAGTGCGATTGGTGTCAGATTGTGTGGGTGCAGCTCTTCAGTCTTGGCACGGAAATCTGTTTTCAGATTTACATTAAAAACAGTGCGTCCATTTTCTGGAAGAAAAAGAAGAAAAGAAAAGCCGATGGGCCGTTCTATATTGTTTACCAATGATCTATCTAAAATGAAAATGGAATGCTCTTTTAAAAGCGTCGTTTGTTGACCCCTTGAGAGGCGACTTGTCAGAGCACCAAAATAGAAGTCAGAAATTTTCCTAACGGTCAATTGAAGTTGTCAAAATACCGATAACGAAAGGCGATCCCTACATGGCACACATTGATATCACTGTGAAAAGTACACACGCGCGCACATGCACACACATGCGGTTGATCACACACTGACACACATACACGCACAGACTTTGTTCTGTGATGTCCCTTTTTGGACGCTAATGCCAGTAATGGACTTCTTGAAAGAAGTGAACATTTTTGGTAAGATTTGAATTTTTTATTTTTTTATTTTTTTTTAACTTTTGGAGTGAAAAGATTGCAGCAGTGATTAGTTGTATTGTACTTTTTCACCCTTGACTTGAAGTAGATGCTATTGTGGCAGTAGCCTAGATGGCCTTTGTGGCTGGCAAGTAAGCACCATATTTAATTTGATTTCTCCCTCTACTCCCCCTCTTCTAACACTCTGCATGTACTCTGTCAGTCCTAGTTACCTGCTCAAAAACACTGCTTGGATAGACAGACTGAATTCGTATCAAATGGGCTGTCAGTTTTGTCACTGTTTAGTGTCATTGCCATTCACATTCATGTTCAGACAAATCATCAGACAAGAGAGAACCTTCTCCATCATTACAGCTTGGAAAATCATGTAAATCCGCTGACTGGGACCACTTTCTTTACTGGACAAAGCTTTCAATGCCTTTTTTTGCACAGGATGCAACCCTGTTTTTACGCATGTCCTTGTGGTCCACTTAGCAAATTATTATCGAGAAGAAAGGGGTCTTTTACCTGACATATGCTCATTTGAATAGGATTTTAAAAATCAAGGCACATCAAACTAACTGTTCAGTCTGTTTATGCTCAATGAACCAAACTCCAATGAAGGAAAATCCAAACATATGCAGTGGACGTCTTATAGGCACTACGGGAACACTTATTGCAGAATGTCGGCTGACGTCTAATAGGCACTCAACTTGTTAAACAGGATTCTTTTCAGGTTGTCACCTGCTAAAGTGGACGTGCACCCTCCCCCCAATACCCCACTACAGACGTTACAACACAAAAATTAACAACAACGGAAGTAACTCTTATTTCCTTCAACAAAGTATCCGAAGGACACTGATGAGTGTGGCCACACAGTCAATTATTAAATAAACACATCTGGTTTACTCGGGAGCACATCATCTCAACCCCACTCCCACCAATATTAGATACAGGTAACCAGTATTTAACACAGGTAAGTATTCCCTCAGTCCAATACTTTCTCTTTCACTCACAACAAGTGAGTATCATGTATGTACATGCATATGTAAGTATGTGAATATTAAGTTGAGCAAGTTTTAATTATTAACACACACACACACACACACACACACACACACACACAAAAGAATAAATAAAAAAAATATAGGTTATTGAAGCACAAATGTCAAGAGTGAAATCTGACCAGGAGTCCTCAGGAGGAAAATAAAATCAAAATTGAAGCACTGAATTGTCTTTTCCCTTTTGATCATTTAAATATCTCTCAAACATGAAAAGGTGAAACCCTTGAAGACGCTGGCGGGCTGAAGTACTGGTCCTCCAAAGGGTATATCAGCAGAGATTTTGGCGGACCTGTCGCAGGTACCAGGAGGCAGATGGTCTAACGCGACATGAACTGGCAACTGGCAGAAGATTCAATGCCACGAAGATGAGCACTGGACAGAGCCTCTGGTTAGAACAGTGTCCAGGAAAACTCGACCAGAGGACCTGCCCCACCCCCCCAAAAAAGCACCCACTGGCCTATGCTCAGCAGCAAGTTGTTTAAAAGAACTAAAGGTGCCTAATATAGAAACAAAGATACATTGAATACTGATATTCCCATGTGGCGGACACTTGGTTGTCTACAGAGGGAAACAGAACAAAAAAAACAAAACAAACCCAACAACAGTAGCAGCCAAACGCCACTCTCCATCACGACCTTCTCTCCAAGGACAGTATCCCTGAGATCAGTTAGACACTTCGTCATTATACACACACGTCACACACCAAAAAATTTAAGAAAAACACATAACTTATGTCACTCAAAACATTGTTACACACCCACAGCACGCAGCTGGCCCTACGACCAGCTACAAAGAGAAACATGTACGACAAAAACCTTGTGCACAAGCAACAGCAACACACCCACCTCTAATAATTCCAGCAGTCCAACTGCATCTGCCAACTTTGCCTGCTGAAAAGGGGATGATTCGGATTCGAACCCCCATCTGAACAAAACATATATAACAAAACACAGCAACTAGTAGGTCGTCCTTGACACAGGTGTTGATAATGAAAAGATATACTGTCCATCACACACACACACACACACACACACACACACACACACACACACAGTGCTCTCAACTATACCCATCCCATTCTTCAAAAATAAAGGCAACGATAACAACAGCAACAAGTAATAATTCCTCGCTTCCACAGGGTATACAGTAGACATTGAAATGAATAACAATATAGCTTTATGAAACAAGATGTATGGTTAAATGTGCTTAGGCCTGTAGAGTAAGTGCTATGATTCAGACTCTCGACTGTTGGCCGCCGTTCTTTCTCTGTCTCTGGACCTTGCAATTGGAATGAACTTATTCTTTCGCTTCGTCAAGTCTCCACACTCATCTCTTTCAAGTCTGGCCTTAAAACCCACCTCTTCCCGAAATAGCCTCCCTTCCCTGCCTCTTCCTTGTCTCTAGTTTCTCCAGTTTTAGAGTTATGCGTGTGTGAGAATGACTGGTGCGAAAGCGCTTAGATTTGTCTATGCACAAGATTCAGCGCTATATAAGTACCATTATTATTATTATTATTTATACATTACGATTATTATTACAAGTAATAAGTTATTAGTTATATTTTTGCTACATTTTGGTTGTGTTTAGAGTTTTGTAAATCTTTCTTGTACAGTCTGCTGTTTTGCCCTTCACAATGGTGTTGGAATTAGTGCTTTGGGTTCCGGTAGGTTAAGTGCGCTATGAATCATCAGTATGATTATTCTGTCCCAGTTTCAACAATGCGAAAAAGATACAGGCATCTGCAGTGTTGGTCAGGAAAATTAGCCAGAACTTGCATCCTTTTAGTGATGACACTTAATTGTGGTGTCAGTCTTTCAGTTTGAGTGATAGGAGCTCACTGAAATGCCCACTTTGCTGTCAGCTTGGCTGCAAGCAATATGATTTGATTGAAAACTTGGTGAGAGGATTCACCAGTGGGTTTAAACCCACAACCTCCCAGACAGTCTGAATAAAACCATTTGTATTGTATTGTATTACTCTTTTTTGTCACAACAGATTTCTCTGTGTGAAATTTGGGCTGCTCTCCCCAGGGAGGGTGTGTCCCTACACTGAGAGCACCACCTCTTTTTTTTGTATTTTTTCCTGCCTGCAGCTTTTCCTTTGTTTTTCCTATCAAAGTGGATTTTTCTACAGAATTTTGCCAGGGACAACCATTTTGTTGCCATGGGTTCTTTTACATGCGCTAAGTGCATGCTGCACACAGGACCTCGGTTTCTCATCTCATCCAAATGACTAGCGTCCAGACCACCACTCAAAGTCCAGTGGAGGGGGAGAAAATACTGGCGACTGTACCATGATTTGAACCAGTGTGCTCAGATTCTCTTGCTTCCTAGGCGTACACGTTACCTCTAGGCCATCACTCCACTTCATGATGACTGGTACACATACATGCTTTACCAGTGCTCTTTGTTTTTTTTAATCTTTGCAAATGGAAAAAAAAGCCCACCAAAAACACATCATTCACCAAATCACAAATTATTATGTCCAAATTGACCATGTAATTCAGCCATTCCTAGCAACAAGACTAGTTGTAAAACAAAATCTGTCAGCATGTATGATGAATGTTAAAAAATGGTGATGATTTTATTTACAGACAGTACAGTTCAAGTGCTCGCAGTCCCATGATCACAGAAGAGTTTGGTGCCCATGGCGTCAGCGCCGTCTCACAGAGCAGACTGAACGGGCAGGCAGGCAACTTTGAGGAGATGGACACCAGTACCACAGGCTGTGGCCCAAACAGGTCAAGACCCAATTCCAATTCTCCTACAGATCCAGTCTTGGGGGATATGCTCACTAATGAAATCCCACCCCCCCTGGGTTCCACCAATATAGGTTCTGTGCCTTTCACTCCCCCAGCGTGTTTGTCATCTGAGGAGGCAGGTAGTAGACGAAGCAGTCCAGTAGAAATCCCAAGGAGTTCAAGTTCCAGCCCTTCTCCCTGGTTGAACATTACTGAAGAGCCTGTTGCTATTAAACAGTCCAGTCCAGTTGACATCCCGAAGCGTAAAAATGGGAAGGGTCGTGGTGCAGGCTTGCCTCCCTTGGCATCAGACAGCGTGTTAGGTTCGGTTGGCCGAAGAAAGGGAAAACGCAATGGCCGTAAGAATTGATAACGTGAAAGCCTGCTTTTCTGTGTAGACTTCGAGGGCAGGCATTTAGATCACGTTGTTTTCTGTGTATTCTTTGTTTTCATTGATCCCCATCTCTCCTCACTTTCCATATCACCCCCCCACTCTGCCTCCTACCCCTTCAAAAATGTCTGGAATGAGTTGGATCCCCATGCTCAAGAAATTGGCTTCTGATAGTATTGCATTGACATTAATGCTTTTATGGTCAGACAAGGGGTGTTGCCAACAGTCTTTTATTGTTGGCAGTGTTTGGCCGGCTGAGTTAGCAAGTGGCGTGGTTGTTAGAAATGCAGCCATTTTTCCTTCTTTCCATTTTATCATACTGAAATGAGTTTGCAGAAGTGTGTGTGTGTGTCTGTGTGTTATAGCTTTGGCTTTATAGTGTGTTTGAAGGAATTTATTTGACTGGTAGTGAAAATAATTGATATATATACGAAGAAATTGATCTGAGCAGTCGGTGAAAGCTCAGGTTGTCTTTTTTCTTTTGTTTGTTTTGATTTGAAAAAGAGAAATCAGAGGATTTGTAAAAGTTCTGCAAATGAGCAGGACAGTGCCAGCATCCCTTGAAGGCTTTTTATTTTTCTCTTTTTCCCCCTTTTTTCTTCCATCATTTTTCTCCTTTCTGCTCTTTCCATTCTTTCCTTTTTTTCTTTTCTTTTTTTCATATTCTTTTTTTTTCCTTTTCTCTCATCTTCTTGATCTGTCTTCTCATTGGCATGTTTGAACATTTTCAAGACCATGTAAAATACATATACATATTGGTTCCACGCAAAATCATAGTGTCTGAAAGAGAAGAATCCTGGTAAACTAACTCTCTCTCTCTCTCTCTTTCTCTCTCTCTCTCTCTCTCTCTCTCTCTCTCTCTCTCTCCACAGGCACTATACTTAAATACAATATATACGTGCATGTTAGATATTACTCCTTGAGATTCTTGTAAGTCTGGCTCTGTGTTCTGATATCTTAAATGGATTTTGGTCATAGGTAAAATAAACTGAGCTTTGATTCAAAGATAACTTGAGGTCCAGATTTATACACTCACACTTTAAATTTAGAGATGGACAGTTTAGCATTCAACAGTGATTTCCTTTCTTTTCCCATCAGTTGGAATGTTGGAATGGATTTTTTTTTTTTGTTCCGTAAGAAGGTAGTCTTGATGATTATTAAAGCAAGCTATTATCATTATGTCCCCTACTTGTAATTTTTAGCTGTTAAAATCAGCTCACTGTTTTAATGCTTCAGGCATGAGATTTTTCCGACTGTAGTCGGATTTCCGACTGAAAATTGGCTCCAGAGGCCATTTTTTAGATTCGCGTAAATCCGTTGAGAAAATCGGAGGGGTGGAGGGGGGCTGAGGTTTTTTTCTCTGACCCACGAAGGTTGTACGAACATTGCCCGACCGATCGACAAGACAGACCCACAGCGTTTGCTAAAATACCCCATGTTTGGGTAAGTGAACCAATTGAGAATAAGTGTTCCGTTGCTCCTCTGTCATCATTCAGCTTATCCGTATTCAGTCGGGATTACAAAACTTGCTCGCGGGCTTCACAACTTGCAAAGATGCCTGATTTCGTCGATCGTCCTCAGTCATTGACAAAATGAGAAAACTCACAAAGGATTAGAGGATTTTTGCAGCAGAGATCAATAAAGGAGTGAATAATAGTGGAACTGGGTCTGGCAAGATGAGATCGTGAAAACAGAAGTGAAGAATGAAAAAATAACTTTACGGGTAGGCGACGCCATTCACAAAATTGACACTGCGGACAAGGCCAA
>NC_134904.1:23210331-23480331 GCF_041734735.1 Babylonia areolata | reverse complement strand
AGGAAGTCAGTTATATTTGACAAACTCATTTAAACTGATTTTTGTGGTGTACACGAAAGTGGCCAGCATCCTTCAAAAATAATTCCTTTATACAGTTTTGATTTCATTCTTCAGCTGTCGGGCCAACTTCAAGGATATTTGCAACTTGAAGGCAGTTACTCAACATGTGTAATCATGCAATGCATGAAAAAGAACTGCTAGGAAAACTGGTTTTTAGGAAAGTTTTCTTTTCTTTTGGAAAAGAAAGAGAAAGAGAGGCCAGACCAGTTTGTGCCATTGACATGCTCACTGTATATAAGCACAAGTTCATTTCTGTTGTTTTGGTGAGCAGGAAATTTGGGATCAAGGTTTTCATTTCATTGATCTGAAGCTTAAGAACATTTATTTGTATTTGTATTTCTTTTTATCACAACAGATTTCTCTGTGTGAAATTCAGGCTGCTCTTCCCAGGGAGAGCGCGTCACTACACTACAGTGCCACCCATTTTTTTGTATTTTTTCCTGCATGCAGTTTTATTTGTTTTTCTTATCATATGTGTATTTGGTACCCTGTATATTTTTAATGAGCTGCTAGTATTTTATTGTGTGACAATACTGCTTAACAATTATAATGAAAGGAAAGATACTTTGGGGAAAAGGTATTGGATGTTGCTATTTCCAAGGTAGGCATCAGCTGTTAACAGGATCAATTGACTTTTCAGGGAAAGGAAGCACCCACTGAGGTCAGACAGCTATTGATCTGTAGTGAGGTGCACAATAATCACTACATTAGAACATAAATCACAACCCCAAGTCTTTGGTCAGGAGGATTGCACTGCAATATTCTCTTAAACATATACACACTGATTGATGTTGAACTTGATCTGTGGTAATATTGTGCAGTGAGCTCATTATGTCCCCATTATCTCCGTGCCACATATGATCAATAATAAGCAAGTGAATAACCAGCACAATATTATAAAACACTTAGCTATGCAATTCGATCTTTATGGTCATCAGGTCAAACCTGTAGGTGTGCATATGTATCTGGTTAATCCAGAAATTCGGTTTCCGAAAGTCGATGTCAAATTGTTTATGGATTAGCCATTTTGCATATGATAGATTTTTTGTTTACAGCATAAAAACATGGCAAAATCAAACAATCTTTGTGCACAATAAAAGAATTGAAAAAAAAAGAAAAAAAAAAATATTGACAATACATTTTCTGTATAATTAATGTATTTGTTGGTGGTAAACGCTAAAATGAAGGGTTTGAATTTACCAGAAACAATTTGTTGACAAAAGCATGGACAAAAGGAGCTCCAGCCTGTGTCTGCTGCGTTTTTGATTCTGCTGCTGCTGCTGCTTCATCATCAACAGCTAAGGTCACATCATCCCAAGTCCTCTGTGCACAGCCACACATGTTTTATGTGCTGCAGACGCATTGCTGGCAGTCGACAGGGAGCCATCACTGGCTGCCAGGAGGCCACACACTTTTGGTTTCTGTGTGCAATGTTCATCAATAGTTAGGAACTTTTTTATTTGAAGCATCCAGGCTGGAGAGTTGTGACTTGTGAGAAAGACAGGAAAAGGCTGAAACTTCATATTTGCCTGGATATATAACACTGAACTGCTGGTTGTGGACATGACTGACTGGTTATATAACACTGAACTGCTGGTCATGGACATGATTGACTGCCTGGTTATATAACACTGAACTGCTGGTCCTGGACATGACTGACTGACTGGTTATATAACAGTGAACTGCTGGTCCTGGACATGACTGTCTGGTTATATAACAGTGAACTGCTGGTCATGGACATGACTGCCTGGTTATATAACACTGAACTGCAGGTTATGGACATGACTGACTGACTGGTTATATAACAGTGAACTGCTGGTCCTGGACATGACTGTCTGGTTATATAACAGTGAACTGCTGGTCATGGACATGACTGCCTGGTTATATAACACTGAACTGCAGGTTATGGACATGACTGCCTGGTTATATAACACTGAACTGTTGGTCATGAACATGACTGACTGCCTGGTTATATAACACTGAGCTGTTGGTCATGGACATGACTGCCTGGTTATATAACACTGAACTGCTGGTCCTGGACATGACTGCCTGGTTATATAACACTGAACTGCTGGTCAGGACATGACTGCCTGCCTGGTTATATAACACTGAACTGCTGGTCCTGGACATGACTGACTGCCTGGTTATATAATACTGAACTGTTGGTCATGGACATGACTGCCTGGTTATATAACACTGAACTGCTGGTCCTGGACATGACTGCCTGGTTATATAACACTGAACTGCTGGTCATGGACATGACTGCCTGCCTGGTTATATAACACTGAACTGCTGGTCCTGGACATGACTACCTAGTTATATAACACTGAACTGCTGGTCATGGACCTGACTGACTGCCTGGTTATATAACACTGAACTGCTGGTCATGGACATGACTGACTGCCTGGTTATATAACACTGAACTGCTGGCCCTGGACATGACTGGTTATATAACACTGAACTGCTGGTCATGGACATGACTGACTGGTTATATAACACTGAACTGCTGGTCATGGACATGACTGCCTGGTTATATAACATTGAACTGCTGGTCCTGGACATGACTGACTGCCTGGTTATATAACACTGAACTGCTGGTCATGGACATGACTGACTGGTTATATAACACTGAACTGCTGGTCCTGGACATGACTGCCTGGTTATATAACACTGAACTGCTGGTCCTGGACATGACTGCCTGCCTGGTTATATAACACTGAACTGCAGGTTATGGACATGACTGCCTGCCTGGTTATATAACACTGAACTGCAGGTTATGGACATGACTGCCTGCCTGGTTATATAACACTGAACTGCTGGTCCTGGACATGACTGGTTATATAACACTGAACTGCTGGTCCTGGACATGACTGCCTGCCTGGTTATATAACACTGAACTGCTGGTCATGGACTTGACTACCTGGTTATATAACACTGAACTGCTGGTCCTGGACACAACTGCCTGGTTATATAACACTGAACTGCTGGTCCTGGACATGACTGTCTGGTTATATAACACTGAACTGCTGGTCCTGGACATGACTGCCTGCCTGGTTATATAACACTGAACTGCTGGTCATGGACTTGACTACCTGGTTATATAACACTGAACTGCTGGTCCTGGACACAACTGCCTGGTTATATAACACTGAACTGCTGGTCCTGGACATGACTGCCTGGTTATATAAGACTGAACTGCTGGTCCTGGACATGACTGCCTGGTTATATAACACTGAACTGCTGGTCATGGACATGACTGCCTGCCTGGTTATATAACACTGAACTGCTGGTCATGGACATGATTGACTGTCTGGTTATATAACACTGAACTGCTGGTCCTGGACCTGACTGACTGCCTGGTTATATAACACTGAACTGCTGGTCCTGGACATGACTGCCTGGTTATATAACACTGAACTGCTGGTCATGGACATGACTGTCTGGTTATATAACACTGAACTGCAGGTTATGGACATGACTGTCTGGTTATATAACACTGAACTGCTGGTCCTGGATATGACTGACTGGTTATATAACACTGAACTGCTGGTCCTGGACATGACTGACTGCCTGGTTATATAACACTGAACTGCTGGTCATGGACATGACTGACTGCCTGGTTATATAACACTGAACTGCTGGTCATGGACATGACTGTCTGGTTATATAACACTGAACTGCAGGTTATGGACATGACTGGTTATATAACACTGAACTGCTGGTTCCGGATATGACTGACTGGTTATATAACACTGAACTGCTGGTCATGGACATGACTGCCTGCCTGGTTATATAACACTGAACTGCTGGACATGACTGACTGACTGGTTATATAACACTGAACTGCTTGTCCTGGACATGACTGACTGCCTGGTTATATAACACTGAACTGCTGACTGACTGGTTATATAACACTGAACTGCTGGTCCTGGACATGACTGTTTGCCTGGTTATATAACACTGAACTGCTGGTCATGGACATGACTGTCTGGTTATATAACACTGAACTGCAGGTTGTGGACATGACTATCTGGTTATATAACACTGAACTGCTGGTCCTGGACATGACTGCCTGGTTATATAACACTGAACTGCTGGTCCTGGACATGACTGTTTGCCTGGTTATATAACACTGAACTGCTGGTCCCGGATATGACTGTCTGGTTATATAACACTGAACTGCTGGTCATGGACATGACTGTCTGGTTATATAACACTGAACTGCTGTTCATGGACATGACTGCCTGGTTATATAACACTGAACTGCTGGTCATGGACATGACTGACTGCCTGGTTATATAACACTGAACTGCTGGTCCTGGACATGACTGTCTGGTTATATAACACTGAACTGCTGGTCATGGACATGACTGTCTGGTTATATAACACTGAACTGCTGTTCATGGACATGACTGGCTGACTGGTTAAAGTTGAAATGTTCATATTCCAGCACACCACTGTTGATTTGACAAAAACTTGTTTTTTGGTGGTGAGGAAAAATAGAATTTCAACAATTGATAAAGTTTACACACCTTTTGCAGTGTATCCATTGATACTGAAAAAAATCTGTTTGATTTTTCATGGTGTAAAATTATTTAACAAAGTGATTTCCACCTTTTCATTTGCCATATTGCCTGCATGCTGGTGCTTGTCTGGAGTCTTCATCAAACATTTGGAGTTTTTGTTCTGAAGTATCCAAGTGGAAAGTTCAGTAACTACAAGTGTAAAATTTGCTTGGACATTAAAAAAAGAAAAGAAAAAAAAAGCCAATGTTTGGATTACAAAATTGGATTTTGACAGTGAGTCACAAATGCAAATCAAATTTATTGACACAATGTGTGTGCGTGAGTGTGTAGTATTTGTGTTTCTTATTAATTTTTTTATTTTTATTTTTTAATTTTTTTTTTTATCTTGCTTCAAAGTGAGTTTTTCCTAAGAGGGGAAAAAAGGACAGGGTTTTTTTTGTTTTGTTTTTTTCTTTTCTTTTTAACATTTTCTTCTTTATCCTCTAATATAAGCATTAAACACAAGCTCACTCACATTCTCAAGCTCCACACACACACTCTCTCTTTCTCTCTCTCCCCCCCCCCCTCTCTCTCTCTCCCACTTTTTCAGGTTTTTCCTACTCTTCCACTCCTGGAAGTCCTGGAAAAGACCAACAAAGATGAAATTTGATTACAACCTTTCAGAATTGCTTCTAACCATTGGTATCCCAGATTCTCACACATTGCATTATACTCCAACGATCATTGATTGGTATTGATCCATACTATGAGACATTAACTGAGATGTAGATTCCAGTCGTTTGCTGATTATCGGAAAAATGATAATAAAGATTAAGATGAAAAAGGGAATCTGGACACTGTTATCCACTGGTTCAGTGAGTGGTTTATTGATGTGTTTATGCTGATGAAATCAAAATCTCTCAGCAGCAGCAAGCTTGAGCTGTTTCATCCACTTTAATCCACACATATTTTGTCGTCCATGATTTTGATGCACTTGTGTGTACATTGTCCCAACTATTTATTCCAGCAAGCCATGACTGTGATATATTATGGCGTTTAGCTTTGATATTCATGCTTCTTTTATAGTTGTTGGCTGTTGCTGTTGCATGAAACTGATCTTGGACATGTTCCAATGCCTGAGCACAGAGAAGCAATTTATTGAATGTGTGTGTGTGTGTGCGCGCACGCGCGCGCACGTGCACCACAAGCACATCGGTCAAGTAATCAAGTCTGTATTATGTATTTCTGTTCAGTTGTGATAAAAACCTTTTGATTTAATCATAATTATGTTGAGTCCAGTGGTTTTGTTTGTCATGATCCCTCCCACATCTTCCTAGATGGGTGAAAATGTCTGCAATGTTCACATAATTATGATTCACGGATAGCCAGTGTTTGACTTTGGCAGTTGTGAGTTTATTGCCCCCCACCCCTCCAGCCAGTATGTAATTTCATTGTTTTGTACCAGTTTAAACACTAAGAATATTAGATCAATGCTACCTCAATGTTGTTTAATGTTGTTTTTTGTTTTGTTTTTGTTTTCTTTGAGGCCAGTTTCTCTGAGTCTCATTGTTTTACCTTGTAATGGTTTCCAAGTGAGAAAAAAAAAGGTTTCACCATGAGTTTTATGCTGGACACACACCCCTTTGTACATTTAAATGTTGGATCGAAGAGGCAGTCAGAAACTTGCAGTATTTCACAACAGTGTTTTCTGTTCAAGTCTTGCATGAAAATGGAGCTGGGTGGTATGGCAAAGTGGATCATGTTGAGGAAGTAGAAATTTGGGAGCACTGATGAAGTAATCATTAGAATTTATTCAGACCGAAAAAGTTTGAGGGTGAAGACTTGAAGAACCTGTTAAAATTGTGTCTGCAGAACACACACACACACACACACACACACACACACACACACACACACACACACATCAGTTACATATATTTAGAATGCTGAAATTATTAGATTTGTTAATTTTTTATGCCAGACAAATCACTCCCCAATATTTCTGATGATCTGATTAACTGTAACAAGACATGAAAACATATCAACACCTGGCATAGTCAGTGTGATGTCTGTACAGTATCACAATTAAAGCTCAAGCTTAGTACAAGGTAGACACCAAAAGTATCTGAAAATGACCATGCATCCTCACTCAGCTTTCACACATTTTCCCTCTCTTTAAAACCTCATGTCCATGGCACTTCAGACCTGGTGACACTGATTTACTTCTATTTTAGGTATTCCCAAAATAACACCCTTGAAGAATTTGAAAGCTCAAGCATCTTCAGCATCCAGGAACTGTGTTCCTGTCTGTTGTTGTGTGACCAAAGGTTACAAGAACCAATCATAAGAGGCCAAATCAAGAGAAACATGAGAGATGTGTGACCAACTATATAGTATTATCTGCCTGAAAGTCAAGAGTTGCAAAAATGCAGTGTGTGCACTAGCATTGTCCTGATACAGCAGTTGACCTCGGTTCCAGTGCAGGGATGCTGTCTGCACCATGCCTCAAATACTTTATGCAGAGGTTGACATTCCTGTCAGAGGTCATTGTCTTTCCACCCCAACACAGGGTTTATGGCTGGATTTTGTAAGAAGTGTGTCACCATTTGTTTGTTTACTCTTCTGGATCTTTTAGATTTTACAGATGGGTTCTCACTTGAGAAGACCAAGACTGTTGGCTTTTGCTTAATTTTGGGATTATACTGAAATACCCTCATCTTGTCTCCAGTTACATTGTCCGAAATAGTGATTTGATCTTCTGTCAACCTTTGTTTGCACCAGTCAACCCATGCCTTGTTTTGTACGTCTTTCAAGTTATGAGAAACCCAAAACGGTTCCTCATCTCAGGTAATTGTATTCTCCTCAGTCATTGGCAGTACCTGGGTTACCGTCCTGGAGTGAAGACTGTTTCTGGATGACCATAACAGTCACCATCCTTGAGCATTGATCTCCCAAACTTAAATTCTTTGAACCATTTAAAGAATATTGTTCTGGATGAATGTTACTTGCCAAAGCAGTGTAATAAAATCAAAAGGCTTTTATTGACCAATTTTCCTTGGCAGAATTCTTAATAAATCACAATGCAAAAATCCTCTCTGAAAGGGCCTCATTTCCTGTAGGAGGGCCATCATTGTTAGCCAACATTTTGCCTTCTGAGTGAAATGTGCTGCCAGGAATAGTGTGATATCTCACATTATAGCATTCACACCTTTGCTCCATTGAATGATGTAAAGTATGACACAGTTGACTGTGCCCATAGTTGTTTTTTTTCTGTTCAGGTACTTAGTGAGCCCTCCTCATAGTTCTTGCAAGCTGAGAAGAGAAACAATGTAGAATGTGGTAAATGTTATGATTTGATATCAGATTAGTTTAGCTAATAGATATTATCAAGCACAGTTTGTTATTGTTACTAATTTTAGGCACTTTGAATTTTGCAAGTTTTATGTATATTTTTGTTTCATATCACACTTTGTGGATAGAAAATAGACTAAAAAACACAGTGGATTCTTTTATGAAATCAGTGCACTGAATGAAAAATGTGGAACTGTATCTTGAGTAGAACTCTGGACAAATTGACACAGGTATGATCATGAGGCACATGACACTGTAACTGAGGGAACAGACAGAAATAAAGAACGGAAATGTGGCATCACGTTGATAATTTGCACCTCAGACAAAGAATCTACAGTGATATGACTGCAGTCTACCACAACAACATGTAAACAATATTGCAGGTTAAATCTGCATGAAATTGCGACAAAACAAAGCAAAATTTACCAGTCAGTCATCAGATTGAAATATTGTAATAAAGCTGTCTTCGTGACCTCTCAGTCCATTGAACTTAACATGTATAGCAGACAGGTGATTTGATTTGATCTGAAACGATTATCTGAAAGAAGGGTACAGTTTTCTTTTTCTTTTATTTTCTTTACTATTAATCAACACAAACATTGTTTCAAATTAGCATTTTTTCTGTATTGTGATTTAAGTTATACAGAGAATTTTAGATCACATAGTTTTTATTTGTTTTGTTTATAAGGTGTCTTCAGCCATGAGATTTCCTCTAAGGATCAACAGGGCTGTAGACACCACAGAGAGAACTGAGTAGAGCAGAGCATGGAGAGAGGGAGGGATGGTTTCTGCATCCTTTGTGTTTAGCTGGTCCTAGAGGCCTGCTGAGTGACATTGCTGTGTGGCAAAATCACTGCAACTGCTGAATACTGGTACATTGAATTTCTGCCACTGTGCATTATTTGTTCAGTGGTGGTCTGTGGATAAGATATACGGGTACAGTGACAAAGTGTTTCCCGTGGTATGTTCAAAGGCCAAAAAGAGCTACCACATCTGTTTTTCATAATCATAATCAATTGTTCTTGCTCAGTGCATTGGCTGCTGATGTATCGGTGCATTTTGGCTGTTTCACTTTGAAGTAAGTCTTAGTTTGGTCTGGGAGATGTTATGTGATTTTTGTTTTTTTAAAGTAACTTCTTTTTTTCATCAGCTTTTAAGATACACGTATTCCATTATGGTTGATAAATGATTAAGATATCGGTATGAAAAAAGACACAGGAATTACATTTCCTTTACTGTACTCAGCAGATCAAAGAAAGTTTTTATCAACAAAAGCAGTACAGTAACAGTGATAGTACCAACCATAACAGTGCTCAGCTGAGGCTGTTATTGTTGAGTCTGCTGAAGATGGGGATTAAGTTCAAAAATACATGTTAGCATGTAACCAAAGGGAGGTGTTAGTCAGAAAGGAGTTGTTTACAGCTGCTTGATTATAAAAGCTGCATTTTGTTTGTAGTATATTTGACAGAAATCTGACGGGCGCAAAAGTCATTTGTTTAAAACGTTGGACTTTTAATCTGAGGCTCCCGGGTTCGAATCTCTGTGATGGCACCTGGTGGGTAAAGGGTGGAGATTTTTTCCTATCTCCCAGGTCAACACATGTGCAGACCTGCTAGTGCCTGAACCGCCTTTGGGTGTATACACAAGCAGAAGATCAAATACATATGTTAAAGATCCTGTAACCCATGTCAGCGCTCGGTGGGTTATGGAAACAAGAACATACCCAGAATGCACACCCACAAAAGCAGAGTATGACTGCCTACATGGCGGGGTAAAAACGGTCAAACACGTAAAATCCCCCTCATGTACATATGAGTGAACGTGGGAGTTGCAGCCCACGAATGCAAAAGAAAACAGAAATCTGTCCATGTATATTTTATTTTTGGCATACATTTTTCCTTCATCACTGCCTTTATTCCAGTTTTTCCAAGTCTGTATATATATTTTTTTTTTAATTGAAATTCTGTCACTTATTGCATTTTATCAAGTTGTCATAGCCTGAGAAGCTGATTTCCTGCTTGTGTTATTTACAAATCAAATGTCATATGAATGAATAGATTATTTCAAACATACTTCAGGCACATTACATATTATGATATTGGAGCATATTCTTAGCAAAGAAGACTAATAAACATATAAATTTTTAACACAAAATGTTGCACTAACTCATTTAAACACATTAGGCACATACAAATTGCACATGCTCACATACACACATATAAAAGCACACATATGTATGAATGTGCACACACACATGCGTGTACATGTACACACACACACACATGCACACACAGAATCACTTGTGCATGCACAAAGACAAAGGAATGCAGACATAGAAAGAATGGGGAGAAAAATGCATAAAAAGGATGGTCAGTTGCTAATAAGTAAGCTTCTACAGAGTCTGTGGCAGTTATCAGTTCCATCTTGGAGACATTTGATCCACCTTAAATTAAGTATTGAAGATGAAACTCTAATTTGAAAGGTCCTCTCCAAAAATCAGTAGAAACTCGAGTTGCTTTTATTCTATTTTGAACAGTCTGTTGCTGTAATTCTTACCATCCATCAGCTCAACTCCAAATTAAATCTTACTCCAGTTCATTCCAAAAGGACATGATGTGTTATGGAATTGAAGGAAAATGAAATGTGATAAAAGAGGCATAAAGTACATTTTGAATAACTTGGATCTAGGAGTTTTCAGTACCTCAATGATCTGTAACTGCGTTTTGACTGCTTGTATTGTATTTGTATTTCTCTTTTTTGTTGCACCAGATTTCTCTGTGTGAAATTCGGGCTGCTCTCCCCAGGGAGAGTGTGTCACTACACTGAGAGCACCGCCCATTTTTTTGTATTTTTTCCTGCATGCAGTTTTTTACTTGTTTTTACTATCACTATTCCATATATGCTGCACTGCAAGTGTTTGGCAGATGCCTAACAGCAGTATAACCCAACACACTAGCCAGGCCTTGAGTGCATGCATAATGCATATGTGTGTAGCAATCAAGGTGGATTTCTTTTGCAGAATTTTGCCAGAGGACAACACTTCTGTTGCTCTGGGTTCTTTTTCAGTACACCAAGTGCATGCTGCACATGGGACCTCAGTATATCATCTCATCCATATGACTAGACTTGGGAGAAAGGGCAAGACAAGATTCAAACTCAGACCATCACAGACACTGTATTGAATGATAAGTGTCTAACCATTCTGCCACCTTTCCTCCTAGGAAACAATAATGTGTAAAACATAGATGGGGGAAAACAGAAATGAACTGGGAAATTGAGTCACACAGCCAGGTATCATTATCACTTCAGGATATGTCTGAGAGTCCTGCTCAAGTTTTCTTACCTAAACTGCTACATTATAATCTACATCACAGACTGCATATACTTTAACCAAATGAATTACCTGTAATGTGAACAATCTTGATTCTAAGCTATCTATATAAAGCATACATTTTCTGACTTCTAACTGAATTGGTCAGTGATTTACAAATTTGTAGGTAGGGGAGTATGATCCATGAAAATGAATAACATGATTGAAGGTGAATCAAGTTAGATTACAACAGTTGAAATTAGCAACAGCTTGCAGGCAGAGGGGTGGGGCCTGGATGGAAGAAGTGGAGGTGAAGATAACCCACCCACAACTGTCTTCAGCTTCTTGTTCAATGTGTGCATGGTTGTGCGTGAGAATGCTGATTGTATAATGTGTGCATGCTTGTGTGTGAGAATGCTGATTGTATAATGTGTGCATGCTTGTGCGTGAGAATGCTGATTGTATAATGTGTGCATGCTTGTGTATGAGAATGCTGATTGTATAATGTGTGCATGCTTGTGCGTGAGAATGCTGATTGTATAATGTGTGCATGCTTGTGCGTGAGAATGCTGATTGTATAATGTGTGCATGCTTGTGTGTGAGAATGCTGATTGTATAATGTGTGCATGCTTGTGTGTGAGAATGCTGATTGTATAATGTGTGCATGCTTGTGTGTGAGAATACTGATTGTATAATGTGTGCATGCTTGTGTGTGCGAATGCTGATTGTATAATGTGTGCATGCTTGTGTGTGAGAACACTAATGTGTGGTCCTGATTGTGTCAGAAAGGAGGACCAGGAAATTTTGATGTTATGCATATAAAACGTTTCTACTTCTGCAGAAGATTAGATAATGGTGCACAGAAGCCTTATTTGTGCTCTCTTTTGTTTTCTTCTTTGCAGGGTTTGGTTTACATGTATGAAATTTCCTTGCTTGATTTGTAACTGTGTTTATTTCTAGAATTACCATATGGCATGGTTTGTAAGTGTATTTCCTGTGCTTGCCATGTGCATTTAATTTGACACTCCATTCATGCTTATTTTGTATTTGAATGGAATTGATGACTATGACACATCCCAACAATGTGTTGAAATGAGCTTTGGTGATTATGTGATTGCATGTAAAATGGGTTGTGGTCCATTGCTGTCTGAACTTGATTTATGAATGTTTTGCTCTTGTTCTGCATTGAGCATTTCCTGTGTCAGTAGAAATCAAATCACTGGTTTTGACCGATGTTGATACATAATTGTAATGCTTGTGCCATGCAACATTTTATGCAACTTAAAGATGACTTATTTTGTTACTATTTAATTGTAATCATGTCTTTTACCATGTTATGTGTAAGTTGTGTGATTTCTCAGTGCATGCTTGTCTCCTGGTGACTCGTTATGTGTTCTGTTGTTCTCATGTTACATTTGTGTCCAGATATGGCATATCCTCAAGATATTTCTGATAATCTGATAGTTGTCAACAGATAACAAATCAGACTTGTGCCAGTGTGTTGTAACCTTCATGTTGGATGTTTTGTTAGTTAGTTGGTTAAGTTTTGACTATGTGGAAGGACATGCTTAACGTAACTTTTTTGTTGTTGTAGTTGATTGTTGACTGACTTGTGTAAACAAAGTGAGTCTATGTTTTAACCCGGTGTTCGGTTGTCTGTGTGTGTGTGTGTTTCCGTGTGTCTGTGTGTCCGTGGTAAACTTTAACATTGACATTTTCTCTGCAAATACTTTGTCAGTTGACACCAAATTAGGCATAAAAATAGGAAAAATTCAGTTCTTTCCAGTCATCTTGTTTAAAACAATATTGCGCCTCTGGGATGGGCACAAAAAAATAATAAAATGAAGCCTAATTATATGCAAACTGCATTTACTGTTATATTTATATTTTTTGTATTCTCTAAACTTGGCACTTTGATCTGATATTCTGACCCAACAACAAGAGCAGTCATTATTATCATTTTCTGTTCAAACAGGAATTTCTTTTGCTCTGCATGGAAGTTTTATTTATTTTGCAAACGTTTTGATGCAGGTAGTAAAAAGGGGAAATTACTCTGTAATTAATGCTAGGGGACTTAATTTGCTTTAAACTGATCTTTCTCATCTTAAACATTACATTTTGAAATTATACTCAATACATAAAAAGCTTGGATTTTTTTAAAGTGCATCACAAGTGAGTCTTGAAGGCCTTGCCTCTCTTGTTTTTGTTGTAAATTGTTCAGGTAAAAAAAGAGAACTTGAAAGAACCAGTAAAATGTAAAACCCACTTAGTCTTCTTATCCATTCTGTTACCATCTTTCAGTCTGTCTCTGGAAAGTTAAAAGTATATATGTTTGGTTATTGAGCTCAGTTTTTGTTGGCAATGAAATTTAGAGACCAAAGTTTTTTTGTAATGTAATGGTGCAACATTATGATCTTGTTGCAAAGAATGCAGTTTGATTGATGTTTGACCACTTCAGTGTTTCCTGGTTGACCTTAAACTGGATCAAGGGTCTTTAGGACCCTGTCCCAGAGCATAGGACTCAGGAGAGTCCACTGACCAAATGGGGGAATATCTCAATGTGATCTTATCTTCAGAAGAAACCACTTTTATACAAAGATATGGTTGTTAGATGGTGATCGTATCTAAATGTTGTCAGTAAATTACAGATCTGGTGGTGGTTTGTCAGATTGTGAAGGATATTAGTGAATCAGTGTTACACACACATCTTGTGTCTGTATCCTACTCTCTTGTGTCTGTGCCCTTGTTTTGTCCAGCTGTCAAAGTGTCACATTTTATGTCAGCACATTTTGCATTAAAAAAAACAAACAAAAAACAACAACAACAAAAAACCGGTTTGAATGATGATACTAATGATAGATAATCTTTTTGTTTGCTTTGTTGTTGTCTTTTTTGTTGTTGTTGATGATGATGACTGCTGTCATTTGCTTCTCACACTATATCTGCTGCTGTTTTTATGACAAAATATACAGTTCTGCTCTTGGAATTGGAAGATGTTATGGTATCTTTATAAAATCAGTAGTTTTTAATCACACTGATGAAGTCACACAGATTTTGCACATAATTTATTGAGTGTTTTATTTGAGAAAGCTAGCATGCCTAGATTGCATTATGTGTGTGAACTGCTATGTTAAGGTGATACTTTGAAAGAAGTGTGCTTGGTAACAGCTTTAATCTCTTTTGATGTCTTATTCTTTCAGTTCTTTTCTCTTCGGAACTTTGTTTTCCATAATTTTAAATGTAGATGATGGTTGGAAGCTCCATATTGTTTATTGTTGGTTAAACAGTATCTTACTTTGAGGTGTTGTTCGTGTAGTTATGCTGATTGGCAATAGGAAGGTATAGAGATGGGAGGCACTTGAGCAAGCTGTGTGATCTGAAAATACAGACGAGTGCTGTAGTGTGTGTGTTTATGAATAAGCTGCCTTTGCGGTATAAGGGTGTTAGATCATTTGTTTGGCAGTACTGGGTTAAAGGAGAAGAAAGAAAGTTTTGTTGTGTCATCTGTCATGGTCATTCTTGCCAGTTGTCGGTTCCACCCAGTCTGGTCATTCAGCTGAAAGCCAGCAGTCACAGGGAACAGGTACTTTGAGAGGAAATGGATTTGAATTTTGATTATCAAATAAAATACAGACAAAATGTCAACGTTCAGAAAGGTGTTGGATTCTCCCTTGCTCCTCAACAAAGGGGTAGTTGATATTGACAGCTGCCAAAGCAGTCCATGTTGATATTGTCACCAAAGCGGTCCATGTTGATATTGACTGCCACCAAAGCAGTCCATGTTTGGATCACAGGCCTGATGAGTCCCCAGAGGTTCAGATTGTGCATTGCTAAAAAATAGTCTGTTTCTTTACTTGTTTGGTTAGACTGTATGTTGCTAAAGATTAGTTTGTTTCTTTACTTGTGTTTGGCAGATAAGAAAACATTTTGTATTTTTCACGTTTTCAGTACTGATAATCGTGGTTCTATGTGGTCAGCATGGCAGTAAGCAACAAACATTAGTTGTTCATATTTTTCCTGATGAACCCATGTATCAAATTAACTCTGTTAGATAAGTTTCTTCTGTATATCTTAAAGATATCCTGGAATTTAATGTTACAAGAAGAGTCAGATGTGTATTCTATGAGCTGTTTTAGGAATATCATGGCAAAGTTTCACAGCTTTATTTGTGTGGAATCACAATTTTATCATGTTCTCAGAAATTGTAGCCATTCAGAGGAAAGGACCCAGTGGGCAAATGTTATTGGGGGAAAAAAAAAGATGATTTATACCAGTGTCATAACCCATAGTCTTTTACTCCTCACCAAAGATTCTGCATTGTAATAAATGTTGAGACTATGAGTTAAGAATGTGTACAGTTTTGCCTTCTTTCTACAGTCCCAGTTATTGATAGATGTGGAAGAGTTAAATTTCAATATTAATTTAAGATTTGTCCATTTGTTTAATGCACAGTATATTATAAATGTCAGATTTTTTTCCCTTGACGCAGTCATTGTTTTCACTTATAAGCTTTGCTTGTTGTACATAGTTACTGTTTTCATGCTGCAATTTTTGAAGTTTCAAAGCAATCAGTCATGATTTAGAAGATTAGCAAATGCTCCAGACTTAACATTAGAATTGCAAACCATCAACACATTACTTTACAATAGAACTGCAATTCATTGGCACATTACAGTAGAATTGCAAAACATCAGTACATTATTTTACAGTAGAATATTGTAATCCGTCAGCATATTTCAATAGAAATGCAAACCATCAGCATATTACTTTACAATAGAATTTCAAACAGGGAAACCATCAGCATCACCATGACTTCAAAATAGAATTGCAGTCCATGTGCCCATGTCTCCTCAATTCCTCTGCTTCTTCCTTCTGTCTGACTGGAGAAGATGATGAAGTGGAAGTTCATTTTTTGTTTGCTGTTAAATGGTTATATTGGTCATCAACACAAAATCAAACAGGCTGTGATCTGCCGTGTTGTCTAGTCAGCCTTATTCTCTCCAATAGGCCGTCCACCTCTCCTCCTCCCTCTCCCCCTTGCCCATCCTTTTTTTCTTTTTTTTCTAATAACACCATTTAGTTGCAGATGTTTTTTTGTTATTTTATTTTGTGACAATCAATCACTGGAAAAGGGGTGACAGAAATTGAAAGTACTTGCTTTTCATCATGTTTTGAATTTCAGTTTTGTATGGCTTTTCACTTTCGTTTCAGTTTCTAGTAGCAAGCAAGCTCAGCACTTGAATAACAGTGTCATTCCATTTGAAACACATACTAACATAAAGGAATTGTGTGGACATTTGATTATGTGAGTGTTCATCTTCATGATGAATCAGACTGAAAGAATAGAAATAAAGGAGAGGTGAGGTGGACAGATTATGCAGGAATCTCTGAATCATTGCTGGGAATATTGTGGTGACCAAGAGAGCAGTGCAGTGGGGGATTACAGGACATTCTGCAGTGGATTGGAACATTGGCCTGATGATTATAGACATTTGAAATGTAGTTGACTTTTAGCTTTTAGATTTAAAAACAACAACAAAAAACGGTAAACTGAACTGATGATTTTATTCAGAACACCAAATAAAGTATATTTTATGGTGTAAAAGCATTTTGAAATTGATTGGATGAATGAACATTGAACTGTGATATTTAAGATTGCTGACTCAGTTTTGGGGGTCTTCAAGGATGAACATCTAAAAAATTTAAATGTTAAAGTGAAGGCGCTTGTTTGATTTTTTTTTTTTTTTTTTTTTAAAGAAAAAAATACTTACATAGCAAGCGTATATTTGTTTTATTTATTGTGGGAAATCAGAATGAGGATCAGAAAAAGACTGCACTTTTGGTATTCTGATCAGAGTTAGTACTTCTCCATCAGCATGCCTTGGAGAGAAAAAAAAAAAGTAGGGCTGGCACACCACAGGTGTTGTATGCATCTTCCATTTCTTTCCACAATTTATGTGTAAGTTACTGTTTCACTAGACAATGCATTTTCTTGGCCCAGTCATAACAGTTTAATTAATCAGTAGTTGTTTCTTTGATTTTTCCCTAATAATCAATAGTATGCAACCACACATTTTCTCATTTCTTGGCTCCCTGTCAATATTTCGAAAGAAAATTGTGGAAGATGTGAATGACATTGAATGTACTGACTGTGTGGGAAAGTGTATCCATTAAAGTAGCAACCAAATACATCTCTGGCATTGTTGTGTATGATGTTTGAATGCTGATATATGTGTGGCTGGATTGATTTGTTGTTAAAGACATAGCAACTGGCCACAAAAAATGTCTCACTGAAATTTACATTTAAATTGTAATGTACTGAAGTAGTAGGAAGATTTAAAGCACCTCTCTTTGCAATTTACTAAAAAAAAATTTGTTTTTAAATAATTGTTTTGTCTTTTTTAATTTAATATTTTACTAAGATATTACTGAAACTATTTAACACATTCTCTCTCTCCTTCCCTCCCTCTGTCTCTTTCTGGACACACACACACACACACACACACACACACACACACACACACACACACATATCCTTCATATGTCTTCTGTCTTACTGTCAGTCTTACTGAACTTATTATATACTAAAATATGTCATAAAGGGATAGGAAATTGTGAAGGAGAGAGATGAGGGTGGGAGGAGCACAGCAGCTGATTGAATGTGAATTAACAGGAGATGGTAAGCTAGATTTAAGTAAACATCCTTCCAGCAACTTTCTTTTGAGGCAGCTGAATATATCAGTCAACCATGAACAAACATAGTTGGGTTTTTTCTAGCAAAACAAACGTGAAGCAACAGGAGGTAAAAAGCAGAGACCAAAATTCTTTGAGATTTTTTGTTTTTGTTTAGAAAATCAAATATCCACTATATCATTACCTCCTGCATCAGTTTAAAACAACCAATCAAAGCAAATTTAGAGTTACTGCTTACTGGTCCCATAACCTGCTGGGTTTGTAGGGGCACTGGGTGTTAGATGTCCGAACAAACCTGGTCATTAGCAAATGTGTGGGTTTGGGCGAAGGTTTTCCCAGTCCACTTAAGGATTTTCTCTGTCCAACTCTGTCTCTGATGTCACCTCCTCTTTCCATGAACTGTTCCTTGAAGGATAATCTTGGAGAAGTCACATGATCTTTTTATGTGGCCACACCATTTCAGTTTCCACTCCTTTACAGTAGACAGCAAGTCTTGGTAGTGGTTCATATGCTGTCTCACTCTTCTGTGCACTTCTTCATTAGTGATATGGTCAGTGTATGAAATGCCAAGAAGTTGTCAGAGGACCTCATTTCTGCAGCTTGGATCTTCCTTTGGAGTTCTGTAGTCAGTCCATAACTTGCATGCTTGCAGGAGAACTGACATAGGAGAGCATGTAACAGTTTCACTTTGGTTAGGAGAGTGACCTTTTTATCTCTCCAAAAATGGTTTTAACTTTGCCATCGCAGCTGTTGTCAGCACAGTTCTTGCATGTAATTCTGGCTTGGATCCTTCTTGGCTGACAATAGCACCAAGGTATTTGAATTGTGTGACTGTTTCAAGTTGTTGACCACTTTGATTGGTGTCCTGAAGGGTTCAACATTATTTCTCAGCAGCTTAGTTTTTTCAGCGCTGATTTCCATACCATATTTGGATGATATTTCGTCCAGACATTTTACCAGGTTAGCCAGCTCATCTTCACTCCTGTCAAGCCGTCTATATCATCAGCAAACCAGAAGTTGGTAATTGTTTGCCCTCCAATACAAACTGTGCTGATATGATCTTCCAGGGCATCAGTCACTATTCGTTCAAGGAAGATGTTAAACAGTGTGAGGGACAATAGGCAGCCATGATGTACGCCAGCTGGTGTGTGGAACCAGTCTCCCACTCTTCCCTGGGCAATGATTGCCCTGCTGGCTTTATTGTATAGCTGTTGAATCATTTGTATCAACTGTTGGCCCCTATTTTAGTTTGTTATAGTGGCCAAAGTGCATCATGCCATACCCAGAAAAAAGCCTTTTTGTAGACGTGAAAGATGTCTTGTTGATGTTGACTATACCTGATAGATTCTGTGAGTACTGTAATAGAAAATTTCAGATATTTGTAGTGAGCTGGACTCCACCAATTCTGATCCTGATGTTCACTGGGATACCTTCAATGATGTCCCCTTCACTGCTTTTGAATGAGTCTCGGAGAACAGTCCGTGAGTTGCTTGATCAGTACCCACTTAGATGCGGTGGTCTGGATCCTCTGCCTGCCGATCTGTTCAAACTGTGCACAAATGGTCTTCTTACAGTAATACCAAGAGATTTTAAACATCTCTTTGTCTACAGGTTCTTTTTCTGAATATTTTAATACAATGCTCTAGTCACACCCCTACTCAAGAACCCTTGTCTTGACAAAGAAATCCTAAAAAATAGAAAATAAAAATGAAAAAAAACTATTTGAAATTTACCTTTTCTGTCAAAATTACTTCTGTCAAAAAGTTGTTCTTGTCAACTCATCAGTCATTTCAGATTAGTCATCCAGTAACCTCCTTGAGGTGTTTCGGTTTGCATACAGACAGATACACAGAACAGAGACAGCCCTCTTACATGTATCCAACACATTATTGTCCTGCGCAGACAACAGAGATGTCTCTGTTCTGTGTTTGATCGATATCTCTGCAGTCTTCGACACAATAGATCATGATATTCTTAACCGTCTTCTGTCATATTTTTGGAATCGCTGGCACAGCTCTCAGTTCCTCTCCAGTCGCACTCAAAGGATTTTCATTTCCAGTTCTCATTCTGAATCTAGACTTTTTCTTATTCGATATGGTTCAGTTCTTGGTCCAGTATTATTTAGTCACTACACTAAACCACTGTCTGACATCGTCAGACAATATTGATGTGATTTTTGCAAGTTTTGCAGATGACACCCCCACTAGAGTTTCTGCCCCAAATTCTTTTGCTATCCTCCACAAAAAACATAGATGTGCATTGTTGCTGAGATGGAGTGGATACTGTCCAATAAGCTTGCATTTAATTACATCAGGATGGAAGTCAATTTTATAGATTCTAAGTCTGCACTTTGTGGCATTTCAGACTATACCTTGACTGTCTACAATGCTGATATCAACTTTCAAATTCTGTCAGAAACCTGGGTCTATTTTTGATTCAGCTCTGTCTATGTGCTCTGTCCACCTTGTCAATGATTTATGTAAAGCTGCAATCTTCCAGTTGATGAAAATCTGTACCATTTGACAGTATCTAACTATTGAAGCAACCACTCAGCTTGTTTGTTCCTTGATCCTTTGTTGCATTGATGACTGCAGTTCACTACTTGCTGGTCTGCCTTCTGATTTGTTGTCACACCTTCAGATGATTTTGAACAGTGCTGCAAGAACCATTTTCAGAAAGTCAAAAAAGGATCACATTACCCCACTCTTACGTCACCTTCATTGGTTACCCATCCAGTATAGAATTTAGTTCAAAATTGGCTTATCACCACATTGAAGGATCTCTCACATCCGATCTTCTGTTCTCTCGGGTATTCTGCTGAAATTGTGAAAAGCTCCTTTGAGTCCCCAAGACCTCTTCAAAGACATGCAGTGTACATAACTTCAAACCAATGTTGCCTACACTACCAATTCAGCTAGCACACAGGTATATAAAAGGTACATTGGAACAAACCCAGACACTTCCCCAAAAAAGGAAGCGCCAGGCTTGCTCTTATACCGATTATAAAAGGTACATTGGAACAAACCCACACACTTCCCCAAAAAAGGAAGCACCGGGGTTGCTCTTATACGGATATATACCTGTGTGCTAGCTGAATTGGTAGCGTAGGCAGCATTGGCTTGAAGTTATGTACCTTGTGTGTGGAGAGAGTTACCACTCTTTACTATTTGTTAATCATTTGATCTCCTGGCCTCATTGTTTATTAAACTCTTCAAAGACATTTGACCAAAGGGCCTTTCAATATCAAGCACCTTCTCTGGATTTCTGTCACTTAACCAACGCTGTCCTCTTTCAAAACAAATTTGAAAACCCATCTGTTCAAACAGGACTTTGGTTGGGATGAAGCTTCCATCCTCCTCCTTCCCACCCCACTTTACCTTCTACTGAAATCATCATGTAGTGTGTCTGTGTCTGGGAGTGTGTTTGTGTGCACACCATTCTTCATCTAAAGTTCTGCAGGGATGTCAAATCCAGCCACTTTCCCATTTTTCAGTGATCTAGTGGCTGCTTCTGTTTCTCTTAAATTCAGCATTCTTAAATCTGGAGTACTGTATATTATTCATGAATTCATTTTTAAGTAAAGTTCAAGCCTTTTAAGTGATGGAAGTTGATTTTTTTGTTTTTTTGTTTTTCTAATTTGTTTATTTATTTATTTATTTATTTATATATAATAGTCAACGTCATGAAAATATTTTCATGCTTTTTAGTTTTATTACTTTTCACTATTTTTTAAAACTCTTTTTTGTGCCAAGTGAAAAATGAAGTAGGTGTACCTAGAAATTTTCATGGTAAATGTATATTTAAAAGAAGTATAAACTAATGCAGTGTAGAATATGTTAAGTAATTGCCACAAGGTTTTAATTCCATCACTATGTTTCTTCAGCCAGCTCAAAGTACACAGTGAAAGTGAAAGGGTCATGTGACTTGTCTTCTTTGTTTGTTTATTTGTAAGTAAATGGAAGTCAAATAAAAGAGGGAGAAGACCATCCCTGAAAAAAATCAGTCCAGACAGTGCACAGCTTGCAGTTTTTTGTTGTTGTTTTTTTTTGTTTTGTTTTTTCTCATTCCATCAATTTTTGAAAACATTGCTTATACTCTATTACATTGACGTAGGTTTGCAGTGTTTGGTTGCAGCTTAAGTAAGTAATGGGCATGTTTTGGTTTTAGGGCCTTAAGCCTGTGATCCCTGACTGACAGCTGCAAGAGATTCTCCATACTCAGGCAAGAAGCAGCACCCCACACTGAGGAACAACTTCCTACGTATGAAATCCCCCTCCTGAATATCTGTAAAGTGCCAAGGAAGAACTAATGAAGAACGTTTCGTTTATTTATTTATAGTCTGTTCATCTAAGATGATGATATTAGACAGAAAATAAATGATATTATTATTATTATTATTTGGATTATTATCATTCCTATCATAATGATGATTGTTAGTATTAATTAGAAATCGACATTTCTGTATATTCGAATGAAAAGGGGAGTGGTTGAGGTGGGGGGGAGGGAAGGGTGGGGGGGGGGGGGGGAGGGGGGGGGGGGGGGGAGGGAAGGGGGGGGGGGGTGGGGGGGGGGGCAGAGAGAGAGAACAGAATGTGGAAAAGATAGAGTACAAAATCTAAAATGGAGAGGGTGAGTGTCAGTGATTGGAGAAAGAAAAAACATAATATTGGAAGGGTATGTGTGAGAGGCGGGATGGGGAAAGCGGGATTAGGACAAAAAAAAAAAAAAAAAAAAAAATCAAATATTGTATGCACTACTTCTGTAGATTATTTTTTGAAACGAGGTTCTTGTGGGGACCTACAATAAACAACCAACTGGACTATTTAACACATAACTAGCTAACTTTTATGAAGAACAGTTTGAAATATATAACTTTTTCAAAAAAATGTTTACATTTGAAACTGGTAACACGTGTTCCGTAATTTCTGGAGGCAAAAAAGGTTTCATTACTAAACAGCGGGTTAAAACGTGCTCTACCATTAAACGTCCCTTGCAAATGCATTCAGTGTTTTCACAATATTTTTGTGTATGGGGCATTTAGTAATAACCTAAATGCCACAATCTTAACAGCCCTGCCAGGTTTTTTAGCATTTAATAAGGCAGAAGTGTTAACTTCTAAAGACAGAAAGGAATTTTGCATATTTCTTTCAACAATATTACACATTTCAGATGATGATAAACAATGAGGAAGTTCAATTGCATTTAAAGCGTTTTTAGCTCCAAGTTTTGCAAGATGATCTGCACATTCATTTGAGAAAAGCCCACAGTGAGGGAATCCAGCACATTTCAGTATTAGTTCCTCTCATTTGAAATACAGTGTATCAAAAATCTTATCTCAAAAATGATGTTATAATTAATGTTCGTACAACCTGATTTGATAGACTGCAGAACTGATTTCGAATCGACACAAAATAAAACATTAATCAAGTTTAGGGGCAGATCAATTAGATATGTTAATGCCATAAGGATGGCAATTAATTCAGCTGTAAAAATTGAGAAGCCCTTTCCAATATGATATGACTTTTCAATTTTCAAAGCAGGAATTGCATATCCAGAACCAGCAAACTGATTTTCTAGAAGAGAACCATCTATATATTTTTAAGTGGTGGGGGTATGTTTCAGACAAGTGTGTTTTGACTCGAGAAGCTAGTATATTGGGATTTTCATCTTTCTTAATGTCACAATATTTAATGTCAAATGCTGCTCCCGTTAATTCCCATAATGGAACTGGTGAAGTGCTCATAATCGGAGCAACATTTTGTGGATCAACATTTGATTGAAGAAGAAGGAAAAATAGAACACAGCATAAATATAATGCAATTTAGATAAGAAAAGAAAAAGTAAAATTTCTTTAAACAAATCTCAAAAAGCTGCCGTCAGTTTGTGATGAGACTGTGCCATCAGATCAGTAACCAGGAATTTCAAGCCTAATGAGTCCCCAAAGGATGACTTGAGCATGACTTCCATCAGTTGCAAACACCAGTGATTCATTTTATCTTCCAAAGCACACCATTTCCTTTGACAGTATCTGAACTTTCACCCCTTAGTTCAAGCTGGGTGAAAAGACTGGTAGTGGAGGTGATCTGGCGGGAATGACTGAAACAGTCTCTGCAGGAGACCTGTTTATCTGCTTTCTTGTGCTTTGCTTTCAGAGAACAATCTTATTTTTGTCTTGTGTTTGTAAACATAGTCACCCAGTCTCAGTTGTGCAGTTCACCGGGGTCAGTATGTGTGTGTCCATGGTAAACGGTCAGCTGCAATTATTACAGAAATGAATACAACTTAGTGGGATCACATTTCTTCTTTTTGGTCATCCCCATAGCAATGACAAAAAACAGGGTAAAAGGTCACAGGTGAAGGCCACCCATTGACAAAATAAAACCTGACAGCAAAAGTCATAGAGAAGCAGTCAAGGGTCTGGAGTTCAAGGTCACAGTTTGGCAAGTTTTAGAATACTTGGAAGCATGACAGAGCTTGGTTTTCCATTCAGTTTTTATGGAACCAGTACAGTGATTATTTATAGTTAGAAACCATTCCAAAACTCACATTTGGAGGTCAGAAGTCAAGATCACACCAATCCACTTATTTTATGAAGAAGTTATGCAGTGTCTTCCTCTTTTCTCCTGTTGTCTTGTGATTCCTTTGTTGGATTAACCAGCTTAGTGCCTGTAAGACATCAGCTGATGACCTGCACAAAGTGTTACCATAGTCCCTATGAGACGTCCACTGACCTCCTGCCCTGCGTATGTTCTGATTTTTCCTTCATTGGAGTTTGATTCAGTTTACATAAACAGACTCTGAACGTTTAGTTTGATGTGTCTGGATTATAAAAATGTTATCTAAATGAGCATAGGTGAGGTAGAAGACCCTTTCCTCTCGATATTGATTTGCCAGTTGGACCGTGTGGAATGCACATAGAAAGGGGTTTGCATCATATGCAAAAAAAAAAAAAAAAGGCGTTGAAAACTTTGTCCAGTAAAAAAGAAAGTAGTTCCAGTCAACAGATTTACACAATTTTGCAAACTGCGTTTATGGACAGCAATAACGATGGAGTAGGATCTCTCTTTTCTGATGATTGGTTTGATCGCGGAGGTGAATGATAGTGATGAACCTCGCACCCCATTCGATGCTGATTCAGTCCATCTTTCCAGTCAGTGTTTTTCAGCAGGTGACAATCTTCTTCTTCTTCTTCTTCTTCTTCTTCTTCTTCCTTGGCAGCGACTACAATCAGCTAGTTGATTATTGTGTCACTTGTGTAAGGGGTCCGCACTCGCAAAAAAAACAAAAAAAAAATGGGCGTGGCTTTTAATGGAGACGGGAGGCCCTTGACACGAAGGTGTCGATGGTCTTGGCCTCTACGACGTCCTGGGGTAGCTCGTTCCAGTCCTTGATGGTATGGGGAAGGAACGCCTGCTGTCTATACTGCGTTCTACACTGTGGAATAGTGAACTACTGATCGTGGCCGAGGCGTCGGCGCGGAGATGCAGGGCGCAGGCTGGCTTTAATGCCTTCAGTGCTGACCAGGTCATTGTGGATCTTGTACAGCATGGATAGGCGTGCTGTACGTCGTCTGTCCTAGAGGCTGGGCCACTTCAGTTCTTCAATCATGACGGTGGGGCTAGAGGTGTTGTGGTAGCGCCTCATCACGAAACGGGCTGCCCTGCGCTGCACCGCTTCAAACTTGCTGATGTTCTGCTTGGTGTGTGGATCCCAGATGCTGCTGGCGTACTCCAGGATGGGTCGCACGAAGAACTTGTAGGCCATTTCCTTGATCTTCCTGGAGCTGACTTTGATGTTACGTCGCAGGAAGTCTAGGGTCTTGTTGGCTTTGTTGCAGAGGTGGTTGATGTGCGTGTTCCAGCTAAGATCGCTGCAGATGGTGACGCCTAGATACTTAGTGCTGGTGACGGTCTCTAGGATATGGCCATGCAGACAGTAGTCAAAGTGGAGGGGGTTCCTGCTGCAGGTCACAGGCAGAGTGGTGCACTTTCCAGGATGAAAGACCATGTCCCATCTCTTCTCCAACACAGCAAGCTGGTTGAGGTCTTGTTGTAGATGGGCCTGGGATGCTGGAGAAGTGACCATGTTGTAGACCGCCGTGTTGTCCGCGAACAGGCGTGACCTCGTAGTCAGGATGTCGGGCAGATCATTTATATAGATCAGGAACAGACAAGGCCCCAAAACGAAGCCTTGTGGGACTCCGGACCTGACCGGGACAAAGCCAGAACGCTCTCCGCTGATGACCACCACCTGCTTTCTGTCTCTCAGGAAGTCAGCTACCCAGGTGTTGATCTCTCCTCGAACACCGTAGTAGTTGAGCTTGTGAGAAAGGAGGCTATGGTTGACCCTATCGAAGGCCTTGGCAAAGTCCAACAACAAGATTTCGGTCTGCTTCCCACTCTCCATGTTCTCAAACAGTTCGTTGGTGAAGTCAAGGAGTTGGGTCTCACAAGATCTTCTCATGCGGAAGCCATGCTGTTGGTTGCAGAGGATGCCGTGATGTTCGAGATGGTTCATGATGGTGCTGGTCAGGATGTGCTCCAGCACTTTACAGCATACGCTCGTTAGAGAGACTGGTCTGTAGTTTGCTGGGTTGTACTGCTCTCCTTTCTTGAACACCAGCGTAACGTGGGCAGTTTTCCAATCAGCTGGTATGGTGCCAGTATTGACTGAAGACTGGAAGATGATGGTAAGAGCTGGTGCTAGTTCGTTTGCCAGCTCCTTCAGGATCCTCGGGCTGATGTTGTCGGGTCCCGGTGCTTTTCTAGGTTTCAGGTTGCTGATGAGCTTCTTCACCCCGTGGATGTTAATGTCAATGTTGTCTAGGGTTGGGAAGTTTCTGAGTGGGAGTCTGCATTTTTCCTGGAATCCTCCTGAGAGAAGGCCTGGCCGCTGCCGAATACAGACTGGAACTGGCAGTTCAAGATGTCTGCCTGTGCTTTTGGGTCGAACACCAACCTGCCTTCTTCCTTCAGCGGTGCAACACCGGCATTGGACGACTTCAGGTGTTTTATGTACAACCAGAAGCGCTTGTTCTTGGCTGCCTGCTCGGAGTCTACTTCGTCGAAGGTGTCGTCGAGGTAGGACCAGTATGCTCGTCGTAGTTGGCGCTGGACCTCTCTTCA
Source organism: Babylonia areolata (assembly GCF_041734735.1). Lineage (NCBI taxonomy): Eukaryota > Metazoa > Mollusca > Gastropoda > Neogastropoda > Buccinidae > Babylonia > Babylonia areolata. Next base: position 23,453,287 of record NC_134904.1, on the reverse strand, counting down.
GATTTGCTTGTGCTGCTGCTTCAGGTCTTCTGTCCCTCGCTTGCGCATCTTCTTGAAGACGCAGTCTTGTCTGTTAATGAGTCGGCGTAGGGCTGGGGTGATCCAGGGCTGGCTTACCTTGACACGGACCTGCTTGTGGGGGATAAACTGCTTGACAGCTGCGTGAAGAGTGTCTCTGAAGCAAGCCGACAGCTCTTCTGTAGTAGCAGTGTCCTTCATCTCTTCCAAGGTGTTGGTGAGGTCGGTCATGGACTTCCTAAGACCCTACCAGTCCGCCTTCTTGTACAGTGGGATGGAGCGCGGTGCCTGTTTCCTCTTCTGGGTGTAAACAACCACCTCACAGTAGACTGTGGAATGGTCAGACAGCCCAGGAAGGACTTCCACTCACGGAATCAGCTGTGGGTTGTTGGTGATAATTAAGTCCAGGGTGTTTTCCTCTCTAGTAGGTTCTTCCACAAGTTGTTCAAGGCTGTGATCGTTCAGCATGCTGATGAAGTCACGGTGTAATCTGGGGTATACAGGCTTGGGTTTGAGGGCCAACTGGGAAAATTCAGGTCACCGCCAATGAGGAGATGAGTGTTGGAAATCATCGCAGCCTGCTCCAGTGACGTGTTGAATTGGATCAGGATGGCTTTATCTCCGTCGTCTGATCTGTAGTACGCGCAGACATACAGGTACCTTCTACCTTGGATCTTCAGCCTCACCCAAATCAGCTCACAGTCTACCTGCAACTCGTTGACTTCATAGGTGTCGATGGATGTATGCACTGCAATCAGGACACCACCTCCCGACCGGTTCCTGTCCTTGTGGTACAACTTGTTGGTGTCAGGGAATATCTCTGACAGAATACATGCAATGAGTGCTGGAAGAGGGGGAGGAGAGGGAGAGGATCTGTGAAAGACGATAGGTCAAATGCCAGCCAGAGGGTGTGGAAGTGAGCGTGGCAGTTGGGTGTGGGTGAACTTTCATTTCAATGCTTACTGCCGGAAATAGACAGTCGCCAATGCTCCACGATTTTCATTAAACACTTGGTTGAAAGTGCGCAGAAAGTGAAACACATGCTTTTAGATGTAACACTTTTTGTCACCGAATCGGATGGTTGACCTGTTTGAAGAGGAGTCAAACCGGATATACAGAAGACACTTTAATCGGCCCACATGTGACATGGAGGTAGTGAGTGTCATCAAAGAACTTCATCCTCTAACTTGAGTAAGCTCATAGCTGATAAAAAGCTTGCCTGCTCAGTTTCTGAGAACATGATTGACATTTATATTGACTGTACCTTCATTTGTCATTGTTTGGACACTTATTCACTTACATGTCTACATGAGTTGTGATTTATTTTTTATAAATTATAGCCTGTTTTAATTTCTTCTGCGGGTATAATCTGACAATAGACATGCTGTTTCCAGCTGTATTTTGTTCGTTTTCTTTATGGGTGCCGTTCTGTGGAGGTGGAAATAGACTTTTTTTGTTGCACAAAAATTATTATTTGTATTGAACAGTTATCTACAATTAAACTAATTGGGGGGGGGGGGGAGGGGAAGCCCAGATTCAGAGTCTACATTAATTTTCCAGCAAAAAAATATGTTTACTTTCTTTCTGTATCTCCCATAGTTTTATAGTATTTGCACTTTTTTTTTCTGTTTTAAATTACGTCCGATTCCTCAAAATTCCCTGGCAAGGGGAGAGCACTTTTCATTTATTTATTTTATTTCTGTTATTGTTATTCTTTACAAAATTCTCTGGCTCTGAATTATGAATCTTAAAGATCTTGTCTCTGTTGTTCAATGTTTGTTGACTTGTACTTTCCTCCATTTCATGTGCCCTTTTCATTGTGGTGCTCAGTTTGTCTGTTTTTACGCAAAACATTTACACAACCCTCTTTCAAAACAGGTTTTTTTTAATTTTCAGCTATTTGTCACATTAGGTATTTCTTTTTTAGTATGGGAGGAGATATGACATGGAGCTTTTTTCCCCATCTGTATAACTAAGAAGTGTCCTCCTAAACTGATTGATTTAAAGGCCTTTGTTTATGGAGGTTTTCCTACCTTTTTCACACACACACACACACACACACCAGGCTGGGGAACACTCAGCGGATCCCCTATTTTCAGTAGAAGAGCAGTTCATTACAGAGAAAAATCTTTTTTCAGTGGAAAAAAAACACACAACAAAACCAGCCTCCCACCCCCTTCTGAAGACTTAACTTTAATAATTTGCTGAGAATTATATGGTCATTCCCCTCCCCCTCTCTCTGTGTCTCCCCCACGAGTGGTGAGAGGGGGGAGGGGGGTAGGAATAAAACCGAAGTCGATGATTGTGGCAATTTTGGCTTTGAGCCAAGGCACTGAAGACTAGCTCTTGCTGAGAATCCCTCACTGCTGAAAGAGATATAACCAGTCACATACCCACCCCTCTCCCCTCCAGTCATCCCTCTTCCCCATTTCTTTCCTCAACCAACACACATTCCTGTCAGCTGAGCTTACCCCTCTCCCCCACCTTTTACATGGCCTTGGCATGGCAGAAAAGATTGAGGCAGAGTGGGAGGGGGGGGGGGGGGGTGTGTGTTCAAAGTCCAGTTTTGTTTAGGGGACTGACACAAATCAAAGGGCATTGTGGAAAGCAGCAATCTCCATGGAGATGGAACACCACCTTCCCTCTCTGGAACTGTTCACCATCCTCTTGTTTCACTCACACACACACACACACACAATGTGAACGCCTGAAACCTACTCTCTCTCTCACACACACACACGCACACACACACTCTCTCTCTCTCTCTCTCTCTCTCTCTCTCCCTCTCTCTCTCTGATGCCGGGTTGAGTACAAAAACCCATCCTGATGTGGCCATCCTGGCAAGTGAATTGCCGGCCTTAACAGTAACTGTTGACCCCAAAGAATCGTACTTGGATCTGTCAATTCCTGACATTGTCTCACACTGCAAATGCTGTCTTTTCTTTTCCTTTTTTTCCATTTTAGCTCTGCATGTTGCTCTTAACAGTGGAAGTTAAAAAAATATTTTTTTTAATTAAGATCATTGTCTTGAGTTGGCCCTGGAAGTCATCTGGGCTAAACTGAAATCAATGGTATTAATAGTGATAATGAGAATATGAAATCTGTAATAAATAAATAACACTCTTGTGGAAGTTACAGAATGGCAGATATGTTTGCGTGGTCCACTATTTTGAGGAGGAGTGCACCATTTTTGGGTTTTTTTGTTTGTTTGTTTTTTACAAGAATACACCAGACACAAGTATAAGGTAAACAGGTCCCCCCCCACACACACACACACGCACACAGAGACACACACACACCGGAGAGGCTCCCCAAACCTCTTAAAAATCACATTTCTTTTTCGGTCAGGGGGGGCTTTGCCCCCCTGGATTCCCCAAGGCTGCCTTACCAGGGGCCAAAGGCAGCCCCTGGACCACGGCTGATTTTCAGAGGAAAGTCTCCTGGACAATTCTCAAGCCTCACACACACACACACACACACACACACACACACACACACACACACACACACACACACATGAATAATCTCCTGGTTTGAGGGTCTGAAATTCAAGAGAAAGGTACTGAGTTTGACCATGGTTATCTTTATTGTAGGCTTTTGTACTACTTGTTCGTAGTTGTTGTTTTGTTGTGTTTGTTTGTTTGTTTTTTTGTTTGTTTTTAATCAAAACCCATCCAAAATATATAAGGAAATAAAGAAATAAAAATCCGCACACTGTGTAAGTCCCACCTTGATTGACATCATGAGAATACTTTCTGCGTGTGTGTGCGTGTGTGTGTGTTCTCAGATTTTTTTCATTAAAAGATTGTTAACCTTGGAATGAATTTGATTCACACTCAGTTGTGTCACATTCCTTGAGACAAGAGTTTCAGGGTGTACCTTTTGTTGCATTTACACCTGTATCAGAGAAAGATGTACTCAGTGTGTTGCATATTGACTGAAAGAGAGGTTGCAGAATACTGTATTCTCTTTCTCAACAAGAATAAAAACAACAGAGTGTTTTACCATACAATTCCAAATATTAGGGAAAAGTAAAGTCTGGAGACATCATTTGGAAAAGATTGATGAATGTATATCTGACTTTGTATGAACTGATTTTCTCATTATTGTCAACTTACGTCTGATGTATGCTTGATTACTTTTTAAATAGTTCTACAGAATTAAAAAAAAAAAAATCAGTATATACACAAGGCAGTGGAGCAAAATAGTGAGGAATGGAAAGAAGAGCAATAGAAAGAAAGAATTAAAGTGGTTTAAAAAAAAAAAAGAAGAAGAGTGTGTCAGGAAAAAATATTTCCTGAATTGTTCATTTATCGATTACCCAGTAGGGGTTGATCAGTGTGTTTGGAATTGTGTTTCTTGCTTAAGTTAATACTCAGTAAGGGCTGATGAGTGGATCATGAAAAGAGTGTCTCCTGAAATGTTTACTTTCTACTCAGTAAGAGCTGATGGGTGTGTTAGGAAAAAAAGTGTCCCCTGTGAAGTCACAAAGATCAAAATGGTTTAGTACACAGTTTGAACAGGCAGGAGAGGAATGCAGAAAAAAATTCATTTTCAGGAATAATGGACACATATACAGGAATAATGGACACAAATACACAGCATGTTGTAATATAGTATAGAAGTTTGATATGTGTTGACAGCAGAAGAAAAACATATAGGAAATATGTATGTCAGAATTGAAGATTTGTGTTCATCAGTGATAGCAAAACATACTGGAAAATATTTTTTGAATCAACAATATACAAACAAAAGGAAAAGTGACTTTCAGAAAGCAGCTGAGACACTGTTAGATATGAATAATGCAGTTGTGTTTTTGGAATAACCAGAAAAGATTATGTCTGAAACAAATCAAGCAGTAGCAAAATTATAAGCAAGGCAGAATTTTTAAAAAAGACAAAAGAAGAAAAAAAGACAGAATTTTCAAATCATTTTCGATTCTAATGAAGGGTATACACAAATACAGACAACAAAATGAACCAATCAAACATTTATATTGGGAGAAAGCATGCATTTGATTCTTAGATTACTTTAAGATTTCAGGAAAACTAATTGTTGGCACCAGGAAAAACAGACCAGAGTTGATGTTTGTTATTGTGACCAAATTTGTAACTGCATGTTCTGAGTGTGCTTACATGTTGTCCTAGTTGTAGCATGTTTTCAGTCATTCTGATGAACAAGAGATGATCTTTTTAGTTGTTTGAAGTTGTTTGTCCTTGAATTTCTGTGCATATGTGCATGAACATGCATGTGTGTGTGAGTATTAATATTGGATGAGGCCAACAGGCAGATTTGTGGCATCATCAACAGTGATTTCTTATGGAAGTTACATTGCTGAAAGTGTTGGAGTCTGCATCTACAGCTTGTTTATTTGTTCAGTCAGTTCTTTTATTACATGTTTTTTTTGTTTTTGTTTTTTCAGATTTGACTTTCTTTGCATTGTTTATTTAGTTTGAGATGCACACATTATTTTTCATGTATCTTTTTTATATTCATGTCTTCCAGTGAAGTGTGAGGAACACCAGGAGCATGAACAAAAACTGAACTTATATTTGCAGGCATTTCCCCTGCTCTTCTTTTCTTCTCTGTGTGTGTGTGTGTGTGTATGTGTGTGTGTGTGTGTGTGTATGTGTGTGTGTGTGTGTGTGTGTGTGTGTATGTGTGTGTGTATGTGTGTGTGTGTGTGTGTGTGTGTGTATGTGTGTGTGTGTGTATGTGTGTGTGTGTGTGTATGTGTGTGTGTGTGTGTGTGTGTATGTGTGTGTGTGTGTGTGTGTGTGTGTGTGTGTGTGTATGTGTGTGTGTGTGTGTGTATGTGTGTGTGTATGTGTGTGTGTGTGTGTGTGTATGTGTGTGTGTGTATGTGTGTGTGTGTGTGTGTATGTGTGTGTGTGTGTGTGTGTGTGTGTGAATATTGTTGTTTTTGTTTTCTTGATATGAGCAGAGAATCTATCAAATCTCATCAGTTTGATTAATAGTTGTTCCATATTTGAAAGCTTAAAAACAGTTTACACTTGGAAAGGGATACTTATTGAAGGGCTTAGGTGCGGCCTAGGGTGATACATTTTTTTTCTTTCTTCTTTTTTTTTCTTTCTTCTTTTTTTTTGCACAAGCATTTTTACATTCCCAGAAATGAATGCATCATTAATTATAAACACTGTGTAATGATTTCAACCGTTTTTTTTATGACTGGTTTCAGGCCGATGAAAAAAGCAAAAAAGTTTGGTTGGTTCTTTTCTAAGCGGTAAGTGAAAAGTGGGAGAGCTTGGCTTCCTGCTAATTAGGTGACAGTGCCATTTGATGTGATCAGGCAGACTTTATTTTTTCACGCACACTCTCCATTGCTACTGCCACCCCTCAGTCCTACCCATCATTTCAGTTGTTTAAGGTAGTAGTCATGTGACTGGTTTGTTTCATCATGTAGAGTTCTTCTTGTACTGTTATTGCTTGCTTTTTTTTATTTTTTTTATTTTTTTTTATTATTATTATTTTTTTATCAATGAGAGCATATCTGTTTGGATAACTATTGTGAATACTTTTTTTTCTTAGCACTGTGTTTGGATTTGTATATAGGTTATGAACTCACTGACATCGCCCCCAAATATAATCTGGACCTGCTGAGGCAGTCACCATTCTAGAAAGAAATAATTGATGTTTGCCACCATTTTATAAAAGCTAATATTGCTATGCTAGCAGAGTTGGTCATAGCAGACAGTAACAGATGTTTGTAACGAATGACTTTAGGCTGTTTCACTGAAAGTTTCCACCTGAAAACAGAGTATGACTGACTACATGGCTTGGGTAAAAATGGTCATAAAAAGCCACTTGTGTATACAAGTCAATTTGGGAATCACAGCCACCGAACAAAGAAAAAGGAAAAGAAAACTGAAAATGGTGTTCAGCTTTGTTGTGTCATCATAAACATATTTTAATCTTGGCACTTTATTATTCTTAACTTCCTGCAGTTTTGTACCTAATATCAGGAAATGAAATATTGGCAAAGCATTTAAATAGACCTATTACTCAGAGTCATTGAGTTGTTCTCAGACCTTCTGATATGAGAGTAAACAAATAGTGGTGAGAACAATGTCACAGACTTTCTCTGAAATAAGTTTCTTCACTCAAGGCTGTGGTGATATGATAAACTTACATTCTCTACAGATTCTGCTCTCGGTTTGTACCTTGATCTGACTTGCAAGCACATTGACAAAGTGAATGGTGTGTTAGAGTTTCTTGCAACATCTGCCAGAATGGTGTGGGATATATGCTAGTAACTAGAAATTTAACACAGTGACATTTAAATTCCACAACAAAGAATTAAACCATGTTCGATGGGCTTAACATTCAATTTTGAATAAACAACATTCATTAGAAACATAAGTTCAAATGCTCTTGCTTTGTGTTTATAGTCTTCATACCCAGTGACTGGTTTCTGTTGTTGCTTGAGAGAAGGATAAAATCAGCATGTCTTCTCTTCACATTTTGTATTTTGTTTCTGTTTCCGTCATTGATACGAAAGTGTATTTAATCAGTATACAATATGTGCATTATATTATTTATGTGATTAATGTTGTTTTACTACTACTATTTTTGTATTAGAATTATCTGTGTGCTGTTGATGTATTTTGGCACAAGTCATTTTCCCTTTTCATGTTGTTTCAGTCTATTACATCTTCCATCTGAAGGGGGGGCGGGGGGGGGAGTCAGTCTTTTATGATTTAAAAATTTTCTTTCATCTCGCAACTTTCTTTCATCTGGCAGTTGAGAGAAAAAGACACAAAATGATACCATAAGTAATAGGATTAGACATGTATTTTTTGCCTGTGGCAGTTTTCAGACATTTAACAGGAGTATAACATAAAGTCTTCATGCAGAGATGCCATGCATTAATGTTTTCAAAAGGCTTCTCAAAAGTAAGTGTGATATTTCTTGAAAATAACTTGTTTTATATGGATTAGATTTTACATGTCAGAAATGAAATTATTCGGTGAATTATTATGTTTCACCAGAAAGTCATATATTTATTGTTTAACCATTTCCACTCTGCATGTCTCATTTACTGTTTTTATTATTCTGAATAGTTTTTGCAAACATGCTTACCAATATGCTTTATGAATATTTTACAGTCTGACTGAGATCCAGTAAGCTGGTATACAGATATGAAATAGGCCCCAAAAAGTGGAAAGAAAAATAAATTGAAGTAAAGAAAAAGACTTATTTTTCACAGCTTCTATTGGAGACAAAAGTCTGTAGAATTCTGAATCCAGCTTTGACACGTGTGTCCACAGGTAGCTACTGTTTCCTTCAGCAAGCTTTCACAAGTTTGTCTTTCACAAGTGTTGGCTTGTAAATGTGTGCATGACCATATTGCTCATTGGATCAACTTAATAAATAGTAAGTTTATGCAACACCTAATCAAATTTGCTGTTGGTGGTTTACAGTGCATAGGTTCTAATAAGAATGCATTACAATATGATACAAGAATACAAGACAATGCATCGAAAGTAAATATTAAGTACAGTATACATAGCAAATGATATATGTATACATACATACATACATACAAATTCAGTTAAAGGCAGTTTTGAACAGATGAATATTGAGGTTGCTTTTTAAGCTTGAAATGGACTTGGAATGTCTTAATCTATATGGCAAGGAGTTCCACTGGATGGGGGTGGTGAATGAGAAGGAACTTTGACCAAAGGACTTTGATCGAAAGACTTTGACCTAACAGAGGTAATTTGGTGAACACTACTCTACTGTCTGATGATGAGTGTAGTTGTCTTGTTGGAATGTCTTGTAAACATTGAGGAGATCAGAGAGCAATCACTATCAAAAATGTTTTCATGTTATACTTTATAGTAAAGATAGTTTTCATATTGCACAGTGGGAACATTGTAACATAATTATAGTGGAAAAGGGAATCAGGCACTGAATAAACCTCAGACAGGAAAGAAAGGAATCTGTTGCAGACATGGTATTTGCTCAGTTTAAGGCACACAGGCACACAAATAGGAAAAAAAAAGAAAGGGTGGCAAATGTGTTATAACTACATTTTATGTAGTGATGTCATAATATATGTAAATGATGTGTGTGTTAGTGTGTTTGTGTGTGTGTGTGTGTGTGTGATGGTGATTTTTGGGTTGGGCTTTTTGTTGTTGTTGTTGTTTTTTGCTGAACAGTGTCACATGATTTTTTTTTTTTTTTAATTTAAAAAAAAACAACAACTACAACACTAAACTGTGTCCTGTTGACTGGTGATGCTGATAAAGGTGCTGGTATATGTGTTTTGAAAATATGTATATATTTGTGTACAGAGAGTCAGTAGAGGCGACTGTGTGCCTACTTGCATGCCTTGTGATCAGTCTTGTTGCAACCATCTTATCATCTTCAGAGATTCTGTTGTGTAGATGTGTATGTGTTTGGGTGGGTTCATTGGAGTAAACATTTTACAGAGCATCTTTTATTAAGATTCTTGAATAAGTTTGAGATGTGGACTGGAAACTACAGGTTCGCATTATTCTGTTTGATTTTGGTACATCAGTGTTTTCTTCAAAATTGTAGGATTATGTTTGAAATAAGATTTAAATCAAGGAAATGTATTTTTTTAAATGTCTGCAACAGTGTCCAGCAGCACTGCAGATCGCAAATATTATTTTTATGACATTGTCACCCAAGAACACTGATAATGTTAAGTATAATGATGATAATAATGATTATGATAATAATTATAATAATGTGCACTTCCTGTATGGAGATGGGTATACACACAGATACACATTAATACATGTTTACACACCTGAGCATACATGCACACCTACGCACATGTACACACAAACAGATGCATGCACACACACGCACACACCCCATTGCATCTTTTCAGATGCAGAGAGCCATTGGTTGTACAAAAACTAATTACATGTTTATGCACACATATGTTAGAGAGAAAAGAGAGAAGTGTTAGATTTAAGAGTGACCTATTTTTCAGCATAATGGAGAAACACCATAGTAAAACCTTGAAAGCATGAAATGATGATTTTTTTTTTCACCTCAGAAGCACCCCAAATTATGTCATGCTCATTTGATTTTTGTACGCCAAAACAGAGCTTCATTTGGTACACACATAGACACCATGAACTTCTGATCTGTGGTTTTTCTACAGATCGGAGTTTTAGAAAGTGCTACCATTAATACTTGTAAATAGGTTCATAATGGTATATGACATTTTGCCCTTTTGTTGCTATTCATTTTGTTGGAAGTGTGGCATGACTGTGCTTTTAGGTAAAGCTTATCATTATCTGTGTACTCCTGGCTAGTTCTATAGAGCTTGTGATTTTGCTTCTTTCAATGATTTATTTTCAGAATTTTGTTATTGTTATTATTATTTTTTTACATTCCATTTCTTATTTAATACTCTTCATTGTGTGAATGAATGTAGATGTATATGTTTTCTATTCTCAGTTTCCACCGGAAATTTTGATTTTAGCAAAATAGGCAGAACAGAGGAATAGTCTTTATCCCATCGATGACAGAACTTTTGTGAAATATGTTGTTTAAATTTCAGTAAAAAATTATACTTTACAAGAGCTATATTTTATATATGGTGGAAGTGATTTAGTTAACCAAAGTGATGTTATTCCAAGCGGAAGAACTCATAACAGTTTGGTGCTTTACACCCTGACCTGTATATTTCATTTCATCACAATGACATCACCGTCCTTCACTGGGGAGCATGTTCCTTTTTTTCAATGTTATGTGTTTAGAAAAAAATGGAGGTTGGATGACAGGAGGCAAGAAGAAAAAAAAGAAGTGCTTTTATCCTCTATTCTAGTACTACATTATTTCACATTATCATTTCACTTTCACACCTTAATTTGAGCTGGCTAAATAGATTCTTAAGATGGAGCTGTTAAACAGTAGAATTACTGCAACAGACTCTGCAAGGAGTTAGGTTTTTTGTGTTTGGTGGAGTCTGGAAATTTCAATTTTTTTGTTTGTTTCAGCATATATGTAAGAGAAAGTGAGTAAAGCATATATGCAAGGGAAAGTGAGCAATCTCTTGCAGGGTCTGTAACATATTTCATGGTGCAAAACTAAAGTGTGCAACTACCACAGAAAGGGGGTCAGCAACTCAGCTTGACAATGGACGCCCATGGCTCAGGTCAGTCTCATTACATGGTGTCAGAAGTTTTTCACATACCCGTTCTCCAAAAAAAAAACCAAACAAAAAACTGTCATTTGCAAGCTACCCAGTTCTCGGCCCTCCCATTTGGTCTGTCCCTTGCCCCTTTCCTGTTTACCAAGGTGGTGCGGGAATTGGTGTCCATCGTCCGGTCTGAATCCATTCGTCTCTGTGTGTACCTGGACAACTGGCTTATCCTGGCCCAGTCACAAGCCCTGTGCCAGAGTCTTACGGCCAGACTTCTAGACCTTTGCTCCCAACTGGGCTTCCTCACGAACCAGGAGAAATGCGATCTGTCCCCAAGTCAGTCCTTCGACTTCTTGGGGATGAGATTCAACACGCAGTCCATGATAGTCTCTCCAACGCCAGATCGCTGGGACCGTCTGGCAGGCCTCCTCAGCCACTTGCGCCGTTCCTCCCAAGCAACAGCGCAGACACTTTCTTCCCTCCTGGGCATGATGGAGTCCATGGCACCTCTCATTCCCGTGGGCAGGGTTCTCAAGCACCCTCATCAGAGGGCACTGAGATTACGGTGGTTCCAGAGCACTCAGCCATGGGATACCCAGATATGTCTGGGCGAGTGGTTCCTCGAGGTGACATCTGAGTGGCTAACCACCCCTCTTCGGACACAGAGGGTGCCCATAGCCCCACCTACTCTTCAGGTGGCACTCTTCACAGACGCCTCCTCCCTGGGCTGGGGAGCACACATGGACTCACTCCATGCAGCAGGGACTTGGTCCCCAGAGGAGCGCCTATGCCACATCAGTGTTCTGGAACTGGAGGCAGGTAGCAGGGCTCTCCTGCACTTCATGGGGGAGGCCACTGGCAAGACCATCCGCTTGTTCACGGACAATACGACGGTCGCATGTTACGTGAACAAAGGGGGGGGGGCACTCAGCAGACCTCTCCCTGCAGACTGAGGCTCTCCTCCGTTGGTGCCACAGCAAGGGCATTGCACTTTCAGCGAGATACATAGCAGGAAAAGCCAACATCTTGGCAGATGCTCCTCTCAGCAGGTCCAAGAGTGTCATCCACACAGAGTGGACCCTGGACAAGGACACCCTTCAGGGGGTGTGGGAACGGTTTCGGCCGATGGTGGACCTTTTTGCCACAAAGTTCAACAAGAGACTTTCCACTTATGTCTCTCCGGTCGCCGACCCAGAAGCGTGGGCAGTGGATGCTCTCTCTCTAGACTGGAGCAGTCTGATTGCCTCCGCGTTTCCTCCCTTTCCAATTCTGTCCAAGGTGATACGGAAAGATTGGAACGCCCGCAGCTGATTCTCATTGCGCCAAAATGGCCAGCCCAGCCCTGGTTTCCAGACCTTCAGTCCCTGACACATGTTCCACCCCTGAAACTCAAAACCAAACCTCATCTGCTGAGGCAGCCTCGTTCGGGGATTCCTCATTCCAATCCTCAACTGCTCCCCCTGCACGCGTGACTGCTGTGCGGTCAGAACTGTCAGCATCACCATTGAAGTCTTCGACTCCTCGGTCGGCCTCTGTCGGCTGCGCTTACCCAGGGGGGTGCCTCCTCTGACCTCCTCTCCATAGTCACCAAAGCAAGGAGGGAGGGAACTGAGACTGTATGACTTTCGCTGGAAGAAATGGTTGCGGTGGTGTACGGCTACTAACCCTACGAGCATGCAGCTGGCCAACTTTCTGGCTCACTGCTACTCGGTTCTCAACCTGTCTGTTAGTTCTGTGCGAGGGTACAGGTCTGCCATCTGTACCACAATCAAATGGTTATGTGGTCCCGCCTTTGAAGCAGATTTCCTGCTCAGAGAGGTGGCTAGGGGCGCCTCTCTGAAGGAAGCTAGAAACCCCAGAAGAGTGCCCCTCTGGGACTTGTTCCTGGTGCTGGATTTCATTCGAAAACAGCCCTTCGAGCCATTGGGGACTATTCCTTTTGACTTACTCACCCTCAAGACCACTTTCCTTCTGTTGCTGGCCACAGGCCATCGTAGAAGCGAGATTCATGGTCTTAGTGGAATGCCACAAGATCTGGCCTTCCACAGAGATGGTTCCATCACTTCGTTTCCTTCCAGAGTTTCTGGCTAAGAACCAAGACCCTGAGGTCCCTTCCCCCTCTCTGAGGGTCAGACCTTTGTCTGATATTCTTGCCCAAGATGATGAGGATAGGCATCTCTGCCCTGTTCGGTGTCACAAATACTATTGGGATAGGTCTCGCCATAGGTGTTCTTCTCAGAGGTGTCTGCTCATCTCCCTCAATGAGAATTGCAAGAAAGACATCGCTGCAGGCACCATTTCCCGCTGGGTTTCCCAGGTCATTCGTAGAGCCTACTCTCATTCTCACAGGGATATCAGTTGTCTTAATCCCAGAGCACACGAAGTGTGGGTTATAGCCACTTTGGCTGCTTTCCAGCACTCAGTGCCACTGCAGCATGTCTTGGAGGCAGCCTTCTGGTGGTCTGAGAATCCCTTCATCAACTTCTACCTCAGGGATTTCCGTATGACCAGGGCTGACGGTTCCAAGGGGATTTCCTTTGTCACGGCTAACACTGCCGTCTCGGTTACAAGGGCTCCCCATATGAACCAGTAGGCGTTGCCCTCCTCCATTTGCTTTAAATTCTGCATCAGTTTGACATGGTACAGTATATGACACCAAAAGGAGGAGTTTGTATTATACTCCATGTTTGGTGATACAAACACTTACCATGTCAAACTCGAATGCCCGCCCGTCCATCCCCGCGTCTCTGCCGTGGTTCTCATGGGGCATTTTTCTCGATGGCCACGGAATGATTCAGCGCTTATAGTTTTTAGAGGCATTTGATTGGCTAAGAGCGGACCGGGCAGGACGGGTCGTCTTTTCACTGTTAGCCGCGCGAAATTTGGCCAAGCAGAGCAAACTGATAGGCCTAGTTTGCATCAGTTTGACATAGTAAGTATATGTATCACCAAACATGGAGTATAATACAAACTCCTCCTTTTGCTTCAAAGACCCAGACAGATTTGTATTCGATGATCCACCTGGCAACCCTAACTGACAAGCAGAAAGCCAGATGGTTTGGCACTTGAATCTGTACTCAAGGAGGACAAAGTTACCACACTCTACAGTGGGTTGGAGATGAAAAAGAAAATCCTGATAAAGTTTTTGAGAAGTTTGAAATGTATGTTGGACCCAGCAAGAAGAAAGGAGTTGTGCAACACAAACAAGCAGAGAAAGCAGGATGAAGGTGAGTCATTTGACAACCTGATCAAAGACCTGCAGCTAATTATGATGGACTGTAATTACACAGATAATAATGACATTATGGTAGACAGTATCACTGACTGAGTGTGTGACAAAAAACTACAAGGGATGCTCCTTGAAAAAAAGAAAGCTCTAAATGAGGCAGTAGAAATTGGCCAACAATTTGAACTGTCACAGAAACAAGTCTGCTTTGTTTGTGATGAGTCAGAAGCAGTGAACGCTGTCAAAGGAAAGAAACAACATGAATCTTGTTTCACTCGAGAGGAAACCAAAACTGCTGTCAATGCTGTTACAAAGAAAAAAATCAAAAGCACAAACTACAATGACAGAGGACTTGAGCCGTTGCTTTTGCCGTGGTGTTGATTCCAAACCCCAAAACAAGAGGGAAATGTCTAGCAATGCACACATTGCAAAAAACCCAATCACTGGAGGAAAGTTTGCAGAAGTCACTGTGTTACGATTGTCCACACCTTAGCTGCTGAGAGTCTCAGGTTCTGAACCAGGTCCTGATCATCCACAGTGCTATGGATGACAACTCCAAGGATGACAAGTGGAACCAAATTTTTGTCAGATCATGGAAAAAATATGAAATTCATAATTGACACTGGAGCAAGATGCAACACAAAATCTTTCCTATGCAGTGAGATAAGTTCCCCAGATAAAAGTTTGCGCACCAGCTCTAATCACAATATCCAACCCATTGGCACAGCATATCAGCCAAACCTCTGGAACAGGAAAATTATCAACACTCTATTTGAAGTCATCAACATTGACCAGGAAAACGTAACTTATGGCACAACTGCAGAAAGTCTTGGTCTCATTGCCAGCCTGTCAACAATGGATTCTGTACTAATGCTTACACCACACCTGGCTTTGATGAGTTTCCTGAGCTACATCGTACTACTGGAGCACTATCAGGGGAGTACAGCATGAAGCTGAAGTCAGGTGCAAAAGGAGTTGTCCACCCAGCACATCATCAACCAGCAGTGCTGCATGAAAAAATCAAGAAGATTCATGAAATGGGAGCAGATGGCCACATCTAACGTTAAAGTTGAAGAACCCACTGAGTGGGTTAGTTCAATGACTATTGCTGTCTGAAATGACAAAGTCCAAATCTGTATTGAACCTAAAGATTTGAATGCCTAAACATCACCTTAGCGCACTGTTGAAGAGATTATAGGAGACACTCCAGATGCTAAAGTATTTTCAAAGCTGGATGCGAACAGTGGATTTTTATAGATAAAATTGGATGAATTTTCTTCTTTTTTTTACCACATTCAACACCCCCATTGGAAGGTACCACTGGCTGCGCCTCCCATTTGGCATCTCCTGTGCCCCAGAAGTGTTCCAACGGATCATGGACCAAAACACACACACACACACACACACACACACACAAGCAAACACACACACACACACACACACACACACACACACACACATACTGCCACCTATTTGCTGCAGGAGGGATGGGAAAAGATCTAACGTGTTGCTCAGTCTAATATTTTGGGGAAAGCCTAGTGAGACTGATCTATTTTTAAGAAATTTGTACAATGTGGGTTTGGAAAAGATGTCAATATTTGCTTGATTTGTAAAGGATCATGCTCTACCTTTCATGCTAGACAGGCCGTTCCCTCGATCTTTCTTTCTGTCAGGTGAACATTGTTGTGATGGCCATACACTTGGTATTTGAGGTGCTCGTTTACTTTTCTTAGGATTTCAGATTTTCTCAAATGTAGACCTATCATGATTGTTTTTCTGTTTTGCTTTGCAGTGAATCCCCAACAGATTGGTCTTTGGTTACAGAGACATCTGTGTATATGATGATGTCCTCTTCTTTACTGTTTTCTTCTGTAAGTAGCTTCACTTCTGCATCAGTTTTGCCCTCTGGCCATTCCCAACGTCTTCCTGGAGTGGGTGAAATGATTGTGTTGAAGAGATGTTTGAAGTTTTCAGGGGTTTTCTCCTATTCTTTTATTGCTTTGAAATCTTGTCATTGCATACAAGATAGATTGTGTCTTCTGATTGTCCCATCCATGATTTTCTTTTTCCTAGACTGCTGCCTTGTGGTTCCTTAACTGCATCATGTAGTGGGGTTTGAGGGTTTTCTAATGCTCTGAAATAGGCCGTTACCTGCTCTGCTCTAACTTGTTTCTGGCCTGCATTGAAGGAAGATCAAGCAGGTATCACATGGTCTCCGAAGGGGTGCCTTTTGTTGTTCCAAAGATCAGCCTCATAGCTTCACTTTGAACTCTTTCTAACTTTAGGAGGCTGCTTTGAGACAGTGTTGTTAGCCCTAGTCTATTGTGGAATGAGCAAGGAGGAAGACTGCAGAATGTTTAAGACGCTCAGCTGCCAATTTAGAGTCTGTGAGGGTGTGGATTCGAATCCCACTCTCTCCCTTTCTCCAAAGTTTGACTGGGAAATCAAACTGAGTGTCTAGTCGTTTGGATGAGACGATAAACCGAGGTCCTGTGTGCAGCACGCACATCGCACACTGAAAAAGAACCCATGGCAACGAGAGTGTTGTCCTCTGGCAAGATTCTGAAGAAGAAATCCACTCTGATTGGTACACAAATATATAAGCATGCACTGGAGGTTATGCTGTTATGCAGGCATCTGCCTAGCAGATGTGGTGTAGTGTATATGGATTTGTCCGAACACAATAACACCTCCTTGAGATACTGAAACTGAAACCGCAGTGGATCACACTGAGAATGAGTGATTGATGGTAGTTGGAAGAGGTGGCATTGTTTGATGCCTTTGGCTGCCATTGCGTTTAAGACTGAAAGACCCAGTTTGCATTTTAGAACAGTGTTTTCTGAAGGTCAGCATCCTGTCGAACTTGATTCCAAGGTAGCATTGACAGACAGTTTCAGACGGTCAGTTTTCTCTATATGAATTTCATTGAATGAAACAGCTGAAGTGCTACAAGAACAAAGGTATGGTATTTTAGTATTTCAGCTGTAAGTACAAAGAAAGAGGAGAAAAAGTTATAATTTTGCCAGAGCATTGCTATGCATTTGTCAATCTTGAGAATGTTAATAATAAAATTATCAACTTGCGTGTTTCCCATGCTTGCCAGCATTTTACTGAAGGTCCAGAAAGGTTTTGAAGTAAGAAATACATTGAAACATTATGTCAGTATAAAATTGAGTAGTGCAAAGGTCATATTCACCCCTTTTAGAATTTTGTCTGTTGATCTAGATCAAGCTCCTAACTTATTTATTTTTTCAACAAACAGGAAAGCTGTTCCTTGTTCATCTGTGCGACCATTCAGATTCTTGAAAACAAAAAATCTGTTGGTTGAATTGGAAACAGAAAGTCTGTTGGTTGAATTACTCTGCTTCAGCCATGTTGCATGTGCACGTTCTTCATCCCAAAGAGTGGTTTCACAGTTGAATGGTTAGGTTCCATAGAAACATGAACACATCACCACTGTGGTTTTTGTTGCTGTTGTTGTAACGATTTGCAACATGATCAAAGATATGCACTACTTTTCAACTGAAAAAGCCTGTAAAAAGAAGTTTAAAAAAACATCGTAATTCATGGCACATGTGACAACTACACAGAATGTCACCATATAGTGTGTGTGTATCTGTGGGTGGGTGTTTGTGTATGCGCAGGAGTATGTGTGTGCACAAGAGTGTGTGTATTTGTAGGGTGTGTTTTGTTTTTTTTGCGTGTGCATGTGTGTGTGTGTGTGTGTTCATACCTGTGATTTATAGTATTGTCTTAGTGTAAAGGTACACATATATGTGTTATTTTTCATGTGCAGAGGTATATTATTATGCACCATTGTACATGTGTTGTTTCATGTGAGGCGCATAGAGCCCCATTACATGGAGAATTTGTGCTATTTAAATACTATTATTGTTGTTATTTGCATTGCGTCGGTCTGTCTGTCATCTCTCTCTCTCTCCGTTTGTGAATTATTGCATCAGCACTGAACTGGACATCTGTGAATATATAGATATGGGAATAATAATCCTCTCTTTCTCTTGTTCTGTCACTTTCCCATACTCATCTTCAATAGTTTTTTTTTTCCTGTTTGATAATTAATTGACGGTTCACTTCTCTTTCCCCCTCCATTTCCTTCTCTTTTTTGTGTGTTTTTGTTTGTTTTTGAAAGCTGAATGAAAAAAGCATGTACTATTACCCTAAAAAAAAAATTAAAACTTCATTTACCCCCCCCCCCTCTCTCTCTCCCTCTCCCTCTCAAAGACACATGTTGTAAATGGACATTTTACAAGGTACTAAATGTGCAAACAAGGACATTAACTAGCACCACCCTGCACCCCATATTTGTTGGTTTTGTAACACCATCATATGTGTTTTATGAATGTTCTAGTATAGCCATTTCTGAAGACTTGGCATTTTTTATGTTGCAGACCCTGAACACAGACCAGCAGTGTGGAACTGGTTGTGGATGGGATCTTCGGCACTGATCCACTTCTCCAATGCCATGTCTCTTCAAGTCTTTCATTGCTTTGTCATCACCACAAGCATATGTCT
This sequence comes from Babylonia areolata, assembly GCF_041734735.1. NCBI lineage: Eukaryota > Metazoa > Mollusca > Gastropoda > Neogastropoda > Buccinidae > Babylonia > Babylonia areolata. The sequence goes on along the minus strand of NC_134904.1, from coordinate 23,434,361 downwards.
TTGGTATTTAAGGATCTACAGCTTGCCAATAAAGGATTTTTGTGCCAGGATCAGACAATTGAGGATTCACAGACTGCAAATGACTTGCATTTGACAGTGTGTTGGCATTGAAGTGATCTTGTATATGTCAAAAAATTCTTTTTATTTGGAGTCTTCATTTTAATAAGCTGTTAAACTAAATGCCTGTGTATTTGACATGTCTGATGGAGTGCTTTGCCTCATATTAAAACTTGAAATCAGCTTTGGACAATGTCATTGAACTTCTTAAATGCAAATTCTGCCTCCTATGAGATGAAAATTTCGTTTATACAGTCTTCTACCTATGTCACTATGATTCACTTAGTGTGATATGTTACGTGGTTTTAACTGTGTCTGTGGGACTGCATGGATGAATGCTGGTTTCCAAATCTGGTTTTACATAATTTTATTATCAGACTGTCAGTGGGAGAAAGGGGGAAGAAGTTTTTTCCATGCCATGTATACTTATGGAGCATGTACTCACAGAGGACACAAGATGTGTGTCTTCAGTGTAATCCAGACTCATTTCCATTTACAGTGGTCATGAATGGCCCAGACTTTCATGGAGCACTTCCATCTATACAAGCTCAGCACCATTATTCCTGGAAGCTTCAACATTAGTCAGAAATGTCTTCACCACTCCACACTTCGTTGGGTTTTTATTTCCCTTCCTGTTCACCTCTCCCTCCCCGACTTCATGCCTGTATGGGACTATCCGTCACAAAAATGTCACCCATTGTAGTATGCATTGCACAACAAGCAATAGGCTCAGTGGTGTGAATTATGAAAATTTGGATTTGGGTAGATTCTGATTCAGTCACCGCTTTTTTGGTGAAAAATAAAAATTGTGAAGACATTGGCGTAAAAAGTGAAAAACACTCTATGAAGACATTGGTGTAAAAAGTGAAAAACACTATGAAGACATGGATGTAAAAAGTGAAAAACACTTTGTGAAGACATGGATGTAAAAAGTGAAAAACACTCTATGAAGACATTGGTGTAAAAAGTGAAAAACACTATGAAGACATGGATGTAAAAAGTGAAAAACACTCTATGAAGACACTGGAGTAAAAAGTGTAAAATACTCAATGAAGACATTTGAAAGATTGTCTCAAAATAGTATGAGGAAGAGGTCCTTATGAGGTGGCAGCTGGGATACATATTGTATGTTTGATTTTAAGGCATTTTTCTTTGTTGGAAAGAGCATTAAATGTTTTTTTCAGGGGAAACAAAGGGAAGATGACAAAAAAGTGACATGCAGCTCATTTTGTGAGTCACCTTCGCAAAATTGCTCCCTTCCATTTGTAAATGGTCTGGAAAACCAGCATCAGAAAGTTCCTGTCATGTTTGTGAATTGTCATTTCTTGTTCCATGTGAGAGTTGTGCATACAAGATTATGGTCATTGTAACAAATGGCTTCAGTCAGACTGGACATGGTTTTGTCTGGAAATAGTTTGTCAACACCAAATTTGACTTAAAAATTGGAAAAAATCAGTTCTTTCCTCACATTCTAATTATAATGACAGTGTAACCCTTGGAAGGGCACAGCACTTATGGTTAAAAAATGAAAGGTCCCATTGCCTGTTATGGCCATCAGGGCAGTGAATTCACAGCCACCATATCAAGGGCTTGGCACTTGCAGGGCCCAGTCCTCCCCTGTTTTAACCTCCCCCAACCAAAGTCAGCTACCCCATTCACAGCTGGGTGGAGTAAGGAAAGTTGTTGTAAAGTGCCTTTCCCAAATAGACAACACTATGTGGAAATGTGGCGTCAAACCCTGAAATCTGGTGAACACTGGATCTGAAGTCCAATAACGCCTAACTGATTCTGACACGGTGCTTCTGTACAAGAAATTTAGAAAGAAACCAAAAATTGTTTCTTAAGTCAGACTACTGTTACATTTTTTTGTATTATTCACAACACTTTGTGCTGTTCTATGTGACATACTGATTAACAGCAGTCATTTTATCATGTTTGTTCAGATAGGAAGTTCTGCTTAGTATGGAAGTAATATTGATGCACGCATCTGTTAAGAGCAGCAAAATTCTGCCAAGTAATGAATGTATTATGGGAAGTGGGTTTTTTTGTTGTTGTTTTTTTAAGGATCTTACTTGTCTGAACCATTAGATTTTGAAATATGACTCAAGGCATAGAAAGGCTGTTGTGTTTGTACACTCAGTGTGAAGGTCTCCTCTAACTGTATGTTTACCCAAGTGGTCATTTTGCATTGCTTGGATTCCCTTAAATGGATGAATGAAATGGCCATCAATGTGGGCTGTTTGAGGTAGAACTGCTCCATTTCTAGCACACAACTTTCAGTTTGACAAACACTGATTGCTGATACTGAGCAAAAGTGTGTTTGGTATCGTATACTGAACCAGGCCAAACTGATGCAAACAAGGCCTATTGGTTTGCCCTGCTTGGCCAAATTTCATGCGACTGACAGTGAAAAGACATCCGGCCATGTCGGATCTGCTCTAACCAATCAAACTCCTTTAAAGGCTACAAGCGCTGACTCATTCCTTTGGCAAAGGCTGTCGAAGCAATCTTGTCGTGTTTTATGCTCCGACTTTGTCTTATACTTTTATTGGTTTTTAAGCGTGTTCATTTGGCCTGTTTTGTTGCATGTGGCTTGTTTTGATAAACTTTGTTCTGTCTGATGTTGATTTGACTCTGCCTCTGCAAATTGCTATTTATTTCTTACTCAGTCAAGCTTGCCTTTCCTTTCTCTTTGCCGGCCTTGGCTATTTAGCTGGGTTCAAAGAATTGTCCATTATGCCTCACAAGTCATTCTATGATGGTAGGAACCATGAGGCTGGGTTTGAGCCTCAACAGGAGCGTTTCCCAGGCCTGGAGCCTATGGTTTTTCCTAATAGGGACCATAGTGACACGTCTTTGGATGCAGATGACGGAGGCAATGCCCTTTCCTCAAAGTTGGTCGTGAAGGGAGACCGAGGGGAAACAGGGGTGAGTGTCACCTCCCAAGTCATCCCAGCAGGATGGGGTATTCATGGGGAGTAGTAATTACTCTCTCAGTGTTTGGACACGGAGCTGGGCACTTCCTCGGCCACTATCTCAGTCACTGTGCTGAGAAAGCCCTCAGAAGGTATGTTGCTTCTTCCCCTCCTCCCTCCGAAGACGACCCTTTCCCCACCTCCTTCAGTGGGGACCTCTCCTTTGCCCACACTGGGCCAAGTCACCCCAGTTTCTCCATGGGAGGGGATTCTGGGTGCATGGTCTTTATTGTTCACAAGGCAACCCCACAATCTGGCCAGTCTGCCCTGCTGGGGGAGGCCTGTGCATGTCAGGCGACTCATTGGTCTTCCCACGGGTCTGACAGCCAAGTTGGACCGGACCTCCCTTCCGACTGTGCTGGGTTTCTTTCTTCCTGGGGCCGTATTCAAGAGACCAACGCACCTGCGGGTATATGTGAACCTGCGGGAAATCTGCCTGAGGCAAGCCAAACTGCTCGATGGAAAGCAGTATCAAATTTCAGGAACACAAGAGCCTATATGCATGAATACAAACTGGAAGGCAATTTTTCCTTAATACTTGCCAAGGATGACTGCACACAAACCAGAGGTAAACATGGCGGATCCTTTCGTTGCATTGTTTTGGGTTTTTTAAAGGGAAAACAGGCATGCTTTGCAGATATAATGTGTTTGCGAACTCTCTCAACAATTCTCTGAACTGCAGTGTGGTGTGAAGTAAAACTGAGAGCATGTGTAGAAGGGAATCACCAGGATTTTTAATCATAGATGATGTGTTAGCTTCCTAAGTGCACCACACGTGATTGAATACAAAGATAACTTGATCTTCTTAAACTGTACCCGCGGGTCCCTATCATGTCAAAGGTAATTGGCCTGAAGGCATAATGAATTTGTCTTGAATACGGCCCCTGGAGGTCAAGGTGCCATTGACTTTTGGGGGTTGGGTCACAGGATGGTTGGCACCCACAGGTGGATTCCCCCTTTCTACCTCTACTGGGTCGCACCCATGGTGCACACTGGGTTGCCAGGAGGATCAGGGCACTACCCCTTTTCCTGTCCCCCCAGAACCAGCCCAGCACATCCGGCAGAGTAACACAGGCCAACCTCCTCAATCAGTAGTGCCTCTGTGTCGGGAACTCGTGCCTCAGCCACCCATATATGACCTTCACAGTCACTACAACCTCCCTTTTAGGACTGACCGCTTCCGGGCTCCCCCACCTGGGCCAGGGGAGCCTGCAGTTCCCCCACCCCCCACACCTCTCCTTTCTCTGTCCAACATGGAGATGAATGGGTGTTTGTGCCCTCCCAGCAAACATGGGTCCCTATTTCCTCCAACAAAGTGCTAAGTGAGAAGGTTTGGCACCCGCCCTTCAAGTGTGGCTGGACCTGTGGTCCAAGCGCTCTCCACCCACGGGAGGTGGGACAGATGATAGGGGCACCTCTTCTGACCAGATTCTGGATCACCCAAGCTCGTCCCACTGGATAGACTGCCAAATCCAGGACGCCTCAGTGAGTATGTCAACTTCGGATGGGACCCAGCCCGGGATGGAGTGGGAGGAAGATTTGGAGCCTCTGTACTCTGAAGAACATGACGGTACTGATGCACATTCCTTCCCCCACTCCCAGGGTGGCAGATCAGAGATCAGGCGGAACCCAGCTCGGATCTGGCTGAGCTAGAGCTGACCTTCCCCAAGAGTCTGCCCCACACGCCACACTGTCATCCTTAGCCTCAGATATCATGACACTGCCTTCATGACCACTAGGCGTCCTAAAGTTCCAGAGATGGTGCAGGAGTGGCTCAGGGTTGCTGCTTCCATTCCTCCTCCTGGTAAGGAGTCCTTTTAATTCCCAGGTGCTTTTCTCCACGGGGAAGTATCTCAAAGATTCCAATAGGTGGTATGCTGTCATTTTACACCCTGAACCACATGGCCTATATGGAAGCAGAACCCCATGCACAGGACAGGATGCTGGTCCCGCAATGCACTCCCCTTTCATTGCCAATCTCTCTTTCAAGACATTGGCAGAATGGAACAAAATTGGCCCACTGATGCCTCTTTGAGGTCTCCACAGCATACACCTTTGATGCCTTCCTGCACAGTGCCAACCAGTTGTGGGAACAGCGTCCTGTTGCTCAGGACATGGGGCCTCCTCCTTCAGACACTTGTGGCTTCTTCTGTGACCCAAGGCTGAACCTCATCGGCAACAGAGTGGCTTCAGGTCTGACAGTGGTGGCGGACGCAGCTACCAGCCTGCAATTTAGCTCAGTGCTGGCCAGACAGGATGCGGTTCTCCACTAAAGGAAAGGGGCGCTATGCAGTCCACCCTGGGCCCAGCAGCACTCCTTTGGGTGGTACACGCCCAAGTTCGTTGGTCACAGGGCCGAGACGAACAGGGAGTTGGCAACGTATCAAGCCCATACCGCCCATGGTCGTCAGGGTTCTCTGCATCTCGAGAGGCTTGCATCCCGGGCCCCTCCTAGTGTCACTCAGCCTAAGATGAGGCAGCAGGTTCAGCATCACCACCAAAAGCCGAAGGCCGCTCACGTCCAGCCATGACAACTGGGCGTACCTAAGGTCAAAAGACAGCACCCCCAATGATTCGGCACCGATTCAACACACAAGTCGTTAAGCCCCTACAAGTAGGGAGTCTCTGTCAGCATGCACAACAGTGGCGCGACCTGGGGCTCAATGACCGGATTGTGTCAGTGCTAGAATCGGGGTACATGCTGCCTTGGGCGGAGGACCACCTGCCTCAAAGACCCCACTCTTCCTCAGTCTGAGAGATGGAGATATCACAACTTCTCAAAGGGGCGATATCACAACTCTCGGACCCAGGTCCGGCCAGTTCAAAAGGTCTCTGATACTTGTCCCCTCAACAAATTCCTCCCCAGAGCCAAATTCAAGATGGACACACAGGCACAGGTTCGACCATTCAACAGGGCGATTGGGCTACCTCTGTTGGCCTGAAGGATGCTTACTTCCAGATTCTCAGTCACCCGGCGTCCCGTCGGTACCTTAGGTTCGTGTGGAGGGACAAGGTGTTTCAGTTCTCTGCCCTCCCATTTGGTCTGTCCCTTGCCCCTTTCCTGTTTACCAAAGTGGTGCGGGAATTGGTGTCCATCGTCAGGTCGAAGTCCATTTGTCTCTGTGTGTACCAGGACGACTGGCTCATTCTGGCCCAGTTGCAGGCCCTGTGTTCCTAACTGGGCTTTGTCACGAACAAGGAGAAATGCGATCTATCCTCGAGTCAGGATGAATAGGAAGAAGTGGCTGCCGCACGTGACAGCTGGTCGCCATCTTATTTCACTGCTGGACAGTGGTTAGAGTGTAGACATTTTCAGCAAAAAGGTTCATTGTTCGACAATAAACCGCATCAATAGGGACGGGAAATAGTACTTATTTATGAAAAAAAAAGGCAAACGATTTTTGATTCTCTCTTGTGTCGGGAACTCGTCCCTCGGCCACTGTGACCTTCACAGTCACTACAGCCTCCCTCTCTCTCTCTCTCTCTCTCTGTTTCTTGCTTAGACTTGACCATGATAATGATAATAACTAATAGCAATAAATAATTGATACTAGTATTGATAATTATAATAAGAAGAAGAACAATGATAATAATATTAATACTATTGATAATAATTTATAATAATGAGTCCGAAAAAAGAAGAAAACGAAAGGAAAGAAAACAGAAAACAAAGTAGAGGGGAGAAAACACAAAGGTATTTTGATTGCAAGAGCTGATCCGACATGGCCGGGCGTCTTTTCACTGTCAGCCGCGCAAAAATTGGCCAAGTAGGGCAAACCGATTGGCCTAGTTTGCACCAGTTTGACATGGCAGGTATATACCAATGAACGGAGTATGATTCAAACTCCTCTTATTCGGATCATTAAATGTTTGCGGTAGTAACCATTTACTTTCTCCACTGCTTGCATTTTCAGTTTTGTTGTTGTCCAGCAGGAATCACACATGGGCCATGATGGCTTTGCTTCTTGTTTAATTTTTTTCCCTCTCTTGCAAGAAGGGTTATTTTATAGTTTTTAAAAAAATGCCCTCAATCAACATCAGACATTTTAAATCTTTATGACAAAAGATTTATATATGATAGATATTTTGGTTTGTGTTGATTTTGTTCTTTTTTTTCCAAAGAAAATAAGTTGTTTATATGTATGCTGAAAACAAAAGACATTGACAGTGGCCATTGTTTACATATAAATAAGATTAGGCCTAATTATACAACAGTGGCATTGGCATATTGTCAGTTGATTATTGCACTTTACATATTTGAATAAGAGGCGAATCGTGTGTGTTGTTGTTCTTTGGTTGTTGTTTTGTTGTTGATTTATTGAAGGAGAGCATTTTGCAACCCCCGGGTGGGTATTACTCCTGCATCCCACCAGGGATGATAGAACCGACGATAATATACCCCTGCACTTCAAAAATTATCAAACAGTAGGTAAGACAAGGCATACTGGGTTTACATGAATAACCTCTACAAGAAACATTTCAATTTAATGTCTTGAGGCTTGTCTCCACATACACCTTGATGATTCATGTAGTGATCTGTCTGATGCCAATTTTGATATGTTGTTTCTTCGTGAATTAGTTGAGTCAGGTGCGATTATGCAAGTGCAATCAATACACAAGGAATATGTTACATAATTTTTGATGGACCAGAGAAAAACAGAACTCGCATGGTTATTCTTAACAGGAAACACTGAAAAAATGTGCCACAAAACTCACTTGAAAGATACATTTTCAGACAACTTTAGCCCTCATGAAAAAAAAGTTTCTTTCTTTCACCTGGCATAAAAGATAGGCCTGTTTTTCCGTCCCTGTCCACCCAGATTACAAAAAGCTGTTCATTTCATTACAGCCTCCATGTGTAAGGATGGATATGGGATCTGCTGAGTATGTTTCTGCCATCAACTGGGCTCTACAACCACATTTCTGAACCTCAAGCTTGGCATACTTACCAGTGTGTTCTCTCTTTTCTTTTCTTTTTTCTTGTTTTTTGAATGGATGTGTTGTTGATCAAGGTTTGGAAACAGAGGTCTGTCAATAGGTCTCAAAGCCAGACAGTGTATTGTGAGAAAGGGTGTCATCTCCATAGTTCGACATGTTTCCTGAATTGTCCGACGTGTCATCAGTCACTAATCCGGCGTTACGTGGCGATAGTCTGACGTAGCAATATGCGGAGTGGAGTATTGGCCAAGTGGTATCCGTCCGTCAAGGAAGCGAGAGAATCTGAGCACACTGGTTTGAATCCCACAGTCGTCAGTATTTTCTCCACCTCCACTAGACCTTGAGTGGTGGTCTCGACGCTAGTAATTCGGATGAGACGATAAACCGAGGTCCCGTGTGCAGCATGCACTGAGCGCACGTAAAAAAAAAAAGGGGGAAAAAAAAAGTTTAAAACCTTGGCAAGAAAAGGGTTGTCCCCAGCAAAATTCTGTAGAAAATCCACTTCGATAGGAAAACAAATAAAATTGCAGGCAGGAAGGAAAAAAAAGAAAAGAAAAAAAGAGGGGGGTGGGGGGAAGGGAGGGCGCTCTCATTGTAACCAGAGAAGCCCGACTTTCGCACAGAGAAATCTTTTGTGACAAAACGAATAATACAATGCAATGCAATGATCCGACAGGGCAGCACACCGACGTGTCATCAGTCTGACACATGTGTTTATATGTATAGCTCTTTATCACAGTGTTTGCCGTTTTGATATGTATGTCTCTGTCTGTCTGCTGTCTGTCTGTCTGACTCTCCCTCTCTCTCCCTTTTCTCATCTGCCTCTCTTTCCCTCTCAGTCTGTTTGTCTGTCTAAACGTTCTTTGTTTATATACGGAGCATTTAGCCGTAGAAAAGAATGCTTCAATAATATTTCAATTAATGCACGATGTCTTTCGTGAAACTGTACACTCCTATCGTTATGGGCTAGAGGCCTGACAAAACATTTTTCTACTTTGTCTCTCTTGGTTTCTGTCTCTGTTTCCGTCTTCTTCGCCCCCTCCGCTATTCTTTTTATGACTGCATATCTGTAATTGCCTACGTGCATTCCTGTCTGCCTGCTTCAGTCTGTGTGTCTGTCTTTCCCCTTTCCTCTGTTTCGCTCGCTCGTTCGCTCACACAAACACACACTCTCTCTCTCTCTCTCTCTCTCTCTCTCCCTCCCTCTCTCATTCTCTGCCTGTGTATCTGCAAATGTGTTCTATCTATCTGTCTGTCTCTGCCTGTGTAGGTGTAGATGTTGGTGTGTATGTGTGTGTGTCTTTCCCTCTGTGTTCGTTCGTTCTTTTGTTTAGCGTCTTTTCACTATCAGTGATATTAGACGTTAAAAAAATAAAATAAAATAAAATAAAAAATAAAAAAAATTAATGGGGTGGGGGCATGGGGTATAACTAACATGCTATTACATTTAACAGTAACAATTCAATAATAATAATTTAAATAATCGGAAACCATTAACACAATTCTGAAGTGCATTAAAGGAATGTAGAAATAGGGCTATGAACTAATGCCTGTGAAAGTTCGACCATAAGAACCTCGTCGGAAATAACTTTACAAAAATCATCTGCAGAATTATTATTCTCTTTGAAATACTTGGGCAAGAAGGTACGTAACTGCTGGCAGTGAAACAAACAATGATGCAAGCTGAACTGCTTACCACAGATGCATGTAACATTTTTACTATACTTGATCTTCAGCGCATCAAGTTTTATACGGAAGAAAGTAGAGGTTATTAATCTTGTATAGCAAGCTGATGGATTCGGTATCTTTTCTTTAATAATATTCTCGGGGAATAATGTTCCTTTATGGTTTAAAAACTTTAACTTCCATCGGTTATGAAATCGACCCCATGCTGATTTTTCTAACAAAGTGTATGCCTCTTTTACGGAGAGACGGACATGTATTTTTGTCGATTTTTCTGAATCTTGCGCTCCTCTTTTAGCTGCTTTATCAACAGTTTCATTGCCAAGAATGCCCACATGAGAAGGCACCCAACAAAAACTGACCTCAGTCCCTTTAATCCTTAAACAATGTACCAAATGATTTGCCTCAATAACTAAGTCAGGTCTTGTTTCAAGGCTGAATAGTTCTAGAGCATAAAGTACTGATTTGGAATCAACAAAGAATGCTATTTTCGAGAAAACTATTTGATGGCTCACTAAGTAGTTCAGAGCTTGTATAATAGCAATTAGCTCAGCTGTGAATATGGAAAGGTGTTTTCCAATAAAGTAAGATTTTTCAACTTTAAAGGCAGGAATATAGAAAGCCGCACCAGCGTTTTTGTCATCAAGAACAGATCCATCTGTAAATACATGGAGATGATTCTGATATTTTTCTGTTATATGAATTCTGGCAGTACTTGTCGTGATATTGATGTTTTCTTCCTTTTTTGTTTCAGAATAAGTGATATCAAAATCCGCTTTCAACATTTCCCAAAAAGGAACAGGAGAATGATGTGGTTTTGCAGCTAACTCTTTCATGTTAACTTCAGATTCTTTTAACAGATTTGAAATGTAAGTTGCAACTGTTTCTTGTGATGAGATGGCTTTAGCTCTTTTAGGAAAATCAATGTCTGATCTTACTGTCAGTTCATCAGCAATGAAATTTTTTGTCATTGAAGTGTACCTCACAGCGAATTTTGCTGTTGCTAACTCACGATGTTCATTTAAGGGAAGAATTCCGGCTGTTTTGTATGTTTCCTGATTGGATGCATGAGAGGGCACTCCGAGGGCAATTTTGATAGCCTTACAGTCTACACTTTGAATCTTTTGTAATAGATATTTAGGTGCACTGAAAAATATTTCTTGTGCATAGGTTATCTTAGATCTTACAAGGGCCATGGCAAGATGAATCAGTGTTTTTGTATCCATTCCCCAGGGTAAGCGGCTTATAATTTTCATAAAATTGATACTTTTCCTTGCCTTTGTTAAGATGTAATCAAAGTGAATGTTCCATGTCAGCTTTGAAGTAAGATAAACGCCTAAAAACTTCACTACCTGTTTATAATCAATGACGTCACCAAGTAATTTAAAAATGGGTGTGCTAGATGGGTTACCACCTGAATTAAACAACATCATACATGTTTTTTCAGTCGACAAAGCTAGACCATTTTCAAACATATAGTTACCAATGTTATCGAGATCAGACTGATACAAACGACGTATATAATTCTGTGCTCTTTGTGGGGTTGACTTTTTTAGATTGACACCCATCCACATACATATATCATCAGCATACTGTACTAAAACTACACGATTTGACAATGCCTTTGGTAGATCCTGAATAAGAATATTAAAGAGAATTGGGGCTATAACTGAGCCCTGTGGAATTCCCATGTCAAGTTTATGTGGCAAAGAATAATGTGTTCCCACCCTTGCTTGAATAATTCTATTAGATAAAAAACTTTTAATATACTCATAGAGATTACCAGATATTCCAACTGATTTCAGTTTGAATAAAAGACGTTTGTGCCAAACCTGATCGTAGGCTTTTTTTACGTCAAAAAACGTTGCAAGGACACTTTTTCTGCGGGCAAACTGATGTTTTATTTGAGTTGTAATCTTTACTAGGTGTTCGACCGTTGATCTTCCTTTTCTAAATCCAGCCTGGTTCACTGGAATGATATTGTATTTTTCGCAGTAAGTTATAATTCTAAACAGGACTATTTTTTCCATCAATTTACAGACATGCGAGGTCAAAGCAATAGGCCTGTAACTATTTTTATTACGTTTAGGTTTTCCTGCTTTTAAAACCGGTACAACTATTGATGTTTTCCATATCTGTGGTACAGTTCCAGATGTCCAACATTTCTGATATATTTTGTGTAGGAAAACGATACAATTTTTTGGGATGTGTTTTAGCATCACATTCGATAGTGCATCGATTCCAACTGAACTTTTTGTATTGCCAAGGGAAGCTATAGCGGTTTGTAACTCCTCATATGTAATAGGAGAATTAAACCACAAGTCATTTTGCGGAATGGGATCACTGTATAAAGCACTATTTTATTCCCTGTCTCTGTGTGTTTTACACTCAGGTGATAAGCCTTCGTATTTGCTATTTTTCGCAAACATTTTAACAAAGATTTCTGCCTTTTCCTGATCTGATAGAAACTTGTTTTGTGAGTCATTTGATATTGGGCAACTTGGTAACTTTATTCCATTTTTCATTTCTTTCATTTTTGTCCAAACTTTATTAAAGTCTTTATGATCTGAAATTTCTTGTGAACAAAATGATGACCAATGATCTTTTTTAGCTTGGGCTACAGTCATATTACTCTGAGTGTTTGCTTTCTTCATTTCTTTGTGGTTTGGGGGCTTACTGTCCGCGAGGTAGTTCTTAAATGTTTCTTTCTTGTAACTAACTGCCTTTTCACATGCATCATTCCACCAGACATTGCCTGAACGGTCACCTGACTTCACAGCCTTTACTTTTGGTATCGACATATCAGCTGCTGATAACACAGCTTCTGTAAAATTTGAATACATTACATCTACACTCTCATTCTCAAGTTTTTCAAAATCGTGAGAGGTAAGAATGTTTTGAAATAAATCCCAATTTGCATTTTTATATTTATATTTTGGAATTATGTCGACGTTATTATCAGGCTGATTATCATCATCAGCGATTGTAATGATGATAGGCACATGGTCGCTTCCCAATGTGTCTTTATGTGTTTCCCAGGTACATGATGGAACTAGCTCCGGGGATATTAGTGTCAGGTCAATTGCTGTTGGTCTGTGTTTTGAGACGTCAGGAATTCTAGTAACACTACCATCATTCATAAGATAAAAGGGGCTGTCAGTGATGTTTTCTATTAACCGATTGCTTGTTACAGTTTTACAGTCCTTTTCCCAGAATGGAGCGTGAGCATTGAAATCACCAGCTATTACCCATTTACCAGGCTGTTGTTCTTGTAATGTTCTAAGCCACTCAGTATTTCGATCGTTTGGACCTTTCGGAAGATAAACGGAAAGTACGTTAAGAATTAGCTTGTTGCTAAATTTTACTGTAGCTGCACAAGAGTGTATGTCAAAGCTTGCAATAGATTTTAAAACAGGAGACTCACATAGATTATACTGTAATTCCCAAAGTATATAAATAGCAGTACTTATCTTCTTGCCCTTGTTCCCAGTTTCATATACTGGTGGAAAATAATAATTTGGAAGTTTGGGAAGCTTACATGCACTGATATTAAGTGACTGCAGAATCAAAACATCACACTTACTTGATGCTAGAAAATGTTTCAAATAGGCCAGGTTAGATAGAATAGATCTGCAGTTCCACTGGAGCAGCCTAATTTGCAATTGCGTTTGTTTTTTCATTACTGATTATCTTTCCTATCAGATAGGCAAATAATGTTATCAATACTATGAATAAATCAAACTGTATGATGGTGAAAATAAACAGTAAATGAAAGGAAACGGGAAACAAAAATAATAGTCTAAATATTGTCAACAAAAAATGCACTTGCGTGTGTGTGTGTGTGTACTTTAAAGCCAGAATTATCCTTCTGTAAGCCAGTGTATGGATGTATACAACCACCAGTTGTCTGCTGTACATTGGGTCTGTGCTTATGAATATCACATGATCCTTTACATTTAGGCGTGTGCGCTCGCACATGTGCGTTCGTTTGTATGTGTGTGGATGCGTGCGTGCGTGTTTACAGACGGAGTAGGGAGTGTGTGTGAGAGCGTGAACCTGTGTGTCTGTGAGCATATATGTGCACATGTGTAGATATATGTGATAGTTTATTTAAGTGTTAAAAACCACTCTTAGTCAAATTCATAAGTGTATTTTCACCCTTTTCTTAAATTAAAGTGAAGAGGAGTTGCGCAACGTCGACCCCACTTTCTCGTCCGGGTCCACCAATTTCCAGTGGCAAGACTAAGTCGAGACGACCGGAGGATGAGCACGGATGCAGTGGATGACCAAGATATCCTTTTCGGTGTCTCATCTTGCTCTCTGCACTCCACAGTGCGTTGCTGTAACCGCCTTCCTCTCCATTGAACCGATAGGTTTCTTCCGCAGATTCTGCCGGATCCAGACTTCGCGTGCATGGGTAGACACACCCTAGGGGCCAACTGCGTGTGGCATGCACACAGCACGGTGGAGCTAGATGGCCGTCGGTGGCTCTCCTGACCCGACGCCCTTTTATGGATCTTGTTTTTAATTCCATAAGGGTGTCTAGCCACCCGCCTCACCAGACCCGGAAGGGAGCGGTGGGAGTGCCGGTTTAGTCGCCGGCAACCCGACCCTGGACAGGTTGTACTGGATTACAGGTTACCAGTAGCAGATCTAATGACCTGACCTGACAATAATGTAATGTTAGCATTCACTGATCATACCCCCCACATTCTCACGTCAAATTCATTGGTTACTGATGCAGTACAGAATTCACTACAAAACTGGCATTTCCCATCTTCTTCATCTACTGTCATTTACACTTGCACCCCTTCCCGTTTTCTTAGGTCTTCTGGAGAGAAGCTCCTTTGGGTCCCCTAAACCTCTTCAAAGACATTAATTTTGGCCAAAGAGTCTTTCAGCATAAAGCACCTTGTGACTGGAATTCTATTCCCCTGGATCTCCGTCACTTACCAACGCTGTCCTGTTTCAAAACAAATTGAAAAGCTCTCCTGCTCAAACTGGCCTTAGGATGTGACGAAGCACAGACAGATATGAACACACACACACACTATTATGGAAAAAAACAACACCACCAACGAACAAACAAAAAAAGCTTTACTGCTGCTCGTATAAGTTTGTCCAGTAAATGTCTCTAAATAATGATGGTCTACTTCCTGGTTTCTGAAGTTATGTCTTTTTCTCGTTCATCAGATGGACACCCCTGTCTCCGCGATGAAGACATCCGTATGCTGCAGGTCCTCCATAGAGCCGTCAGTAGAGCTTCCGGATCACTGAAGATAGGTCGGGCCAGTAAGTATACCCGCTCTTCAAGAGTACTTCATAGAGGTAGCAGGACTGCAGCAGATGTTCTATTATCTGGCTGTCAGTCCCACAGGGGCCGGCACAGTGCTGAGAGACCAATAAGTTATTCAATTAATTCCCTGGTTCCGAGTCAACCGGACATTGTCCAGCCACAGTATTGCGCAGAGTTTTGATGCCTTGGTACTGCAGCATGTCACCTTTTTTTTAAAGTACATTTATCGGAATAATAAAAAATGAAATGGGGAATTGAGATGCGAGTGCCCAATGATAAGGTAGGGTAAATAGGGGCAAGAAACTGACGCCCACCCCAAAATATCGGAGATCATAATACACAGAAAGCCATTGACTTTCCGCTTGATAGCCGGGAAGACACACCACAACATGGATGCCATTCAGAAGTCAGCTATGTTTTCCACATGCATCTGATTGTTTTCAACTTGATTTTTGTAAGACCCATGCTGATGAAATTTCGATGCCAGTGTCTGTTCTTCATTTAAAGCAAACTTCGATAATACTGTTCTGTAAAAGAATTGTGTGTCAGCTGTTGAATTACAGCGTTGGAACAGATTTATCTCCTTTGCTTTTTCCTAGAAATTTTATAATCTAACCGGGACAAAACGCCTACAAAGCGTTGGGGCAAGACGCCTACCAGTGGGCCTTTTGCCCCTTCACTGGCGTTTTGCCCCCTGTGATTGGAAAAGATGGTGAAGTCTTTCTTTGTGCTTCTCTCTGACTTCTTCAAGTGTTTTTCTTGATTGTTTAAAGCAGCACTGCTGTACTTGTGCATTCCTGTACACACACACACACACACACACACACACAAATCAGCCTTTACAGGCCAGAAGACCCATTTGAACAAAGGGATAGACGACAGTAACAACAGGGTGTTCAATGTTTTTAATATTCAACTACACACTATACATATGTGCTTTAAAAAAAATTAGTATTGCTAGAGGTAACCTTGCAGTTACGCAGTTACGAACTTTAAGCTTTCCGTTATATAAATTCCTGATTTAATAATCCTACCATCTGATGAGTTTGAGCAGAGTGACTGGATCTTGAAAATTGAAGGGAATCTGTAATGATAGAGGGGAACTACATGCATTTTTACTGCAGAGTGTTTACTGATCTCGGGCGGACAAAAAACGGCATACGTCTTTCATTTTGCATCTGTCACACTGGACAAAGAATGGGTTCACCATTGGTTTCCCAACGCGAGATAGGTAGTTAATTGCAACGTAAAAGGCAAAGTGCATTCATGCATGCATGCGTGTGTGAGATAGAGAAGAGGAGGAGGCTTACATGCAGATACACCGCCTTCAGAACAATCAAGAAACCCTGCCCATTCCCATAACCACGTGTAGCATCTGGGCCTTCATTGTGTTCCAGTCAGCAGATAGGACCATTCTTCCTCTCCAAAAACTGACATTCAAAAGGCCAGTGGGTATGCAAAAAAGCAGAATCAGCGGCTATCATAACATATCCACCGTACAAAGCAAACATTCTCGAGAAACAGGCAAAGATGACTAACTGAGGCCTTCCATCTCTTCTGGAGTGTAGGCCGTCAACAACAGACCTCCACAATCCCCTATCCTAGCTGTGTCCTTGCCACTGTCTGGCTCGAGGTAAGGTTCATCTTCTTGGTGTCTGTCTGGAGGTGTCTTCGTCAAGTGTTTCTTGGTCAGCATATCATTTTCTTCCTTTGGTGGTTCCATTTCAAGACCTGTCTGGTAATGCCTTATGATGATTTTCGTCGTCGCGTTTGCCTGATCCATCCTCAGTTTCTTCTTCCAATTCCTTTCGGCTGACAATAGTGTCTTCTTCCTTAGGTGGACGTTGCTGATCTTGTGTTGTCAGTGGATTTGGAGGATTCTTCTCAGACAGCTGTTGATGAATATCGGCATTTTGTTAAATGTAGTCTTTTTTAATCTTATATCACCCAGTACCACACAACAGCACATAGTTCATGTTGGAATTGAGAAACCGATTTTTTAGTTTATTTGTACAGCACTCTGGAGCTCCAGATGTTCATGGGCTGTATTAAGGCTGCTCTGGCCTAGACAATGCTTGCTTTGACATCTGCATCTGCGCCGTCCTGCTTGTCAACAGTGCTTCCAAGATAAGTGAATGATTCCACCCCATCCAGTATCTTACGTTCGAGTGTGACTGGCTCAGCAGTGGTTGCATTTGTTCTCATGATCTTCGTCTTGTCCCTGTGGATATTGGGGCCTACTTGAGGTGATGTGGTGTCCGCTGCTCCTGTTTGTTATGGGACAGCAGGGAAAGATCATTCGCAAAGTCCAGGTCATCCATCTGGTTTCACAGTGTCCATTGTTTATTCTCTGTTCTGTTAATATTTTCAGAATACAACCAATGACAAGTAGGAATGAAAATATAGACAGGCAGTTTTGCCTGACACCGGTCTTGACCTGAAACTGTCTGGTGAATGAATGTAGATGACACTGCAACTCATTCGGCAAAGAAGACTTCTTCCAGGAAATAAATGTCACCTAAGCAGCACGGTTGAGACAAGGAAGAAATCTGGAAGAACCGCTAAAAGAAAACTGGAAGAGGTGAACGAGGAAGAAGAAGATTGGTCCTGTTTGATATGTCGTCAGCCATGTATGATAGGCAGCCGTTTTCGACTATGACCATCAGAACAGCAGAGGAGGTAACACAGCTGTCCTGACTAGAACATTATTGTAGTGGAGAGTGTCTTGCCCAAATTACATCCCCACATTCTCGGCCAAGAGCGTTTTAGGACAGTCGGCGTTCGGATGGTTCCCAAAGGCGAACTAGCCCCTAAGCTTAGAGACAGTGCAATTTTGCCTCCTAGTTTGAGAGTCATAGTCCTTCACAAAAGACTAAGCTATAAGTGATTTCCCATTGCATTGGAGAAACCATTGATAATACAGCTCTCACTTTGTTGTTGGTCCAACAGTAAACTTATGTCAATCTGTATATAACCTTATACTTACTGTCCTCAGCCATACAGTCGCACAATTCCTCGTGAGGTGTGGGTGCAGCAACTTATATGTGCCTCCAATGGGCGCATGAAGACCGCACCCCTAGATTTGTGCAGTTTGTATGCCCGAACTACAATTCTAGTGACACTGATTGATTTGCAAACCTGGATTATCAAGCTTACACACAAAGAGACAGACAGACAGATAGGGAGGGGGAGGTTTGCAACCAGTTTTGTTGATAATTTTTATTGTAGAATTTGCTGTTGACGTGGCTATAATAGAATTGTCTAGACTAAGACCGTGCTTATGTGATTACTGGAGACATGATGGAGTGGTAAGCGGAAAGTATGAAGGCTGTGTGATAGTGATGAGAGAGAGAGAGATAGTGAGAGAGAGAGAAATGAATAAAGCTATAAGCATTGCCAATTTTCTGAAATAGGCCAGTTACAATCTAAATGCAACGTGATTCATGCCTTTATAAGTATCAAGTTTGTAAATAGATCCAGGGGCAAAACGCCCACACTAGGCGTTTCGCCCCTCACGCGAGGGCGTTTTGCCCCACGTATGGGGCAAGAAGGCCAAAACAATTTTTTTTTTTTTTTAGTTGTTCACCTCTTTCAAAAAATTGTTTGTTTCAATTTTCGATTACTTGGGATATGTTGTAGCGTGGTTGGGCCACTATCGTTTACACTTTGTTACGAAGTGTTGTGACTTCAACGAGAAGAGAAATCGGACTTTACGTTTAAGGAGGGCCTCTTGCCCCGAATTTATATATGTATATGTATATGTGTGTGTGTATATATATATATATATATATATATATATATATATATATATATATATATATATATCAATACAAACAACAAGATATCCAATGTTCATACATTAGTTATGTAATTCGTCATTATCACTGGTTGTGAGGTAAACGAAACACAACTTTTGGGACCTTGGTACTGCAGCATGTGAAAAAGAATAAATAAAGTTCTTGTTTTTTTAAACAACACTTACTGCAATAAAGAAAAACCGGGGGATAGGGGGTGGTTCGAACGTTAAGCTCACGGCAGCTTCTCTCTCTCTCTGTCTGTCTGTCTCTCTCAAGACAGTTCGACAATTCTTCTCAGTCAATTTTTTTTTAATATCTTAAATGCCTCTAAATATGAAAAAAAGCACCGTCCTATCATCAGAATCAGTAAATTCCCTGAAAACATTTTCCTAGCAAAAATAACATTCTTATCCCTTGCTCTTGAACTAACCTTTTCATGCCATCTCTCACGTATTCTGGTGGTCAAGCATAGAATGAAATCTCCAACTAACTGAAGAATGAATCTACCCAAGTTTGTTTGTTTGTTTGTTTGTTTGTTTTATTTTTTTAAGCATACCAACAATATCTGATAGAACACTTATGATTTATTCTTGTGCGAAATATCATGTCTGAGCTTCTTTATATGGTAAGTCGACAATCTTCATGTGCTCTCCAACAATGTGTGACCAGGGAAGAGAGCTCTGTATTTGTGTGTATCAATATATGTGCGTGCCTGTGTATGTATCTGAGTGTCACAGCTATGGGTTAAATAGCCAGATAGATGGAGTTCGTAAGCCGTAGCAGGCAATCGTCAAAGAGAAGGAAAACTCGACAGAGAACCATGAGCTGCTCTGAAGTCGGAACGTGTCGGCGGAGGCCAGCGGGCAGACCTCCTGCAGAGTCACAAACACAGGAGAAGACCAGGCACTACGCATCACACTCAATATGGCCACGCAGACAGACATACGACGGTATGGTACTCGTCCTGGGGTTCTCCAGACGGATTATCAAGCTTGAAATGAAATTATGGTGCTTAGAGCCTCGCCGACCACTAAGGCCATCTCAAGGCTATCGCCACGTTAATAACTACTACAAGGATAAAAAAACAACAACAAAAAAACAACAATTAAAACGAGTCACCACTTCAAACTTTCCACTCCAAAGTTTAAAAAAAACTTCCATAGTTTAAAACCTTCAAATCTGGTTAAAAATGTTCACTTCTTTTAAGAAGTCCATCAGCGCCCACGGAGGGACATCACGAAACAAAGTCTTCAAAGAAACCGCCGTGTAATGTCTGCGTCTAACGTCATGCAGATCCCAACAGTCAAGGAGCATGTGTTTCACGGTGAGAGGCTCATCACAGGGAATACATCGAGGGGCCTCTTCCCCTTCAACAAGTAAGAATGAGTACCAAAAAAAAAAGTGTGCCCCGCATGCAGTCTGCACAGCACATACTCCTCCTTTCTGTTCTTCACCCCTGAAGGGAGGGTCTCTTTTAGGTCTGGACGGATCTGAAAGAGCTTGTCCGTCTGGGTGTTCCACTCCTCTTGCCAAAGATCCTTAACGTAAGTGTTCACCTTCCGCTTCATGTCTGTGTATGGTACAAAGGATCTGGATAATTCTTTACAGCTTTCCTGGCCAGCAGGTCCGCCCTTTCGTTACCACGAATACCAACATGTCCGGGAACCCAGGCCAACACAACCTCGTATCCTTTCTTCGTTGGGAGAGTAAAAGCTTCATAAAATTCCAGCAGTTTGGGATGAGTGATATTCCTGCAGGCCATCGCCTCCAGGGCTGACAAGGAGTCGGAAAAGATCATGAATCTCTTTTGTTTCGAAGAGAGAACCATTTCTACCGCCAGAACCAGTGCGGTCAGTTCCACAGTGTACACCAAGCTGTCAGACAGGATGTGTTCTGTTGAGGGCCGGTCAGGAAAGGCGGGACAGAACGCAGATGCTGCGACTCCGTCCTCTGACTTGGAACCGTCAGTGAAGATACTTTGGAAAGTGGGAAATTTGTGGCAGAGTTCCGAAAAGTAAGTTCTGTAGGCCAGAGAACACGTGGAGACTTTACGGTATGAGGCCAGATCGAATCGGACCTCAGGTGTTCTAAAGGTCCACGGAGGGCTGTCGGGAAACTTAATAATAATAATAATACTGGTATTTATATAGCGCTGGATCTTGTGCAGAGACAAATCAAAGCGCTTTTGCACCAGTCATTCACACGCATGCATAAAAAAAAAAATACTGTAGAATCTAAAGACAAGGAAGGACAGGCAAGGGAGGCTATTTTGGGAAGAGGTGGGTTTTAAGGTCAGACTTGAAAGAGATGAGAGTGGAGACTTGACAAAGCGAAAAAGGAAGTTCATTCCAATCGCAAGGTCCAGAAACAGAGAAAGAACGGTGGCCAATAGTCGAGTGTTTGAATCTGGGTATGCATAAACAGAGTGGATCCGAGGCCGATCGTAGTGAGCGAGATGGAGTGTAGAGGTGAAGGCAGCCGCAGAGATAGGAAGGGGCAGTTTTGTGAATGCATCTATAACATAGAGTGCTGATCTTGTACTTTATTCGGTGTGAGACAGGGAGCCAGTGGAGATGTTGCAAAAGAGGAGTGATGTGCTCAGATCTTTTCTTTCTGAGGACGAGTCGGGCAGCAGAGTTTTGTATATACTGAAGGGGCTGAATGGATGAAGCAGGCAGACCAGACAATAAAGAGTTACAGTAGTCAAGGCGAGAGAGAATGAGAGAAACGACAAGTCTAGATGTTGCGTCAGTGGACAGATATTTCCGGACGGCACTGATGCGTCGCAGTTGACAGTAGCAGGACTGACATGTCTGACTGATAAATTTTTGCATGGACAGTGTATTGTCAAGGACAACACCGAGGTTCCTGACTGACGTGGAAAGAGGGATGGATGTACTGCCAAGTTTGATTGTGTCAATTGTGATGGAAGACAGTTTTTGTTTAGTTCCTATGATCATTGCTTCAGTTTTGTCCACGTTCAATTGTAACTTATTTCGAGTCATCCAGTTTTGAACGTCCAGGAAGCAGTTGGATGTTTCCTAAGCTGAGACGGAGCCCTTGGTGGTGTAGAGGGTCCAACAGTTTCAGGTAAGACGGTCTGGCCGAGCCGTATACTACACTTCCGTAATCTAGTTTGGACCAGACCAGGGCTCTGTAGAGGTGCAAGAGAGTTCTCTTATCAGCACCCCAGCCCGTGTGTGCTACAACTCGAATGATGTTCAGGGCTTTTTGGCAAGATATTTTCAGCTGTTTGATATGGCTGAGGAAGTTCAGCTTCTGATCAAAGATGACCCCTAAAAATTTGGCTTCCTTGACCGCCAGGATGGTGGATTTTCCCAGACGGATTTCAGGGTCCGGATAGAACTGGCAAAAGTTATGAAAATGAATACATTCAGTTTTGGAGGACGAAAAGGTGAAGCCATTCTCCTCTGCCCAACACTGGATTTTGTTGACGCAGAGCTGAAGCCATCGCTGGATGCTGGCATACGTGCTGCCAGTTGCACACAAGGCGAAATCGTCCACGAACAACGAGCTGTCCAATCCCTTCTGAACAGATTGAACGATGTCATTAATTTTGATGCTGAAGAGAGCCGGCGATAGAATGCTCCCTTGCGGGACACTCAGCTCCTGCTCGTGAATGTCGGACAGGGTGGTGCTGACCCTCACCTGGAATTGTCTGTCCTGCAAAAAATTGTGGATGAAATGGGGCAGGTGTCCTCGGAAGCCGAGCTTGTGCAGGTCCGAGAGGATTCCAAATTTCCAGGTGGTATCATAAGCTTTCTCCATGTCAAAAAATATGGCCACCACATGCTGTTTGTTTAAAAAGGCATTTCTTACAGTGGTTTCCAGACGAACCAGATGGTCAACAGTAGAGCGATGCTTGCGGAAACCGCACTGTTCTTTCACCAGAAGGCCGTCGGTCTCTAGTTTCCACATCAGTCTACCCGTTGACCATCTTCTCCATCAGTTTGCAGATGCAGCTGGTCAGTGCTATTGGGCGGTAGTTGGAGGGGTTCGAGGGGTCTTTTCCCGGTTTCAGCACCGGGATTATGAGGGCTTTCCGCCAGGAGGGTGGAAAAAAGCCTGTGATCCAGATGTGGTTGTAAACTTTGAGCAGGGTGTCCAGACAGGTTTCGGGAAGATGTTTTAAGAGTTTATAATGGATCTGGTCCATTCCTGGAGAGGAATCCGTACAGGTCTGAAGAGCAGATTTTAGTTCATTCATAGTGAAAGGAAGGTTGTAGCTCTCTGTGTTGTCGGAAGAGAAGTTACAGGGTGTTTTTTCTGTCAGGTTTTTGGTTTTGAGAAACTGAGCAGATTTGTTGACAGATCTCGAGTTCTGTTCGATTGTGGAGGCAAGCAAATTGGCAACTGCTTTCTTCTCTGTGACCATAGCGTCTGAAAGTTTAAGGTGATAAAAAGTTGGGCAGACGTTTTTGCCCTTAATTTTTTTTAAAACCCTCCACACTTTCTTCTTGGGTGTGTTGGAGGTTAAGGAAGAGCAAAAATCTCTCCACGACTTTCTCTGGCTCTTTTTAAAAACATACCTGGCTTTCGCCCTCAGCTGTTGATGGGTTCGAACGCTATCGGTCTCCGGTCTCCGAAAGACGCATCGCTGTGCTCTCTTCCGAGACTTACGGGCCTCCCGACATTCCGCGTTGAACCAGGGCGTTCTTGGCATCTGAGGCTTGGAGGTAGACGATGGGACTGCTGCTTTGGCGCAGTCTAAAACGATCTGAGTCAGAGTGTCAGCAGGGTCCTTGCTTTTTAATACTGTTTCTTCCTGCAGCTCCGCTCTTATCTTCGTGGTAAAAATTCCCCAGTCGGCTTTGTCTTAGTTCAGGCGGTCAGGCAGAGAGTCGCCTTCCCCATCTGTGGGGCAGAGGACGACAGGAAAGTGGTCACTCCCGTGCAGATCGTCGTGCACTCTCCACTCATAGTCCAGGACCAACGATGGATTGCAGACCGACAGATCTAAACACGAGAGCTTTCCAGAGGACAGATGAAGGTAAGTGGGTGACTTGTTAAGACAGCACAGGTCCATATCGGAGAGAAGGTTTTCCAAAAGAAGACCTCGGGCTGATGTCATCTCACTTCCCCAGAGCGGGCAGTGTCCATTGAAGTCGCCCAACAGTAGAAACGGTCGTGGGAGCTGGTCGACCAGGTTCATGAGGTCCTGCCTCAGAACACAGACGGAAGGAGGAAGGTACAGAGAGCAGACAGTGATGGTTTTCCCAAGTGTGACTCTGACTGCCACCGCCTGTAAAGGGGTGCTTAAAGGAACTGTACTGTATAAAAGGGACTTACGTATAAAAAGAGCGACACCTCCCGTCAATCCCTCTTGCTTCGGTTGAGTGGGTTTAAAAATGGAGTTAAAACCAGAGAGAGATAAAATCTTGCCATCTCTTTGCAGAGTCTTCTGCAGCGCCAGCACTGAAGGTTTCAAAGCACGACAAAGCGGCTGAAGTTCCTGGAAATTGGCGTAGAACCCACGGATGTTCCAGTGGATCACTGCCATTAAAAAGGTTAAAAAAAAAATAAAGCAGCAGCCTATTCCATCACTACCCCCTGCTCCTCTGCTTGCGGTGGCTCAAGGTCGGCCAAGATCGAGTACCTATTTTTGGAATTTAATTTTTCTGATTCCGACCAAGCCGGAATATCCACCACCTCGGCTCTTCCCGATCCCGCCGAGGCCGCAACCCTCCCCTCCTTGAGTTTTGGAGGTACGGGGGGTTTCTGGCCACTCCCGCCAGCCCGAGGGCCAGGCAGACGAGAGGCGGGGCGAGGGGGTCCGGGGGGTGGGGGTGGGGGACGGGAGGCGGACAACGTGCCTCCGCCCGAGGCTTTCCGCTCCCGCCTAGCAGCCCCTGAGGACCGCCGTACAGGATGGGAAGGGGTGGACACGGCGCCTCCACCCAAGGCCAACGGTTCTATTAAGGTAGTTACGTCGTCCGTCTGCGTCCCCGTGGACGTCGTCTGGACCGCGACGTCCACCATCCTGGGTCTGACGACAGAGGCGTAAGACGCCTTAGGCAACGCGGCCTCCACTTGTTTTCTTGCCTCAAAGAATGATATTTTCTTCTCCGTCTTCACCTTCTGGATTTCCTTTTCTTTTCTCCAGGCAGGGCAGTCTTTTGATGAGGACGGGTGGCCGCCTCCGCAGTTTGCACAACGGGCTGGACTGGCGCATTCGCCCTGGTGCGCCGCCTTTGAACAGGTGCCACACGCCTCTTCCTCCTTGCATCGGTCCCACACGTGTCCAAATTTCTGGCATTTGAAACATCTTAGAGGGGACGGCACGTACAGGCTTACATTCACCATCAGGTATCCGACTTGAATGTCCTTGGGGACATTCGGGCAGTAGAAGGTGAGGAAAATTGTGTTGGTCGGGACTCTGTCCGACCTCTTCTTTACTGTCACCCTGTAAATGTCGGTCACTCACTGAGAGGACAGCTCGCTCTTGATCTCTGCTTCAGACGCTCCTCTCAACTCCGGGCATCTGATGACCCCCTTTGAACAGTTTAGACCCTTGTGAGGGGAGACCCTCACCGCCCTATCCACAAAAGTGGTCGCCTTGAGCAGAAGCTGTGTCTGCCTTTTAGACTCTGTCTCCACCAAAAATGCTCCGCTCCTCAGCCTCTTGATAGATTTCAGTGATCCCGCCAGACATTGGAAGCCCTTCTGGATAGTGAAGGGGCTGGGAGCCGACAAGGGCTTGTCGTCATCAGCGCCCTCCACCACAAGCCATGACGGCCAAAATCCAGAGGTCTCACCGACCTCTGAATCAGAGTCTGAGTCGTCTGTTCCTGGTCTCCTTCTTTTGCCAAGTTTAGGGGGGTGTATTTGTTTGGAATTCATGTTTTAATAATTGTATATTCATCCCTCCCTTACCCACCCACCATGGGGTCCAACTTGGGGGCCAGGGTCAAGGGAACACCAGCTTGACCCCTTCCAGGTTTCGGGAGGGATATACGACCAACAGTCTAGCTCCAACGTGTTCCCCCCCGATCATGCCCAGCTCCCAGGGACAGAGAACCGAGCACTACGGGGATTATCCTCGCTAGCCTCCAAACTGCCAGTCTGGACCCAGCCCCATGAAGGGGTAGCCGATTGACACACACGGGTCAATGTGTGCCGCCTGTCTTAGGAGAGGTCCGAGCCAAAGGGATGTGTTGAGAGCAGCGTGCTCTCTCAATCCCCAGGATCTCATCCCCTCCATCACAGGTCGCGCCGCACGGCAAACACGGCGGGTCTGAAGAAGGCCGCAGAGAAAAAAGAATGTGGAAAAGAAGGCTTGATTGGGAGCTGAGGACAGAAAAGAGGCGGTAAAAAGAAGAATAGAGAATAGCGAAAGGGACAGTGGGTCACGTTTAGTTTGGGCCTCACTCACGACCTATTCGGCATGGAAAGCCCTATCAGGGGCATCAGTACGAAAACCACCACTTATTCAGCCTGAACAGCTACAATGGCTATATAGGCTGTCAGTTAAGACCTGGGACTAGAGCAGCAAACCCCCAGAAGCACTGATGCCTCCGCCGACATAGCTCGCTCGATCACTGGCCACTAAGCCTCCCGACCACGACAAGGTAGTGACCCCCCCGGGAGGGGGTCAAGAGAACACCAGCTTGACCCCCTCCAGGTTACGGGAGGATTATCAAGCTTACACACAGAGACAGACAGATAGATAGGGAGGGGGAGGTTGGCAACCAGTTTTGTTGATAATTTTTATTGTAGAATTTGCTGTTGACGTGGCTATAATAAAATTATCTAGACTAAGAGCGTGCTTATGTGATTACTGGAGATGGAGTGGTAGGCAGAAAGTATGAAGGCTGTGTGATAGTGATGAGAGAGAGAGAGATAGTGAGAGAGAGAGAAATGAATAAAGCTATAAGCATTGCCAATTCACTGAAGTAGGCTAGTTACAATCTAAATGCAACGTGATTTATGCCTTTATAAGTATTAAGTTTGTAAATAGATCCAGGGCAAAACGCCCGAAATGTGGGTGGAAAATAATAATAATAATGTTATTTATATAGCACTGAATCTTGTGCAGAGACAAATCAAAGCGCTTTCGCACCAGTCATTCACACGCATGCATAACACTAAAACTGTAGACACTAAAGACAAGGAAGGGCAGGCAAGGGAGGTTATTTTGGGAAGAGGTGGGTTTTAAGGCCAGACTTGAAAGAGCTGAGCGTGGAGACTTGACGAAGCGAAAGACGAAGTTCATTCCAATCGCAAGGTCCAGAGACAGAGAAAGAACGGCGGCCAACAGTTGAGTGTTTGAATCTGGGTATGCATAAACAGAGTGGATCCGAAGCCGATCGTAGTGAGCAAGATGGAGTGTAGAGGTGAAGGCAGCCACAGAGATAGGAAGGGGCAGTTTTGTGAATACATCTATAACATAGAGTGTTGATCTTGTACTTTATTCGGTGTGAGACAGGGAGTCAGTGGAGATGTTGCAAAAGAGGAGTGATGTGCTCAGATCTTTTCTTTCTGAGGACGAGTCGGGCAGCAGAGTTTTGTATGCGCTGAAGGGACTGAATGGATGAAGCAGGCAAACCAGACAATAGAGAGTTAAGTAGCCAAGGTGAGAGAGAATGAGAGAAACGACAAGTCTAGATGTTGCGTCAGTGGACAGATATTTCCGGACGGCACTGATGCGCCGCAGTTGACAGTAGCAGGACTGACATGTCTGACTGATAAATTTTTGCATGGACAGTGTATTGTCAAGGACAACACCGAGGTTCCTGACTGACGTGGAAAGAGGGATGGATGTACTGCCAAGTTTGATTGTGTCAATTGTGATGGAAGACAGTTTTTGTTTAGTTCCTATGATCATTGCTTCAGTTTTGTCCACATTCAGTTGTAACTTTTTTCGAGTCATCCAGTTTTGAATGTCCAGGAAGCAGTTGGATGTTTCTTGCAAGAGTGACAACAATTTTTCAGGGGTATCACTCTTCTGGAGTTGAGTGTCATCAGCATAGGAATGATGACTGATATTATGGCGGTTGATAATTTCAGCAAGAGGAGCAGTGTACAGTGTGAAGAGCACTGGGCCTAAAACAGATTCCTGTGGGACTCCATGTTCGATTTTAACGGGTTCAGATTGGAAATTATCAACAATGACAGACTGGAATCGATCAGTGAGATAAGATTTGAACCAGTTTAGAACAGTGCCGTTGATACCAAATGTAAAATGAAGACGGGAAAGAAGGATTGAATGGTCTATCGTGTCAAAGGCGGCTGACAAATCGAGAAGAGTGAGAAGGGAGATTTTTCCTGAGTTGGACGCTATCAGTAGATTGTTCAGAATGTGGAGGAGAGTGGTTTCGGTGCTGTGGTCAGCGCGATAGGCAGACTGAAAAGGGTGGATGAGATTGTTGAAACAAAGGTGGTTGTTGAGCTGCTTGAGGACAGCTTTTTCAAGGAGTTTGGACAAGAATGGAAGATTAGAAACTGGCCGATAGTTTTTCAAAATGTTTGCGTCAAGGTTGGGTTTCTTCAGAAGAGGCCAGACGATTGCAGTTTTGAAAGTGGATGGAAACGTTCCAGTGAGAAAGGATGAGTTGACAATATTGGTGATTGTGGGGAGATGTGAGACACACTGGGAAAAGACTGAGGCGGGTATAGGATCGAGCTCACAGGATTTTATTGTCATTTCTTTCAGGATTTCATGAACTTCTGTTTCAGTCAATGGATCAAAGGAATGGAGAGGAGTACCGCTGAATTGAGGATCAGGATGAACAGGTTGGAAAGACATTTGGTCTAAGATGGTACGAATATTTTGGACTTGGTCGAAAAAGAAAGAGGAGAAGACATTGGGGAGTTGTCGAAAAAGAAAGAGAAGACATTGGGGAGTTCAGATAAAGTGTGGGCAGAAGGAAGAGGAGTCTTTTTTGCAGTTCCGAGAAGATTTGACATGACAGAGTAAAGAGATTTGGTGGATGTGGCATCGAAAACTTGAGAAGAAAAGAAGTTTGTCTTTGCTGATGAGATCATATGTTTGACTTTATTTATTTGTTTTCGGAATATTTGATTGTGGACTTGCAGTTTTGTTGATCGCCATCGTCTTTCCAGTTGGCGACGTTTGCGTTTTGCAAGTCGAATGTCTTGTGTGTACCATAAGGCGGAGGGTCTGTCAGGGAGCATGCGGGTAGTGGGGGGTGCATGTTCATCCAACAGTTGAGAGAGGACAGTGTTGTAATGTGTGGATACGTCGGTAAGGGAAGAAATTTTGGAAAGGCGCTCAGCAGCTTGAGAAGAAAACGTGCTAATGTTGATGGATTTAAGGTTGCGACGAGTAACAGATTTTTTGGTTCTGGTAGGTTTTGAAATATTAAGCAAGAATATAACAGCAGAATGGTCGGAAGAAAGTTTGTCAGTTACAGTCACTGACGCAAACATGGCATCAGAGTCACGTACGATGACGGAGCCAGTCCAGCGTATGGCCAGATCTGTGTGTTGGTTCTGTAACGAACTGAGAGAGAGAATGAGTGGGCAGAGATAGACATAGGCGTTTGACATCAGTGGAAGTCTGGTTGTCGAAATGAAAATTGAAATCTCCGAGGATAAGTTTGCCAGATCGAAGGTTGTAGTAATCAAGTAGTGTTCGGAACTCATCGTGAAACTGAGGAGACGTTAGGTTATTTTTACGACTAGGAGGAGGACGATAGAGACAACAGAAGATGATTGAGTGACCGGGAACACTGAGAGTGACTTCTAGCATTTCGAAGGTATCATGTGGAAAGGCGTGGTTATGGGAGAAGGAGAGGGAAGACTCCAAGATATCTCTGTAGACGGTGGCGATGCCACCTCCACGAGACAATCGAGGAAGTGACAGTTTTGTATCCAGGGGGGGTCAATTGTTTAAGTTTGGGTTCGTGACCTTGTGACTTTAACCAGGTTTCGGTAAGAAATACAATATCAAAATTTTTGTCAAAAATAAAATCAGAAATATAGTCAGTCTTTTGATCAGGGCAGACAGATTTAGCATTGAACGGACAGGCATGAAAGAGATTAGAGGTAAGGAGAGACGAATCTAATGGTGAAGCAGGTGAGTCAGGCAGACAGACAGTGGAAGAAGAAGATGGTGACTGAGCAGTGGAGGACAATGGGAAGGAAGAAAAAGGTCCGGGAGTTGAGACAGGTGTGACAGGAGTAGGAAGCGGAGCAGAGACTATCACTGGCACGGGGCGCTTTGCCCCTCGAGGGCGTTTTGCCCCACGTATGGGGCTTAGTTGATCACCTCTTTCGTATAATTGTTTGTTTCAATTTTCGATTACTTGGGATATGTTGAAGCGTGGTTGGGCCGCTATCGTTTACACTTTGTTACGAAGTGTTGTGGCTTCAACGAGAAGAGAAATCGGACTTCACGTTTAAGCATACCAACAATATCTGATAGAACACTTATGATTTATTCTTGTGCGAAATATCATGTCTGAGCTTCTGTATATGGTAAGTCGACAATCTTCATGTGCTCTCCAACAATGGAAGTCGACAATCTTCATGTGCTCTCCAACAATGTGTCAGTGACCAGGGAAGAGAGCTCTGTATTTGTGTGTATCAATATATGTGCGTGCGTGTGTATGTATCTGAGTGTCACAGCTATGGGTTAAATAGCCAGATAGATGGAGTTCGTAAGCCGTAGCAGGCAATCGTCAAAGAAAAGGAAAACTCGACAGAAAACCATGAGCTGCTCTGAAGTCGGAACGTGTCGGCTGAGGCCAGCGGGCAGACCTCCTGCAGAGTCACAAACACAGGAGAAGACCAGGCACTACGCATCACACCCAATATGGCCACGCAGACAGACATACGACGGTATGGTACTCGTCCCGGGATTCTCCAGACGGTGACAGCGCCAGGCCTCCAGCCTCAATGGGGTCCAACCACTGCTACTGGAAGAGCAACACAAGAAGAGAGCAGGAAGCAGAAATGGAGCAGCCAAGTGAGCATCCTGTCCACCAACTTCCATGCTGCGGCCTGTGCTCTGCTACTCGCAGCCCAGACTCTCAGCCAGGAAGACACACTACCCACCAACACAGTGTTCCTGACTGACTGCAAGTCTATCCTGCAAAGTCTCCAGGTGCCAGGAGAAGAGCAGATCTTCAGAGACATCAGGCAAGAACTGAATCTCCTCAAAGAGAGAACTACTGTGGTGCTGAAGTGGATACCATCCCACTGTGGCATAGGGGGCGATGAAGAGGCAGACTGCCTATCCAAGGCAGGCAGCAAATTAGAGCAGCCAGCCCACCCAGTGTCCTACATCGATGCAAAAACGATACTGAGAGACAGCTTCAAGAAAGCATGGCGCCAACGTCTGGACATTGGGTCGGAAGACGAAAAAGACGGCATCCATGAGCTGGACAGCGCAGCACAGGTCACAATATTCAGACAGTGCACGGGACACTGTCAGCTCCTCCCATCTCTACCGTCTGAAGATATCAAATACTGACCAGTGCCCTTGTGGCACAGGCCCAAAGACCCCCTCCTATATCCTGCAGTCCTGCCCCACCTTCGACGCTCTAAGACGCCAGGCATGGCCCTGCCCGGTGGAGCTCCAGGAGAAACTGTAGGGACCGGCAGGGTCCCTGCGTACTAGCTGTCCTGACCCGACTGAAAATCTAGCGTGGCCCAGGAACGCGGAAGAAGAAGAAGAATCTGTGCATGTATGTGTAGTGTGTGTGTGTGTGTGTGTGTGTGTGTGCGTGCAGTGCGGCGTGCGCGCGCGCGCGCGCCACTTCCTCAGTTGCTTGTGAAAATGTTCATGTTATCGTTGATGCTTTTGCGTTTCATTCCAAATTTTTTGTTCAGATTGTCTTAGGTGTGTCTGCTGATTTGTTTTTGTTTTTGTTTTTTGATGGGGGTGAGGGTGGGAGAGGTGATGGGGGTTGGGGGGATGGTGTAAAGAAGCTTTCAACTTATCCAGTTTACCCTCAATTAAAAACATGTCATTGTTATTTCACACACACACACGCAACTGTCTAGCAACCATGTAATATTCGAATGTCAGAATCTAAAATGTTTTTTGCCAGACTTCACCAAAAGTTCTTTTGAATGTGTTATTACAATTCCAATATGTTATTTGTTGTTACAGGAGGTTTGCTGTGTAGTCCTATAGG
Source organism: Babylonia areolata (assembly GCF_041734735.1). Lineage (NCBI taxonomy): Eukaryota > Metazoa > Mollusca > Gastropoda > Neogastropoda > Buccinidae > Babylonia > Babylonia areolata. Next base: position 23,402,491 of record NC_134904.1, on the reverse strand, counting down.
ACATTTGTTATAGTTGTTATAGTTGTTTGATGTTGGTGTTTATAACGTTTCCATTTTCCCTAGCGTTGTCTATCCCTATTCACACATACACACACTTTTACCCCTCCCCCTCCCACAACCCCTACCCCCACGGTTCCACCCCCCCCCCCCCCCCCTCCGTCTAATATCACTTTAAGTGGAAAGACGTTAAACTGAAGAACACACACACACACACACACACAGATGAATATCCGTTGATTGATACTTATGCTCAACTGGTGTTGCGGAAGAGGGTACGAGTTCACCGACTCTCACACTTTCAGTGGCGTTGTTGTGTGATTACTTTCGTGTCGCCGGAACACAACTCAAACAGGTTCAGCCCGGTTCATCCTGGCCGGTGGTTCGTTCATTCACTCTTCAACCTGTGACGGGGACTGGACAGCAGCGGCGGCCTGTGACAGGGACGCCATGACTGGTAAGTTGAACTGTAGTTTGGTTGTGGCAAGATTCTCTTTCGACTTCCGCTCCGTCCAAAGACGAAGAGAGTGGGCTCAAATCTAAGAATGCAGTTGTCTCTCGATGTTAACAACTGGGTGTTTAAAGAAAAGAAAAAATCAACCAAACAAACAAAAAACAACAACAACAAAAAACCACAAAAAACTGGCTTTGATTCAAAATTGAAGACAAGAATAACCAGCCATAGTCAGTGGGGCAAAATGGTACTCTTAGCCTTTAGGGTAATTTATGGGATGCGAGTTCCTAAAATTACTTTAAAACGAGTGCGGGGGGAAACCTGCCAACATCTATGCAATGTTTTGTTGTAGTCGTAAGCCTACCGACATAAGGACCATGCAACGTTGTTTATAGACACTAGTACCTTCCCGATAACAATTGAATTAAAACTCAAAACATGACACAGTTTCTTCAGAATATCCCTTTTTCACGTTTGAACTGAACCACCGAAGGGAAAGATTCCCTTTTCCATCCTTTTATACTCGACAGCTTTTTAGTAATGGTCAGTTTAGTGAATCTCAGTACAATGTTCCCTTGACATTTACAGAACATTCTCAGTTAATTCAAATAAGACTGAGCTTATTCTATATAAGGGGATTTGGGATGATGATAAAAGGCGAGTGGGATCTTATCGTCAACAGGTTTTTCGATCATTTCCGTGTCATTTCTTGATTATGAAATCCATGGTAGTTGGGGTCGTGTATGTTTGTGTCGAGTTAAAACAATTTAATTCCGAATACTGTTGGCAGGATTCCCCCTCCAACACTCCCCTCCCCAAACCATCCCCTCTCTGAACTATGAATGTACATCTTCAGGCAAGAATTTGATGAATAAATAAAATGCCTAGTAAATGAAGCGTCGAACCTTGACCGGCCAAAGTCTGTAATAGAACTGATGTGTCACATGAGATCAAAGAAGGGACTGTTTATAAGCTTCAAAGCTTGTTTTTGTCCCTAACCTCCTCCTCCCCCTCCTACTGCTACTACTGAGACCTCCACAATAACCCTCCAACTTCTCTGAGGACCCTTTCCAATCTAAAGTAATCAAGTTTGACATTGAAACTGCTGAAAATAATTTTCCTTTATCTTGTTATATCATATCGTCATATCAATATTAATGCGTGTAGGCCTGATAAGCGGGCCTTTTGCCCGGGCTTGAAGTGGGGAAGAAAAGGAGTCCCCACATAAAAGCATTTTTCCAACATTGAGTGTGCAATGCTTGTCAGTGCTTGTTCATGCTGTAGCATTTTTTTTCTACGTATTTCACTACTTCATGTCAAATGTCGGGGTACGGATGGAAGCCCAGCCCCTCCGGTCCCGACGAGGGGGAAGGGGGTGATGGAAATCTTTCCCTATTGTTCTGCGGTATTATTGGCGTCATACTAATTCCACTGAGTGATCATAGTTTCAACTCTCCTCCCCACCCCTCGTCACCAGGTATTTGTGATTCGAACAATCTGCAGCTATATTTCTTCACATATCCTCAGTCTACAGAGTCACGGGCGCAATAGCCAAGTGGTTTAAGCGTTGGACTTTCAATCTGAGGGTCCCGGGTTCGAATCGCAGTAACGGCGTCTGGTTGTTAAAGGGTGGAGATTTTTCCGATCTCCCAGGTCAGCATATGTGCAGACCTACTAGTGCCTGAACCCCCTTCGTGTGTATACGCACGCAGATCAAATACGCACGTTAAAGATCCTGTAACCCATGTCAGTGTTCGGTGGGTTATGGAGACACGAAAATACCCAGCATGCATGAACCACGACATCGGCAAGTCGATGTTGGTCGTGTAACTGAAAGAAGAAGCCACTGTTGTAACAAGTATTGCAGGGTATTTGCTGCACATTCGCGGAATACCCAAGAAGAAATGCGGTGAAAACTTTTTTTTTTTTTTCATTTAAGAAAAGGGGGGAAAAATCAAATGACTTTCATGCCCTCCCCCGCCAAACAACTTGGATACGAAAATAGAACTACGATGAGTTCGCTATTTCCAAGTTAAACATGGGAGAGACCACGTGGGAAAAAGAGGTAATAATTGCTAAAATGATTTTACAATTGAATAGTGGCTTTTAACGGTGGGGTGGGGGCGTGCTGAATGAATAAAATCAGAAAATATCTCCAGTTTGGGAAGCGCTGGATCTGTTTAAACTGAGCCATCTGTTTAGAAAGCTGGATCTGTTAAGAATGCCATCTGTGTGATAAAGGTAAGTGGGACGGAGTAGGAAAGACTATTCTTCTAATCCAGCGCGACTGGTAATGCGCGAAAAATACATGATGCTGTAGTTATTAAAAAAAAAAAAAAAATTTTTTAAACCACTTGCCCAGTCGGGCAACTTTACAAAGCCGGGGTTCAGCCGTAACGATGGTTTACTTTCCCCGGGCAAATGTTGTAGGAGGCAGGTCAAGGTCCGGATTTGATAGCAGCCGCCATTCTGGCTGACAGGTGGAATAAGAAGACTGACTGGGTGTGACCAGGTCCAGGGGCACATGACGACAGCTAAGCATTACATGACGAGGCTGGACACTGGACACCTCACCAGATGCTGCATCCATTCCTGCTGACTCCTGACATTTCTGGAGAGGATGCAGGGTGCGTCTGGTGTGGAGCTGCAGCGGAGATTAGAAAAGAGAGATAAACCACTTGCAGAAATTGCTGAAGCCAGGCAGCCTGCGCCGCGGCACGCATTCATTATTCATGAGCTGCCTTTGCCCCGCCCAAACGAAAGGAAAGCGTCAGTCGAACGCAGTCGCCTGAGTGATTTTATAATTTGGATTACACCTTTTTTCCCTTTTCTGTTTGCTTCATCCCACGCAGATGTCAAACTCAATTTTGTTGTGAATAACATTCCTAAATATTTATATGTATTGGTTACTTTTATTTCCCTATCACCACAGCACCATTTTTCACGAGTGGAAAGATGACCTCCATTGCGGAAAACTATAATATTGGTCTTAACGAGATTCACTGTTTGTTGTAGTCTGTCTGTTTCTTTCTTAAGGGCATTTAATTGATTTTATAACCCTATGGGTGTGTCAGACAAGAGAACAACATCATCAGCAAATAGCATTAAGAGCAAATCTGTTGCGCCAGGTATCATTTGTATTCCATGTCTCCCCTTCTTTGATAACTCCACTGCCAATTCACCGATGAAAAAGGAAAACAGCTGTGTGCTTGGCATACAACCTTGTTTAACCCCTCTTGGACACTGAAAAAAGTCTGAATAAATACCTTTGTCACGAACACATACAAGTACAGAATGGTAGATGCTTTTAACAGCCATGTAAAACTCCCGAGAGAGAGAGACAGAGACTTAGAGAGAGAGATAGAGCACAATACAACGGTCTGCTCGGGCAACATGAAGCGTTCATATATATATGAATTATATATATGATTATGTACATATAGATAGATTTAGATTTACATACTGATAGATCTATATGAAATTATGTATGTATGTATTCATGTATGTATAGACAGATGTTAGAAGAGAGACAGAGCTGAATATGTGTTTTATGTTTTGATATATATATATATATATTTGTTTTGTTTTGAAGAAATGGTGATGTAAACCAGAAAGTGTGAAGAAAAAGTAGCGTTACGAAAACGCAGTTCAATAATTTATAACTGTCTCTCTCATGTGCAACATTGCGCTGGGGGGGGGGGGGGGGGGGGGGGGAGTTGGTGGTGGGGGGAGCTGCTTTATTTTCTTTTTATATTATCTACATTCAAGCAGATGCAAACGTGCTAAAAACCAAAGCAAAAATGAATCGGTTTTCATTGTATACAGCGAATCTTACTACACGTGCGAAATTCCAGGCGTAACTTAACTTTCGCTTTACTGCAGCTGAACCGTCGAACCGATCAGTTTCCTTCGGGTGGGGAAGGAGAGGGTGATTTACCGCCACCCTTCCGCACTGCGTGTGTGCCCCAAAACGGCTTCAGCACTGTTATAGACAGTAAGAAGGGGCCTGCCGCGAGTGGTTTATCTCTCTTTTCTAATCTCCGGCTGCAGCCATCGGTAAAAAAGGGTGGGAAGTTCATACATGGTAAATAAATAAAAAGAATAGTTGTCTTTTATGTATAGTGGTTGTGCAGTTAGACTTAGTACGAGATTTATTTCAGTTAAAATTTTAATCTTATTTTATTTTTTACTCAGCTGTAAATGACCATTACAGACCTGGTTAGAAGCCAAACTATTCAACAAAACTTCATAATAGTGTATTAAAAATGATGAAAGGCTTTCATTGCATTTGCTGTCAAAAAGTTTTCAGTTGATGTATAAAAAAAAAAAAACCCAAAAAACACATCAAAATGGCAAAAACATGAATTAGACAAATGGTAGGTTTGAGTGAAATGAGTGAAACCTGTACACAATACTGACAGCACAAACATGGCAAAGAATAATGATCTTGGTTTCCATGTACCTCTGTATTTGGCAGTAGAGTCTGACACTTGCAGTTATTTCCATGATATAAGGATTATCAGTGAACAATTCTGTTCAATTTCTTTGTTTTTCTCTCTGCTCCCCCCCTCTCCCTGCCCACTCTCCTACTCCCCCCCGCCCTTGCACCTCCCCCCGCCTGCACCTCCCCCCCAGGCCCCTCCTTTCTCCCCCACCTGTCTCTTCAGCAAAGTACCTGGCTTAAAAGAAATTTATTAAAGCAATGCATACTGTGTGTGAACTTTGTCAGTCAATAGACAGCTTAAGATGATATGATGTTGAGGTTCAGTTTCTCAGAGGCATCAATGTGTTCAGGTAAATTAATTTTTGTCATGATGATACAATCCAGTCGTTGAGTCCCAGAGCACACCACTGATGAGCATGCCGGGACAAGTTTCCTACTTGGAGGGGCTGAACAACTGGTGGTGCTGAATCGGGGCCCAGTCATTGGGGGTGCTGCCTTCTGGCCTTGGGCATAGCCGGTCGGCTTGGACGGACATGAGGTGGTTTGTTCCTCTGCCGCTGATTCTGTGCACGCTGCTTTGACTTAGGAGGCGTGGTATATGGAGGGGCCCTGGTGGCGGGTCTCTTCAATGGCATAGAACCCTGGTGCCCCTGGGAGGAGTGGGCCATTCCTGAGCCATTTCTGGCACTCTGAGTTGCCTTGTGGTTCTGGAGTCACATGGCCGAAGGAGGGTTAAGGGTGACAAAGTATCAGTTTGACATGGTAAGTATATGTATCACCAAACATGGAGTATAATACAAACTCCTCCTTTTGAAATTGCAAAATCTGCAGACACTGCACTGTCTTGTAAGATGGTCTTTCCCAGTATTGTTTTAAGTTTTAGGTTAAAACAGACCATTTTGAAATGTGCTAAACCATACCATTTCATTTGATAGCAAGAACCTCTCAAAATTATGCTAATCTGAAAGATCATGTAGGTGGGAAATGGCAACAGTGAAAATACTTTAAAGAAAAATTCACAGTGAAAAGACAGAAATAGCCTACAAAATAATTTAAAAGAAAAGAATCAGTTACAAAGAACATGAACTATATATGTAATTTTTCCTCAAAAAAATAATTAAAAAAAATTTTCTTTCAAATATTCTGTCTCTGTTCACATCAATCTCTGACTGCATGCTCCTCATGGTCTGCAGATGGTGGTTGAGGAAGGTCAAGGTACAAGAAACAATGCTGAGGCTGTCTGTTGGAAATCGGAACACTGAGGCTGTCTGGCTGAATCAACGCTGAGACTGTCTGATGGAAAAGAGAACACTGAGCAGCAGCTGTGTTACACGGTGGCATCTGACATCCCAAAAGATGCTGCTCTGTCCTCGTGACTTCATATCTCGGAGGACATGGCGGTTTCTCTGTTGGTGGAGCTGCACACATTGGGCAGCTGGTGAGAGTTTTGTTCATGTTGCCATGAGATGATTGATTCATGTTGTGACATTGTTGATTCATGTGAGTGTGAGATGATTGCTTCATGTTGATGTCAAATAATTCATGTCAATATGAGATCTTTGTTAACTTGAGCCTGCCAAACACTGCAGTGACATTCTCTTGTTGCTAACTTCTGCCTAAGGTAAGACGTTATTTTTAAGAATGTACAAAAAATGAGCTATGACCAAGTAGGGTCAGAAAGTATTTGTCATTTTAGTCTTTAGAACTTTGAAACTGGCTCACAGTTTGGCAGTTGTGTGTGTGTGTGTGGACCTTATCTAAGGGAGGTAAATCTGATTGTAGGTTTGAGTTAACTTGCTATAAGTTGCCTGTTTGGACTCCAGTGGGAAGACAGGGACCACACAATCAAAATTACACCTTGTTTTGCTTGGCTCTTTTTGGTCTTACCAGAAAAGACAATGTAAGAGACACCAGTTTTGCTCAAAATCTTTGTGAGGACAGTGTCATAGAAATTCACTAAAAATTTTTTACAATAGACTTGTTGAACACTTAACCCCTAGGCTGCCTATATGATGAGATAGCTCGTCAGCGCAAGCATGTACGCTTTGCTGCCACAATGATGAGATAACTCATTGAAATATTCTGACTTTTCCCAGGCTTGCATTGAGTTTGTTGACAAAGAAACTAGTAGCTTTAGCTTGGGGAATCTTTCTAGATTCTATTCAAAGCTAGAAACTCCATGACATCATGAGGCAGTCCTTTATTTGAACGTTTCGGTTGGGTTACTGTCACAGCGTTTGCCTGGCTCCTCTCCTCACTCACTGAACAAGATGTCGGACACTGTGCTCAAGACGTGCATTTATGGTGCACAAAATCGACCAAGATTGCTTTCTTTAGCTGATGCTCCGAAAGAATTGAAGTGTAAATTCAAAGACAGTGATGAACTTTTATTGGACGATTTGATAGAAAATAAAGGGAGTAATGAAGAAACTGGCCAAAATGAGTAAAAGTGAGTGATGCCAGCTGTACAGCTGTAGCAGATGACAGAAAGTGACCAAATTATTAGCAGGACACACTGTGAGTGAAATACTTGGCACTCAGTCAACACAATCTGATGGGAACTGATAAAGCGAAAGTGTGAGAGGGATGAAGAGGGGGGTGGAGACAGAGGGGGTGTGGCCTCACATCCATGTTATCACTTGGAGTAGTCATGATGCATTGTGTATCTGGCTTTTTAGAATTTTATTGTGGTTCTAGTATAATTTAGGTGTACAGCTACAAGTCTTATATATTTGTCCAGAAAAAATATTTTTAATTACACATACTTAACCGTGACCCAATTAGTGCAGACTCCGGCAGGGGTCTGACATTCCTGTCCTGTGCAAACTACTATCCGCCTATGCAGAGAAAATGAAAGTACTACTGCCGATAACCTCCTGGAAGTAGGTAACCTCCCCTTTGTCCCCCTGGCTAGCGCCCTCTTTTTCCGGCAGCCATCATGACTCCTGTTCCTGTGCTCTCCATACAGCTGTTTTTTTTTCGTATTTTCTGTCTGTTGATTCTCTGGCGTTTTTTGTTAAATTATGTCTCCAACCAGGTCACATAATTATGTAGCTCGATTGGCCGATTGCTCAAACATTAAGGCGCGATCGCAATCGATACGCCGACACTCTGGGCCCTCTACTCCTAGCCTTCTCAACAACGCCAACCCGCCGCCTCCTCCACTTCTCCGCTCCAGACCTCCACCACCTCCTACAACTCCTCTGCTGACTTCTAGAGGTTTGTTGCCACACACTCAGGTCAGTGTAGCCTTTAATGTCATTTTTATCAATCCGCGAACGCACTAAACGCACTGCCAGTCAGCAGTGTATGAGTCGACCTCTGTCTCTTTACCCATACCCACAGTTGCACCAATGGAATGTGCCACAATCCCTTTGGGGAAACAACACACACACACACACAAAAAAAAAGCAGCTTGTTTTGGATCCGCACTTTAGACTGGGCGCTATGTGCGATGCATCCGTGATGGCGGCCATGACAACGCGACCCCCCACGCGGCATGCCTTGACCGTCTCGGATCCAATGGTGACCGAGGCGCGTACGGATGCCCTCCCCTGGTGTGGGGAGGAAGGTGGACCACTAGGGGACACGCTCGCCCATACGTGTGCACTCTCCCCATTGTCCGGAGCACCCGATCCTAGGGAGGCAACCCCTGCTTCGGCACCCTTGACGGTGTTCCTGCCACGGACTTGTCACCCCCTCGTCCACGACGCCCATAACACTGGATTACTGGCGCCATCATGCCACATGCCCCGAATGTCGCGCGTCCGATGGCGACCGATTCGGGTTGGGATGCCCACGGCACTAATTATTCCCCTTGCGGCCGTTTTCACCTGTGTCGGTTACGGTGGCATCGAACCACGGACTCACACGCAGCATGACACTCCTCCCTCTACAGCGAGGACACGTCGCACCAGGGGATATGTGCTCTAAACACACCATCGTTTTCGACGATTATCGGTGCCAAGGGAGGCAACTCCGCAATTGTAACCTAGGCGTTTGACGCAGCAGTTACTTTCACCGACACAGCACGTCACTCCTGCCCCCTGGGCTGTCCACCAGCAATGTTTTTTCGGTTTCTCATTGGGTCCTGATACCCATTCATGGACTTTACACAACTTTGCATAGCAACTGCACCTTTCTTGCTGTTTCTCAGGCTATTGGCCACTGAACTTTGGGGTTATTCATCCCCCCACACTTGCAGTTGCACACAGTCCTCTGCAGGCAACCATCCCTATTACCATTCTCTTCTGGTTATACACAATAACAGGAAATCACAATATTTCCCCTTCGATTCTTTTTGATTTCTTATTAAAAAAAAATTAAAATAAAATAAAATAAAATAAAAAAAATAAAAAAATTGTGTGTGTGTGTGTGTGTGTATATATATACCATATCTTGCTACATTTATACACATTTCTATTTACACTTATAGATGTGTACTTATCCCTCGGTATACACGTGTGTGCGCTTACGGGATAGGTTCATACGACTTTCATATTAACATGTACAATTTTATTTCTATCTCTATTCATTGACATCTATTCATTGAGATTCCCTACATAGCAATATAGACACACTTGCAATTGCGTTCAGTTCACATGCCCAGATCTCTCTGTGTCTACATACTGGCACTTTATTCATATGCGTATGTACATCTCTTATATATAGGTGCATACACAGATTCCTTCCCATTACGGATTATGCACACTTGCCCATTTACTTGGGTATATCTGTGCACGCAACACGTTTGCTTATACAGCCACTTATTTCTCGTGACTAGATCTCTTGTCATGTCATTGGCATATTCCTGACACCATCACTTGAGTTGATGGAAGTTTATAATCCCATTGCACATATATGTATTCATTTTCATAAATTCATCCATACCTTGCTTTCGGAGGATGACTGCACTCAGACAAAACTGCCTCATTCACACCTGAATGTATGCTCCTCCACATATCAGTAGTGGCTGGTCCTTAAGGACCCACACACACTCCCTTCCCACCCACAGGGCTCAGGATGCCCTCTCTTGGTGCATGGAGGGACAAGGCAACCCAACTCATTTGCCTACAACAATCTCCCACAGGGCCAGAGATGCCCTAACCTGGTACAAGGAGGGATGAGGCAGTCCAACTTAGAGGTGCCACTCCGGACACACATGCCCTTCATTCTTTCCAAGTTTTAGCGGGCCCAAAAACTGCCCACTGGGCAGGAGACAATCACCCTAAGTCCATCTCTTCCACTCCTCACTAGTAGCAGAAGGCCTGGGTAATAATTGTTTTCCTCTACACTCGGGAGAATGGCATATTGACGAGGACGGATGCGTCTCACAAAGCACAACGAACCGTTCATTACCCACAGGGGCGTACCTTTCTGCCCACTCATACTGACACGGCAGATGCTGCATTCAAGCACATTAGTTCGCCCTGTCACCTTGCTTGAATAGAGATCCAGCATCGATGTCTCAAACAATTGGCGTTCAAAAGCACTTTCTGCACTTGGTCTTCCCTGCCCGATCCTTTCAGCCTCAACACACAACCACTGTTGTGGTTACAGATGGGCATTCCTTCTCAAGCACTGTCTTTCCAGTGAGACATTTCCAGGGGTTTCTAGCCTAGGCAGGCTATCCCATCATGGAGCCCCAGCCTTCAGTCAAGGGCCTGTCAGAGGATGACTTTGTTGTCACTTCGGAAGCAAGCACCATGTCTTTCAGACACATGGTTGCACCACAAGACTCCGTCAACTCCCTCCGGCTTCCTTACATTTCAACAGAACCTGCATAATGGACATCTTCATCCCTCAAGCAGACAGCAGCTGTTTCCTGATTTACCCATGCTGACTGGTGTCCTCCTAGGACCAGTATATGATAATCAGTCGTGTACGACAATGACCATCAGATCAGCAGAGCAGGCAACTGCTGTCCTGACTATTCGGGCTGGAATCTGATTATACAATTTATAGTAGAGAGTGTTTTGCCTAAGTTGCATCCCCAGTCCCTCGATCAAGAGGGCCTTTGGACTCACCATTGGGACGGATCCCAAAGGTAGTTAGCCCTCAAGGCTACACTACTAAGTCCCAGTGCAATTTGACTTCCAGTCTGAGAGTTATAGTCCTTCATGAAAGACTTGCAACTCAGAAACCGCTGATAATACAGCTCTCACTTCACTGTTGGCCATACTGAAAACGCATGTCACATCAGTGATTTGATGTAAATGGCCAGTACAACACATCTAGAGCCACTTTCCTCCCTGCCCCTGCCCTGCTCCATCCCAGACTTAGTGCGCACCACACACAGCCAGAGGCCTGTCATGGATCTAGTCCCCTTTCTCACTAAAGAACCTTCAGCAAAAATTTTCCTCATGGAAACCCTCTTCCATTTGGAATTCCACCACAGAATGAGACTCAGTGACCTGCAGGCACATGAAGTGCACTTCCACAGCCTGATCCATCCCAGCCATTGACTGCCGACAACTTTCTGCAGATTGCTCCAACACGCCACACTCAGGTAGAGAAGCCACCAAGCCTTCCGTATGCCCCTTCATGATGGTACCTACCTGGGCAATTACACAGCCCTGTCCCAGAGACACCAGGGACCTCAAGTCTCTTGTTGCCAAATGTCTGCCCTTCTATGCATAGGCAACATGGCAGTGCTGTCTTTTTTGGCAACGGCAGAAAAGGGGGGAGAGGGGGGGGGGGTGAGCGCCTATCGCCTGTCAGCTCTCATGGAGGAGCTCTACAGATCCACCATGTTGGGCTTGCCTACCTCTGTCTCATGCCACAGTTTCCTCTTAACACATATATACCACTTCCACTATTGGCCCACAACCGATGTGGAATCATCAGATCAAACCACATGTGCACCTCCTTGCATTGACGCTCAACCGCGCTCAAGTGAGACAACCCTATAGGGTATGTGTTTCCTACCCTTCCTTTGGTTCGAAGGGCTCTCAGTAAAGTGTGGATTCAACACACTGACCCGATTTTCTTTGCGCTACATTTATCAGCACAGCTGTGGTCCACAGACCTCTCCCACAATATAGCTGCAGACCTCAGTCTTCTTTGCCCCCACCAGTATCCTTAGGTGACACAGTACACTCTACCTTCATCGAATTCTACTTGAGGGACATCTATCGCTTTAGGGATGATGGCTCAAGAGGCGTTGCCTCTGCAGTGGTCACACAACAGGCCATTGCAGCGCACTGGCGATAGAACAGAAGGATTGAGACTTGATGCCTCCTCAGCCAGAGCACAAGTCCGAGCATGGTCCTCTCCTCTTTCCTTAGCGCACTCAACACAGCTGCAAGACATCATGGATGCTGCATACTGGAAAAACCCTGCTACCTTCATCGACTTCTACCTGAGAGACGTCGCACGCTTGCGGGATGATGGCTCAAGAGGCATCACTTCTGTGGTAGTTGCACAACAGGCCATCGCAGCACACAGACAGTAAAACAGGCGAGCCCTCCACCTTGTCAAGCTATTCTGCACTAGTTGGGTCACGGTTAAGTATGTGTAATTAAAAGGAAATTTTCTATCTAAAATTACGTTTAAATAACATACTTACCGTGACCCAAATTTAAGACCCTCCCGTCCTCCCCGCTTTCTGTTCTCCCTGTTCGCTGTGCCAATGATGGCATATTGCCGTCAAAAGAGGGCGCTAGCCAGGGGGACAAAGGGGAGTACCTACTTCGGGAGGTTATCGGCCGTAGTACTTTCGTTTACTCTGCATAGGCGGATAGTAGTTTGCACAGGACAGGAATGTCAGACCCGTGCCAGAGTCTGCACTAGTTGGGTCACGGTAAGTATGTTATTTAAACGTAATTTTAGATAGAAAATTTCCTTTAGTGCAAATTACCTGACTGTTTCTGATGAACAAGTTGAAAATGTGACGAAAAACAAAACACTGAATTCAAAACAACAACATGTCGCTGAAAACATATGAAATTGGAAAACATGTGTTTTGTATTCTTTATTCATTTACCCTTCAGAAAATATATACTTTTATAGCTCTTTCTCCAGCAACAAAGAGCACAGAATTTTTTTAGAATATATACCCTTTTTTTTGGGGAAAAAACCCTGGCAAATAGATTTCACTGGAATCTTATTTCCCTGGCAGTGAAAGGGAAATAACAGTGTAAAAAGACCATTCTCAAAGATGTGCTAAACCATACTGTTCTGTTTGATAGCATGAACCTCTCAAAATATTGCTAGTCTGAAAGATTATGAAGGTGGAAAATGGCTGCAGTGAAAATACTATGTAAAACGATTCACTGTGAAAAGACTGAGATAGCCAACAAAAACATTTAAAAGACAATCAGTTGCAAAGAACATGAACTAAATATGTAATTTTCTATGTTTTTTTTCCCCCCATGAATTAAATATACAGGTGAACATACAGGACGAATGTGATTTCATCAGTATAATACTTTTTATGCATATGCTTATTGCAGCAGACTGCTTTTAGACATTAACTGTTGGAAATATTTAATGTTGACTTTATTTCCATCATGCTCTGATTGGTGCCTTATGACACCTACTTAAATGTAGATTCAGACCATGTAAAAGGAAATACTGCACAAGCCATGTCTCTGAAAAGTCACAGTTCTAAGTAATCAGAAAAAAAATTAATGGTTCTTGGATGACATAAGCAATCTCCCTCATTCCAGAACATCAAATATTCTCAGTCCTGTTCACATCAATCTCTGACCGCACACTCCTCATGGTCTGCAGATGGTGGATGGTTGGTGAGGAAGGTCAAGGTGCAAGAATCAACGCTGAGGCTGTCTGGTGGAAATCAGAACACCGAGTAACAGCTGTGTTACATGGCGACACCTGACATCCTGAATGATGCTGCTCTTTCCACATCCTAGTGACCTCATATCTCGGAGGACGTGGAGGTTTATGCGTTGTGGAGCTGCAGACGTTGGGCAACTGGTGAGAGATTTGTTCATGTTGCCATGAGATGATTGGTTAATGCTGGTGTGAGATAGTTGGTTCTTGTTGGTGTCAAATGGTTCATGTTGGTGTGAGATAATTGCTTCATGTTAATGTCAAACACTGTGTTCAGATTCAAAAATCAAATTCCAGTTGCTGCCTTCTGCCTGAGGAAAGTTCTTTTGAAGAAAGTACAAGAAATGACCAAGTAGGGTTAGAAAGTATTTGTCATTTGAGTCATTAGAACTTTGAAAATGGCTCACAGTTTGGCAGTCATGGGTGTGGACCTCTTTAAAGGGAGATAATTTTATTGTAGCTTTGGTTGAACTCACATAATACAGATGTAGATACAGATACAGAATAATTATCTCAAGAAGGGAGATTCATGCGTGGTGTATGCTACACAAACAATGCACGGTATGAACACACAAAAGGAATAAAATGCTCAAATGCCAAGTTGATGTGGGACCCCACAATCATAAACACCCACTGATCAGCCATTCAGTATCAGCATTAATGTATACAAAAAAGGAAAAATACTTAACTGCTAAGTTGATATAAGCATCACATAAAATAAACACAGCCACACACATGCATAAATTGATATCATACAAAACTAAAACATAGACCTGCATACATGATTAAAATCTAATACAAAATATAAAAAACACACTACCTACACACACACACACACACACACACACACACACACACACAGATGCGCATGGGCATTTGTAGACTTATTATAACAGTAGCTGTGCATTAAGATTGATCAATTATTTAAGAACTGAATTGACTGGGGTATAAAACTGTTGTGAGTTTTTAGTCTGGGAAATCGGTAGCATTTCCCTGAAGGTAAGATATCATAGTATTTTGATAGTGTATGATCTGTGTTGATTTTTGTTTCATCCGTCTTTTGTACAGCTCATTCAAAGGTTCTTGTTTGAGACCAGCTATTTTGCTAGACACAATTTTACTCAATATGTTCTTGATCTTCACGTTAAGTTCCATACCAGCAGATAACGAGAAAGTTAAAACTGATTCAATGAAGCAGCTATAAAAACTGAAGGATTTTGGGATTGACCTGAATGTTTCTGAGCTTCTGTAAGCTGTAGATGCGAGACTAGCATTTCTTTTGGATGTGACAGGTGTTGGGAATAAAACTGAGTTAATCATCAATTATTGTTCCTAGATATGTGTATTCCCTCTTTCGACAACTCAAAGCTGCCTGTTTGGACTCAAGTGGGAAGACAGGAATCACACAATCAAAATTACAGTCTTTTCTTTTCTTTTTTTTTCTTTTTTTTTTTAAACTTTGTTCTTACCAGAAAAGACAATTTAAGAGACGTCAGTTTTGGTCAAAATCTTTGTGAAGACAGTGTCATAGAAATTCATAAAATTTTGACAATAGACTTGTTGAACACGTAATGGGAAATGACAGTGTAAAATGTCTACTAACATCCATATTGGCTGACGCAGAGCACATATTTCACTTGCTTGATTTTAGCAGAGGCTTACACTGATCGACATGTAAGTTTTGTCTTCAGATAACTGCAGACTTTGTCGCTTTTATGATACCATACAGATAACAGTTAATTGGTCGACCATCCTGCTAACCTAAGAACATTCATCAAGAATCTGTTCCTGCATCAATATGGTTTCCTTAGTAATGATTGAAAACATGCAGTGTACCTTACCTGGTGTTAGCACTGGTATTTTGATAAATGTTAAGCAGTTCATGAATTCACTGAGTCGGTACTCTCACAGTGGGTAGTTTTCCCATCCCCTTCCCTCCCCCCTCCAAATAAGCGCACATTGTTTCACACAATATTCTGTTCATTGCATATCAATTCACTGCTGTTCTTAGTCCACGAACTACTGTAATGGAATCATCTGTTGCAGATTATCCAAGCCCTGGTGTCTGCAGGAGGACTTCATGAATCCTGTGTCAATCCTCTGACATTTTCGCCCACCACAACCTGATGGCTGGCAACTCCCACTGTTTGTTTATTCCTGCTTGCAGCCTGCCATGCTGGGAGTTGGGTATGGTGGGGAAGTTCCATCACACACTGAGCAGGGCCTTACACACACATCGTGACTGAAGATTCCTGCGAAAGTCAGGATAAACCAGTAAAAGTATGGTGCTACTTTTGGCTATACACAGACATCCATTCAATAGAATTTGGCCCTCGTCTTGCCGTTTCATTCACACGCTTCCTGGCAGCTGAAAATGGCGGTCAGTATCAAGAAAGAAAATGTGGGAAGATTACGCTGTTATAGTGTGTCAGGCACCAATGGTGGAGATTTTGCAGCACACACTGCTTACTGATAGACCCCTCCTACCCCCATTCCCCCTCCTCTCCTTCCTTCCCCCTTCTCTTCTTGCCAATACACTAAATGAACTCCTTCCTCTGACAGGCTGTAAACCCCGCCAACCCCCCCCCCCCCCCCCCATTCCCCCTTTCTACCATCTCTCCCTTCCCCCATCCCCTTTGCCCTTGGCCACAGTGTGCAGAGATAGCAAGACCAGATTTTATGGGTGTTGATATTTCATAGTATGGCACTCCATTTATCCTAAGCCCCCCCCCCCCCCTCTCCTTTTCACCCCCCTTCCCCCCACAGGCTCAACTCCCGGGCATCTATCCCTGCTGACACCCCCTCTCCCTCCTCACCCCCTCTAGCACTGAGTCCAGAGGAAGCAAGTTATTGTGGAATATAAATACTAATTAAATGTGATGTGTCCTGGGATGTCAGGCCACAGATGTTTACAGTCCCCTGCCCTTTTTCATTTCCTTTCCATCAACATCAACCCCGCTTTCTCCTTTGTTGACCCTTCCTCTCTGATTCTGATATTTACCACACATGACACTACCAGCAGTGTGTGTGCTATCCATGTTGATCTCTGGCAGGATGGCATCTGCTTCAATGGTCACTGCATGGTATGGTGTGTTTATCATGAGCAATTTAGAACAGAATCAGGGCTGGGCGATCTTTCCTCCTCTTTCCCTTCCCATTTTCGTCACTTCCACCCCCCTCCCCACCCCCCTCCTTCCCCTTCTCCTTGGCAGTGTGGGTTCCGTGGGAAAGCATCAAAAGTGTAAAGTCTAGCACTGCTGGTTCCAGATTGGTTAGTTTCCTCCACAACCAGTGTGGGAGGGCCTGGTAGTGTACTTGGCTGATTGGTCAGTTAACTTCAACCAGTTGGGAAGATCTGGGTTGTAAGATAATTTGCATTGAGTAGGTGGTGGCAGTGAAAATTTAAATATTCATTACAATGACTGAAATGTGATTTTTGGCAAACAACATGACAATATAAGAAAAACAAAAAAAAGAGTAAGTGAATATCTTGATTGGTTCTGAAGATATTCCATTTTAAAGATGTGACGATGCGTACATGCTGTTAGTACTTAATATTTTCACATTTTCAGTCATACTGTACTGTCCATGAGGGTACTGTAATGAAAACTCATAAAACCATATGATAATGGCATATTGCACAAGAAAAAAATAACACTTCAGCAGCAAAGAAATTGGAAAATATGCCTGTCAAAGTAGGGGGAAATAGAAAATCAAGAAATGTCAGTCTGCACAGAATAGCAACTTTGAAGGTCTACAGCACTGAAAAGAATAGACAGTGGCATTTCATAATAAAATATCTTGCAGAATACATCACAAAAAGTGCACTGAATTTTTTTCAGGCAGGATGATTAACTGAATTTAAGTATCAGTCTCAAACTTTGAAAAATCTTCAATTTGACCAGCAGAAAAAAGACTGTTTATTGGGGTAGCATGCTGCAAAGATGAATATTTCAGTAACTGTCACAAGTAGGACCAGGAAATTTTGTGTGTGCATTAAGTGAAATGTCAGCTTTCAAAATGAATTAAAATCAACCTTAAAACTTCTATCTAAAGTTGGCAGAAAAGGAATGATACCCGATTTTCTCATAAATAAGGGTGCACGTTGTGGATGAGACTTCTTCAAAATTTTTGTTTTTGAAAAAATATTGAAGTTACAGCCACAATAAGTTACCAGTGGCCTTGGCTGATCAGCCTCTGCAAAATTACTGCAAATTTTTAAACAAATGCAACTTGAGAGCATTGTACAGAATGGGTAGGTTGATGGGGCATTCCACGACAAAGGTTCCCAGGAGGGAGCAAATATTACTTAAGTTGCTAGCAAAAATGACATATATGAATCTGTTTCAGCTCTCTAGCTTTTTCTTCCATCCATGAACCCAGTCATGCATTTCATTGTAGAAGAACCACAATAAATAAGAAATAAAAGGTGGATGATGCATCTTTATTTCTTCACAAAATGGCATTCGATTCACAAGAGAGAAAATGCACACCAAAAAATCTATTTTTTGGCACTCATAGGTTTCCTGGCATCAGCAATACCATGCTGCTCGCTACCTGAGCTGTTCATACTGGCCTTTTTGGATCATTGAATAGGTCTTGAATGCCCTGCCATGAGCAGCCCTTTCTGCAACATGTTAGGTACACAGATCAGTTCATAAGAAAGAATGTTATATTCAATTTAAAACATACAACCAAAAACAGAGCTCTCAGTTTAATATATGTTTAGGATTTTGTCAATTTCGGTGTGTTTTGAGTGGGAGGAAAACACTGTGATAACAGAATTATAAAATGGCATACTAACAGGTAAGTGTTCATTCAACAGCAACACGAAATTCACTGCACTGAACTATTTGACTGCATTTACCTTTCACACAATAACTCAAATTGCAACAACTTATGCTTTGACAACTGAGGCTAAAGTTTTGGGGGTATGTCCTTTCCAGTTGCTGACAAGAGCTTTGCCATCTACATGTACTGTTCACCTTATGTGTCTTTGTTGCATGCGATTATTTACTCAAATATTTCCACTTCAGGGTACTACATTTCATGATTGAAATGAATGTATTACTAAATGTCTTAGGTATATATGATTACTAAGTATTGAATATTTTATTGTTAATATGCACATCATACTTAGTATCTTATTCTTTGATATATATTTTGTGTACTCACCTTTATTTGTGTGTGTATGTGAGAATGCATGTCTTAGATATATATATATCAAAGTGAATATTTCATTCACAATATGTGCATGGTATTTTGCATTTTATCATTTCATGAATTATCCCCTTGTTTCCTGTTTCATGCAGTCGAGATGCACAGCATATCATGGGTTACATGAACACATACACACACACACACACACATTATACTCTTAATTGCTGGATCCCAGATAGTGTTATATAGTTTGACTGAACCTGATGTGCAGCTTAGGCTATGGGTATTATTGTACTGATTTTGTTTTTACTAATTTTAGTTTGTTAAAAATTGGTGTTAATTTTTTGAAGAAACAGGATGTTGACTGCACTGTTCAAATTAATCATATCTCTTCACATTACACTTTTTTCATACTCAGACATACATACACTTACAAGCATACATGTGCAAATGTAAACTTGCTCTCTCTCTCTCTCTCTCTCGCTCTCTCACTCACACACAAACACACCCACTCCACTGACAGGAAAGAAATGGGGAAGGAGATGACTGGAGGGAGGAGGTGGTGGGTTATATCACTGTCAGCAGTCAGGGATTCTAAGCTTGGAGCAAGTGGTCAGTGATTTGGCTCAGTGCCAAGTTTGCTATAACCATGGACAACCCCTTCCCTCTCCTTACCATTGGTGGGAGATACTCAGAGACCAGTGGGGGGAATAATTATACAACTCTCAGCAAATTATTAAAGTGAAATTTGCAGAGGAGAGAGGGGGGGGGAGGGAGGGGGGGAACAGGGGGTTAGTATGAATTGGTGTTCTTGTTCTTTTTGGAATGTGAGAGCATAGTATCAATCTGTCTGTATATATTAATATAAAGTTTCACAGCTATTGAAGCAGAATGCAACTATAATATCAGACTTTTGTGTGATGTTGAATGAAATTCTCTTTTTATGGAAAAAGAAACCACATTACAAATTTTTACTCACTTATTTAACACTCACCGAGTCTGTAGCAGACGACGCTAATGCTGTCCTGAGCACTTCTGGTTTTAGACCCAGGTAATATTTTGCTTACTGAAGCAAAAATCAATCCGGCTTACTGAAGCAAAAATCAATCACATATTAGTAATTGAAAATCGTGGGCTCCGTTTTAACATGTCCATTTTTCATTCTGTATCAATAGTTTTTGTGTGTTTTATTCAGAAAAAAATAAATCGTGTTCCGATTGAAACATGTTGTCATATTATGAAAACACTTATGAAATAGATCCAAGCTGCTCAGTTACTGACATCGATCAAAATCCTGATTCAAAGAATTTCAGCTCAATATTGTGCATGAAAGTGCTAAAGACATTCGTTTTCAAAAATAATATAAAACTTACCGATGAAACTTAAGATTTTCTGGAGAAACAATGCCATTTTTGTGTTAGATGAAGTGCCGCTCTTCTGAGTCAAATGTTGATTGGGCCGACGCAACTGACAAAGAGGGGTACCTGCTTTTGAATCGCTTGAGCAAATTGTACATGGATCAAAAATATTAGTTTCGGATACCATTGAAATCAGCAGAAAATGCTCTTTACCACTCATACAGTATCACGTAGGGTCAGATTTCTTTTTCAAACTGCGCGAGGCGTTGAAAGATAGCCGAAAAATTCCCGTAACTTTGCGCTCAGATCTAACTACCCTACTTCGCCCAAGGCTTGGAAAAAAACACACGAAAGTTCTTCTTGAACTTTCGCCTTTCACGGCTCCCAGTTTTTCGAACAGTAACCAATGAATGCAAAACAATGGATGCGATATTTTCCACTTTGTGGTTGAAACTAACCGTGTCGTGCTCAGAAAGACACCGGCCGCCATTGAACAAGGATTGCTGTTTTGCGTTACAGTACACTTCTTTTTCTTCCATCCACGAACTCATTCACGCATTGCATAAAGCAAACACAATAAAAATTAAAAATACGGATGATAAATAATTATTTCAGTTGGATAGTTTTTCACAAAATGAAATCAAATTTGAGAAAATGCATTTCAAAATTAGTCAATTTTTTAGGCGTTCATAGGTTTCCCGGCATCGGCCATGGGGGCTGCCGCTACCCATTGTTAGTCATATATTTGGTGCACATTAACTTATGTGCCACTGATCGTTGATGGTAAGCTAAATGAAGCTTGTTTTACATCTTTACATAGATCTCATTGAGAAGAGAGTGTACGGCTAGACATTGAGTGTCAGAATGGAAAAAGGTTATCTGTGGAATTGTTTATTTGTCAAGACAACATAATGATTCTGTTACATCAGTGCAATTATGTCTAGCATATGTTTTAGTATTGATTTAACCTGGGTTTTAATATTGTGTGTGTTCCAGGTGTGCTGTTTAAAGTTAGAGAAATAAACACCTCAATTCATCTTACCAAAAGACCCTGCTGTGGTATGAGAGGAGAGTGGATTGTGCAACTATCCTCTGCCTGTTATCCTACTCTACCCCTTCTTCCCCCTACACCCCTACCACCACTCCTTTAACAATGCAAAGGCAGAAGTGTTGAGGCTGTTGTGCATCAAATGAAGGAGTTTGAAAGAGAAAAAAACTGCATATGATTGTGAACTAGATGTAGATGAAAACGGATACAAAATAGAAGATAGTGAAGCAGAGAGTGATCCTGAAGATAACATTCCAGTGCCACCGTTTCAGAGAATGTGACAAAGCACAGCAACACTAACATCGGTCAAGGAATTTGTGCTGCCAACTAGCCCCATTCTACTCTTCTGCTGAATGCAAAGCCATTAGATCTTTTTTTTTCTTTTTTTTTTGTTTAATTTGGGGTTTTTTGGGTTGTTTTTTTTTTTTTCAAAATGTGGCAAACGAAACCAACAAATACGCCAAGCAATGACCGTTGGTGAATGAAATACCCAGTGTTCTTGTAAATAGGGTGTGTGTATATTTCTAAATGATGTATACTGTGTGCTACAGTCAGTGTTCTACCCAGTGTGTTTGGATACTTTCCACCCACATTAGATTTGTGATATGTGTACAAATTCGATTGGAATACGATGATGGTGGTTCAATGGGGGACATGTTCAGGTAGGACTATTACTTACTGTTTCTGATTCACTAATACATACTGCTCATGGTAGAGTTAGCTGTAGACTAACTGCATGATGTCACTGTGATTTCACCTTTATATGGTGACAATAGGGGCGACAGCAACATGACACATGCACGGAGGACACACATTTCAGTGTGCATCACAAAACACAATGACTTGTGAACACTTCGACCAAATATGAACGCTCTGCAATGAATAGTACATGGTGCTGTGTGTACTAGAGGAACCATATGTTGTGTCCATGACTGAAATTTTTCAAAACGCCATTGCTGAGATCTTGCAAGACATTCCAGGGGCCAAAAACCTGAGTGATGACATCATTGTACATGGTGTCACGCAAGCTGACCATGATGAAAGTCTTCGGAGAACCCTGAACAGACTGAATGAAGTTGGAGCCAAGCTGAATCGAGACAAGTGTGTCTTTTCAGTGAACGAACTCATTTTCTTTGGCCATGTGTTTGGCCAGAACGGTATATCAGCAGACCCTGAGAAGATTCAGACCATCGAAAACGCCCAGCCCCCCCAGTCCGCAGCTGATGTGAGGTCATTTCTTGGAATGACACAGTATGTCGCTCGGTTTATCCCAGGCTATGCTACCATCACAGAGCCCCTTAGACAGCTTACAAAGAAGGACGTTGCTTGGTCATGGGATACCCCTCAACAAAAGGCTTTTGATGAACTGAAGCGTGCACTGACTAGTGCACACGTCATGGCTTACTTCAGCCCCCACAAGCAAACGGACATCTTGGTAGACGCCAGTCCAGTTGGCCTTGCAGCCATCATGACCCAAAATGGCCGACCAATCTGCTATGCCAGTCGTGCATTGACAGATACGGAAAAAAGGTATTCACAAACAGAACGAGAAATGCTGGCGATAGTCTTCGGTGTTGAACACTTTCACCTGTACATCTTTGGATCTCCATTTGTGCTGCACACAGATCACAAGCCTCTCATTGGAATACTGAAGAACCAGAAGCCTGCAACTGCTCGAATTGAACCTCTACGACTTCGACTCCTGCCCTACGAGATGGATCTACAATACCATCCTGGCAGAAACGAACAAAATCCAGCAGACTTCATCAGCAGACATCCCACGTCTGAACCCAGAAGAGAGAACGCACCAGAGTCATATATCAGATACATCACCCAGAATTGTGTTCCCAAGGCAATGACTCAAACAGAAGTTAGGGAAGCAGTCCAGCAAGACGAAATCCTACAGAAAGTGATCTCAGCAGTACAAACAGGGAAGTGGTACTCTCCTGATTTAAAGCAATTTGTCCTGTTCAAAGATGAACTCTCTGTACACGATGGACTTTTGCTGCATGGCCATCGACTGGTCATCCCACAGTCACTTCAGCAGAAAGTCATTGGCATCGCTCATCAATCTCATCAAGGGATTGTCAGGACAAAACAACTTATTCGGGAAAAAGTCTGGTTTCCTGGCATCGACGCACTTGTTGAAGAGACAGTGAAGGCTTGCATCCCTTGCCAGTCTTCATATCCAGGTACCACCAACAGAGAACCCATACTTCCCACCCCACTACCCTCCAAACCATGGTCCCGTTTGGCAATGGATTTTGCCGGACCATTCCCTTCAGGTGACTATCTCCTAGTCCTCATTGATGAATACAGTCGCTATCCAGAAGTGGAAGTTATTGGCTCAACCTCCTGCAAGACTGTGATTTCCAAACTAGAAACCATTTTCGCACGCCAAGGACTTCCTGAAGTGATCAAGACAGACAACGGCCCACCGTTTAATGGTGCAGAATTCCGTGTTTTCCTTGAAGAACGGGGAATCCAGCACAAGAAAATCACTCCTTTATGGCCTGAAGAAAACGGTGAAGCAGAGCGTTTTATGAGAACTCTGAACAAAAACATCAAAGCTGCCACTGCAGGGAACGTGAACTGGAAAGCACAGTTACAAGTTTTCCTGATGCAGTATCGTGCGACTCCTCATGCCTCCACGAATATATCCCCTTTTGAGGCTCTGAACTGCAGAAAAATGAACACTGGCTTTCCTGTAGTTGACGTCATCAACACCCCTTCCCCCACACACCCCTACATTGCTCTCCATGATGCAAAGAGCAAGCAGAAGATGGCATCATACGCTGACGCCAAGCGACGCGTCACACCTTCTGACCTTCAAGTTGGAGATCACGTGCTAATCAAACAACCCAAGATCAACAAGCTTACCCCTCCTTTCAACCCAAAGCCATACACCATCATCAAGAAGAAGGGAACCATGCTCACAGCCCAGCGTGGTTCACGGCAAGTTACCAGGAACTCGTCGTTCTTCAAACGCATTCTCCCAGACTCCCACAAAGACAGTACAGACAGCGAAGAGGAGGAAGAGGAATGTGAGATGCCCCCAACACAGGAATATCCATCAACTCCTAAGCGAACAACCTCACAGCCTGCTCATCACCCAACACCTGATCATCGCACTTCAGCTCCTGGTGGTGATGACACTTCAATGCCTGGTCACAACACTCCCATGAACGGTCCACGAACACCTGTCACTGGCCTTCCGACACCTACGACCAGTCACCACACCGTCTCACCTGGTCTTCATTCTGCTATATCTGGTCCTCCAACTCCAGCCCAGCAAATGGTCAGACCAACTCGCAAACGTCGACTGCCTGAACGACTGAAGGACTTTGTGCTTCAGTGACCCAAGACTCTGACCATGTGATTTGAATGTTGCTGCTCCAGGCTAAAGTGTTTTGGTTTTATTTTATTTGTATTGCGTTTCGCATAAGTCATGAATACTCACTCACAGTCAAACACATGCATACTCACACAGAACTTCAAAGGAAAGTTTTACTTTATCTGTTTTGAAAGTTTATTCTGACGGTTATAGTGATATAATCTTATGAACTGATTATTCCGCAAGAATTTACTTAATTAAGATAGATACTTTAGAATTAAAAAAAAAAAAAGTTTCTGAATTCTGATATATCAAGAACTCTGATATTCACCAGCAAAGTGACTTGACATTTGCTAATCAGTATGACAGTACATTGATTGCAGAGCTGTGGCGTAAAATTTTAAAAGACAATATTTATAAAAGCACCATATCAATTACTTATAATCATAAGAGTGATTTATAAGTTTAAGATAAAGAGATTAACTGACTTAAGAATATTTCATCCTATTTACTTAAAAAAAAAAAAAAAATTAATTGAAGGTAGAGAGGAATGTTGTGTCCATGACTGAATCGTAGCTTAATGTTAAGAAGCGAAAGTAAATAGTTGACAATCTCCCTTTGTTATGACGCAATATTCTTCTATCATGACATCATAGCTAGATAAACGTCACTTGAAGAGCGAGAGCGAAATGAAGTAAAAGATCTGCCAACCGTCCTCCTGTGTTTTCGGTATTTATTGTTTATTGCTGTGTTCTGCCAACACCACGCAAACATTACACCATATTTTCTTTTAATTGTGTGAAAAGTTTCAAATACTTGGAAGTTTCTTAGTAACACATGCAAATGCCAGAGAGTTAAACTCTTCAGCTGTCTTCCCTGTCTGCAAGTGCTGCAGCATTTTTTCCCTTTCAAATGTATTAGTGTAACATTTCTTCACTGGGTTTTCTGTTTCTGGATTGAAAATTAGTGTATTTGT
Source organism: Babylonia areolata (assembly GCF_041734735.1). Lineage (NCBI taxonomy): Eukaryota > Metazoa > Mollusca > Gastropoda > Neogastropoda > Buccinidae > Babylonia > Babylonia areolata. The sequence goes on along the minus strand of NC_134904.1, from coordinate 23,376,927 downwards.
AATCAGGGACGTGCAAAAGTTAACCTTGGAAAGTGAAAAATATGTCAATGATTTGAATTCTAATAGATTTCTTTCAAAAACCAGATTCAGTTTTGAGTTTATTCAATTGCAAAATGCTCTTTTATTGTTTCCATAAGAAAGGTGTTTGAGTCAAAGGCGCTATATTCAAGGTGTACTGTTTACATATTTTCTTGATGATAGTCTGATAACTATTATCAGTGCAACTACCACTGACCAAAATGGAATGAGCTTGACAGTTCTTTTCCATGAATCACAATAACTACAAACATGTACTATGTCATTGCAAGGCATTAACAAATACTAATCCAGCATGTTGGTGCTGACATGCTTATGTTCCCCATTTTTTTAATTGTAACATAGTAGTTATAAAATACTTTATTATCTCCAAAGAGAAACTTGTGATGAAAAACCAAACAATACATGACAATCAGCTTTTCTGTATATTATATAAATTAATGGACATGAAATGCTTAAATGTTGACTTGAACCAGAAGTTGTAATTTTGACCAGCCGCCGTGGCGAAGTGGTTAGCGTCGCGGACTGACAGCTGGGAGGACGCGGGTTCGAATCCCAGCGGAGGTGGGTTTTTCGGCCCGTGGCCGGCTCCTACCCAGAGTTGAGTGTGCTGTGGGCTTAAATGGGGAGACTGGGACCACACAGTCGAGTGTCATCCACTTCAAGGATGCGTCTTTGGGTGTGTTGCTCTAATTACCTGACCAACACTGCAAGTGTCTGTATCTCTCGGGCCTGGTTAACGCCGGGATATCATTATGACAGGAAGCGTAGAGTACAGCCTTGTCACGCAGTCCCAAACCAAAATGGACCTCCATAGCAACATCGTCATCATCATCGTCATCCTCCTCCTCCTTCATCGTCATCAATATAAACAAAATAGTCTCAAAGTCTGTGGCCTTTCATGCCCTGCTCTCATGGTGACCTCAGCTTCGATACCCCTCCACTTCCATGCTTGGGGTGAGTCCTGTCAATGTCGGCAGATTCATGGGGGGCTGTTGTTTGAGGGACGTGGTGGCGGTTTCCACTCTGGGAGGGACGCTCACTCCGTCTGGCTCCGCGACTAAGCCATTATTGTCGTTAGTAGGGTGCTTAGTAGGTGGTGTCCTAAGTACGTTAAATCAGAACAGGCACCACTGAACACCACCGAAGTGACTCAGCAGCAGTGCAGGGTCTCCTCTGGTGTGTGGCCTCCTGGCGACCTAACAACGATGGTTTCCTGTGGATTGCCGACGCTGGAACTGCGACGGACGAACCCGGGTGTGGCTGTGTATGGGGGAATCTAAATGAGCAGCGTGGGAGTAATGCCACTGAAACGGTGCAGATGATGGGGCAACAAAAAAAAGAAAAGGAAAAAAAAAAGAAGTTGTAATTTTGACGTATGTTTCCTTATCTTATTGAATAGAAATACACCCCTGCTAACCATGAAATGCATTTGGATTCTGATACTTGCATGTTATACCCATGCTAATACTTAGTGACCTTACAAATTGAATTTGATTTGCCACAGACTGAGTGAGACATGGATGGTCTTTTTAATGTTATAATTGACCTTTCATACTGAATTTGATCTGCGTCAGCCAATGTTGGGTGAATTGGTCTTTTTTAACGTTGTTCCCATTGTTCTTCTGATATTGATTTTAATTTGCCATGGACTGAGCAAAGCATAATATGATATTGTTTTCATGAACCTTTTAACATTAATTTTAATGCCCTGTAACTTATTATGTAAACTTTCAGACATTCAGCCCTGAAATGGACCCAATGTGGTCAGCTTGACTGTTTTGATAATTGGCTTTGATTCTTGGCAAAAAAAAAAAAGGATTCCAAATGGATGCCTTGTCACTCTTTTGTTGCTGGAGTAAGTTCATAATACTTGTCCTATTTATATTTCAAATAAAAGCTTCGTTTAAATTTTTATCTGTCATGAATGGCCCATTACTTGACCCAAATACCTACTAAAAGTTATTTCAAATGAAAGGTTTGTCCATTTTTTTTGTTAGGTCTGTCCAAATATTTGGTTGAAATACTTTGTGAAAGAATTAATTCAAATGAAAGAATGAAAAAAACTGTTGATTAGTGTGTGCGAGTGTTTTTTTTAGTTTTTTTTAGAATGTATGTGAATGTTTCTCTTCCTCACTATCTTGGGCTTGCTCTGCCAACTAAATACATAAATGACATTAAAAAAAAACACACGATGATATGACAATAACAATATGAATGATAATGCAAATAACAAATTCATTAAATGAATATAAACAAATGAATATAAGTTAAGGGAACACACACACATGCACATGCACACATGCACAACAGATATGCAACAAATAAGCTGTCTCACAGATATGACAGCACAAACATGTTCACGGGCCCAACACTACACATTAAAAGCACACGAGCCCGGACATATGAACTCAATCGCACGCATGCACACACGCACACACATGCATACACACACACATGCACCAACATACAGTCACACATGCACAACAGATATGCAACAAATATGCAGTCTCACAGATATGAAAGCACAAACATGTTCACAGGCCCGACGGGCGCAATAGCCGAGTGGTTAAAGCGTTGGACTGTCAATGTGAGGGTCCCGGGTTCATATCACGGTGACGGCGCCTGGTGGGTAAAGGGTGGAGATTTTTATGATCTCCCAGGTCAACATATGTGCAGACCTGCTAGTGCCTGAACCCCCTTCGTGTGTATATGCAAGCAGAAGATCAAATACGCACGTTAAAGATCCTGTAATCCATATCAGCGTTTGGTGGGTTATGGAAAGAACATACCCAGCATGCACACCCCCGAAAACGGAGTATGGCTGCCTACATGGCAGGGTAAAAACGGTCATACACGTAAAGGCCCACTTGTGTACATACGAGTGAACGCAGAAGAAGAAGTTCACAGGCCCAACACTACACATTGAAAGCAAATGAGCCCTGAAATATGAACTCACACACACACACACACGCATACACACACATGCACCAACATACCAACATACAGTCGCACATACACTCACTCACACATGCATACACACACATGCACCAACATACAGTTACACACACACACACACACACACACACACACACACAAATGCATTTCCCATCCGCAGACCCTCCCAGACATATACCAGAGAGACAGACAGAATTTCACTCACTCTGACAATCATGCAAACTGTACTGTATGGTTCCACACATTCTTTGGAAGCTAGCGAATGAGAAGTGATCAGCTGTGATAATCTTTTTTTTAAAATATGAAACAAATACTATGATGATTGTAGCCTGGTTGGCTACAATCTTCGTTGGGCCAGCTTAGCAGACGACTTTTGTGACTCAACGAAGGTCACTGAGGAAGTCGGTAAATCGGCCACAAGTTATCTCCCTTTACAAGGAGCCGTATAATTTTTTCATCAATTTGTTAAATCAGAAACACTTTCTTATAGATGAGATTATAGTTTTTATGTTATTGGACTTCACAAAGATCATACTTCTCAACTGCAATGATATCATTTGGCCAGAAAGCCTATCACTCTTTTAAATTAAAATTTATGTGAATTAATTTTGGCGCGATCTTCGAAATCCACTCAGTTGAAACATGCAAAATACCTTCGTTTTCTATAAATCAATATAGTTGCCGTGGAATTTAGATTGTGTATTAAACTGTAAATGATTAAGCTTTCTTCTCGTGTATCGCTTTCCGTGTACACCTAAGTTATTGGCATGCGATGGTACGAAATGTCTGACAGCATTTCGGCCCCAACTATCTCTTCTTCAAGCCACTGGAATTCGTCAATGCCGATTTGAGCAAAATATGTTTTTACAATACCTAGACATTTTTGTAGCGTGTTTTGCAGATGTTCGCATTTCTGTTATTAATCTGATTCATATTATAAATGTATAATTGGGTTGTAGTTGGTTTAAACGAAGTATTTCATTGCCGATCACTAGTGTCAAAAGCACCGCCAAGCAGCGCCGACACGGGAGCTGTCCGTTGAGTTTTCTCTTGAATTTTGACATAATAAATCTTTACTCTAGAAGCAGATTCTATAGATTATTTTCATATAGTTGGAAATTCAAGATTTTCAGTTACTTAATTGTTACAATTATCTTACATATCGCGACGTATTAACTGTTGTCACTTAGTTCAGGTCAAGTCTCTACCTGCCACTGGTACCATGTAACCCTGTGCTACCTGTCACATGTGGGCAGATGGAGCTCGACAGCCTGGGAAGGCAGTCCATCTAAGAAAAGGAAAAGTCTGAAGTAAAACCCATGAAGTGCTAAGGAATGCAGGACAGTCTCGACATGCATTGACCCTGGGTCCATGGCCATGTCCCGACTTTCAGTAGCCGCGCCCCCGTGCCTCCGAGGAAGGTTTTTGAGCCAGAGGCTAGGACAAGGACAGTCTGATATAAAACCTACGACCTGAGGACCTCACTGTCACCGTCCCAGCTTGCTAGGCTATGGCAGATGAACCACGGGTGTAAAGGGTGGGGCCAGTACTGCGCACACTGCATTCCACCTAAAAATTCCATTGCGCAGGCTTGAAGGACATGTCCACGTCCGCGCCACCAACTATTCCAAGTCCTGCAGCGATGGGAAAGGGGCGAAAACGGCAGGTGGAAGATGTCACTGGAAGCCGCAGTTCCAATCCTGCATGCAGGCGGTTCAGGATATTGGTCGCCTGATTGTTGACCCGGAGGTGACAGCATCACTCGGCAGCACCCTGAACGACCAAGCAGCCTTTTCTAGGGACAGCACTGCTTGCTCCACACGGAGAGGGGCCTAGAAAAGGTGGTCCAAACAAATGCTCATCTCCATACCCCCCAGCTGGCTAGCCGCGGTCAACAGGCATCTCCAAACGCGGTCGAACAACAATAGAGAAGAAAAGGCCGGCACCTGCCTCACAGAAATGTGGCAAGGCAGCAGGGGTTGACGGAATTCCGCCGGAGGCGTGGAAGAATGGAGGCTCAGCACTACACTCCAAACTCCACAACCTCTTTGTCTGCTGCTGGGAGCAAGGCAAACTACCACAGGACCTCCGTGACGCAGTCATCATCACCCTGTATAAAAACAAGGGAGAAAAGTCGGACTGCTCCAACTACAGGGGGATAACTCTGCTCTCCATCGCAGGCAAGATCCTCGCCAGAGTCCTCCTAAATCGGCTGGTGCCTACTATCGCCGAAGAACATCTCCCAGAGAGTCAGTGTGGCTTTAGAGCCAACAGAGGCACCACTGACATGGTCTTCGTTCTCAGACAGCTACAAGAAAAATGTCGGGAACAGAACAAAGGACTGTATGCGACATTCATCGATCTCACGAAAGCTTTCGACACCGTGAGCAGAAAAGGTCTGTGGGAGATCATGAAACGTCTAGGATGCCCCCCAAAATTCCTCAGCATGGTCATCCAACTACATGAGGAACAGCGTGGACAGGTGAGACACAGCAACGACCTTTCGGAGCCCTTCCCAATTGGAAATGGAGTGAAACAAGGTTGTGTCCTCGCGCCGACCCTCTTCACGATCTTCTTCAGCATGATGCTCCAACAGGCCACTGAAGATCTTGGCGACGACGACGGTATCTTCATCAGATACCGCACTGATGGCAGCCTATTCAACCTGAGGCGGCTACAGGCCCACACCAAGACACTGGAGCAACTCATCTGTAGCTTCTGTTTGCCGACGATGCTGCCCTCGTCGCCCATACAGAAGCGGCCCTGCAGCGTATAACGTCCTGCTTCGCAGAGGCTGCGCAGCTCTTCGGCCTAGAAGTCAGTCTGAAAAAGACGGAAGTTCTCCACCAGCCTGCCCCACGGGAAGAATTCCACGCTCCTCACATCAACATCGGTGAGACAGAGCTGAAGTCGGTCCACCAGTTCAGCTACCTAGGCTGCACCATCTCGTCTGACGCCAAGATCGACAAGGAGATCGACAACAGACTTGCAAAGGCAAACAGCGCATTCGGCAGGCTGTACAAGAGAGTATGGAACAACAAACACCTGAAGAAAGACACAAAGATCAGCGTGTACAGAGCTGTTGTACTGCCCACCCTGTTGTATGGCTCCGAAACCTGGGTCACCTACCGGCACCACATACGACTGCTTGATCGCTTTCACCAGCGCTGCCTTCGCACCATCCTCAGCATCCACTGGAGTGACTACATCACAAATGTCGAGGTCCTGGAGCAGGCAAAGACTATCAGCATCGAGGCAGTGCTGCTAAAGACCCAGCTACGTTGGGCAGGGCACGTGTCCAGGATGGAGGACCACCGCCTGCCCAAGATCGCGCTGTATGGCGAACTGTCCACTGGCCACCGTGACAGAGGAGCACCCAAGAAGAGATACAAAGACTCCTTGAAGAAAGCTCTCGGTGCCTGTCACATTGACCATCGCCAGTGGTCCGCAGTAGCCGCTGATCGAGAGACCTGGCGACGCACCATCCACCAAGCTGTCTCCTCCTTCGAAAACAACCGCAGAGCCAGCCTTGAGGACAAACGCAGAAGGAGGAAGAACCACGACGCTGCAGCCGCGAACCCAGACCAGACTTTCCCTTGCAACCGCTGCGGCCGACTCTGCTTTTCCCGCATTGGCCTTGTCAGCCATGAGCGTGCCTGCATCAGACGTGGACAACGCCCTTCCTAGATCTTCGTCAGCGAAGCCAGGCCATGATGATGAACTGTTGTCATGTACAGAAATGATACATGAACTCGTTAAAAGCTCGTTCATTCAATGACTCTTTTTGTTTACAGTTTTTAATTACATTATTTTTGTAGAAAATGGTTTAGCTTAAGAAAATGCACGTCTCTTGCAGGTTTGTGTGATATATAATATGTCTATGCTAGGTCCCCGAGCCGAAAGTTAGACGCCGCTAAATTTGGTCAAACACACACAAGTTGGGCCCCTCAAAACTCGCGGAGGTAAAAGAAAAACCGCCGCACCGCCTTCCCGAGTCTACCTGGCCTGGCTGCGGCTGTCTTCTGCGAACACCCTCTACCTGTCTTCACCTTCACAAACACCACCTTACCACCCCGTCACATGATGATCATATATAATGACGATGATGATAAAGTAAAGAATGATAGATAGCAGTTTTCAATGACGTGAGGAGAGATGAAACAAATGGATTTTCGATGAACAGGGCTGGTTGTATTTTCTGAAAGATGTTCTGCTGCTTGACGTTTCTATGTGATGTGGTAGCAAGGGATTGTCTGCACTGGGGACTACATGTCTCTGTGTGTGTGCTGTCTGTGTGTGGTGGTGGTGGTGTGTGTGTGTGTGCCTTGTTTTTCTTTTCTGTTTGTGTGTGTGTGTGTGTGAATCAGAATCAGAATTAATTTTATTTTCAAGTAAACCTTGTGTAACATCCAACTATGCTGTCATGTGTAGGCCTGGTGTACATGATGTTCATGTGAGGAGGGAGGACTGGATGGGGGTGGGGGGTGATGGGGGAAGAAGGGACAAAGCCAACACACAATTGCGAGTGATAGACAGAAGTCAACGTGGAGTAAGAAAAACTATAACATATTGATTAATTTTTTTTTTAATTGTACACAGCATTCATTGAATAAATAAACAAATGAATATAAAAGTAAGGGTAAATAACCCCCCCCCTCCCCCCCCCCCCCCCCCCCCACACACACCCACACCAGATATGCAACAAATATGCAGTCACCTCACAGATATGAATGTGCAAACAAATGTTCACAGGCCCAACACTACATATAGCACGTGAGCCCTGACACAAACTCGCGCACACGCAGACATGCACACACACAAACGCGCGCGCGCGCACACACACACACACACACAAACATGTACATTCCCCATCCACAGACCCCCCACCCCCTCCCTACACACACACACACACACGCACACACATGCACACACACACAGAGACACGCACGCACATGCACACACACAGACAGACACGGACATGCATGCACATGCACATGCAAACTGAATTCATGTATTTTCACTCCCACAATACCCACAACATGACAAACACATACACCCCACCCCCAACACACACACACACATATGCACACACACCAACATGCATAGGCAAACATGTACATGCACAGAGCTCTCCTGACACATACATGCACCTCATCCCCCCACCCACCCCCCACACACACACTCCCCGCACATACGGCCACCAAAAACACTGTTAAACCTTTCAAAAGAAACAGATTCATAGACGTTAGCAGCATAAATTAAACACAGTATAAGCTCACAATAATATAATATATATACTATATAAAGAGAGTATGTGTGTCACTCACTCTGACAATCATGTGAGAGAGACAGTGCATCGTTCCACACATGCTTTGGAAGCTAGCTACAGAGAAGTAAACAGCTGAGATGAAATGCAAGACAATATTTGATGATGATGATATAATAATAATGATGATGATAAAGAAAAGAATGAAAGGTAGCAGTTTTCAATGACGTGGGGAGAGTTGAGACAACTGTATTGCGTAGTACAGGGCTGGTTGTTTTCTGAAAGATGTTCTGCTGCCTGACATTTCTATGGGATGTGGTAGCAAGGGATTGTCTGCATGGGGGCTACTTGTGTGTGTGTGTGTGTCTGTGTCTATGTCTATGTGTGATGGTGGTGGTGGTGTGTGTGTACACCTTGTTTTTTGTGTGTGTGTGTCTGTGTGTCTGTGTCTGTGTGTGTGAATCAGAATCAGAATCAATTTGTCAAGTAAACCTTGCATAACATCCAACTATGATGTGATGTATAGGCCTGGTGTACATGATGTTCATGTGAGGAGGGAAGTGTCAGTATCAGTAGCTCAAGGAGGCGTCACTGCGTTCGGTCAAATCCATATACGCTGCACCACATCTGCCAAGCAGATGCCTGACCAGCAGCGTAATCCAACGCGCATAGTCAGGCCTTGAGAAAAAATTTTTTTTAAAAGAATTAAAATAAAAAAAATAAAAAAAAGATAAATACATACAATTACTACTACTACTACTAATAATAATAATAATATTTATAAGTCACAAAATCTTGATGAAGTCAACTCTAATGGATGGAGAAGGGGTGATGGGGGAGGAAGGGAGATACGGTGGAGGGGTGCAGAAGGAGGTTTAGATCGACTTTGATAGGTGTTTGGGAAGCGGAGGGCACTGGAGAGGGGGGAGGGAGTTGACATGACAGTATATGTGACGTTTAAAATGCTGAGAGGGAGATTTGCTTTACAAAATTTAGGCAACTGTGTGTGTGTGTGTGTGTGTGTGTGTGTGTGTGTGTGTGTGTGTGTGTGAAAATGTAGATATACTTGAAAAATTAGAATTGAAAATTCTGAAACGCTTGTTCAAACTGAACAGAAATACTATGACCCAAATTGTTTATGGAGAAACTGGTATTTATCCAATTAGTGTGTTAGTGAAAATGAGATTAGTTCGATTTTGGAGCAGCTTAGTGATATCAAACACAGAAAAATATTCTGGGGAAATATACTTGATATTACTTGACTTATATCGAAATGGTATTTATTCTTCAAAATGGATGAGTTGTATCAGACAAATTTTAACAGAAACAGGGTATAACTGTGTTTGGGATACTCAATTCTTCTTGGAGAGGGAATCTTTCTGCAAGAACGTCAACACTGCTTTGAGAGACAGTTTTCAAAATGTATAGAGACATGCTCTAGAGGCGAGTAGTAAATGTTTTATCGAAATTTCAAAAATGGATTTGGTAGAGAAAAATATATGTCAAATGCCTGATAGTTACGTTATCAGCTTCTTCAGATTTCGAAGTAGTAATCATAAGCTGGAAACTGAAACAGGGAGACACAAAGGCATACCACGAGAGTTACGGCTTTGTAAGGTTTGTAACATGTCTGTGACTGGGGATGAGTTTCATTTTACAATGGAATGTCCCAATTATGATCAGTTACGAAATAGATATGTTGCTAAAAAATATTTGTCTCCAAAATCGGTTTTTAATTTTTGTAATATGCTCAAAGGAGGCAAAAAAACCAAAAAAAAAGTCATCGTTTTAGCTGTAAGTAAGATTTGCAAATGTTGCCTAGCTATATTTTGGAGTTAAAAGACATTGTGTTTTCTCAACTTTAATGTGACATTGTTGTGTATTTGGAAATGTTTGTTCTGGGCATGAAAAGATTTTTTTGCAGTAATCCTCCATACTCCAATAGGAGTGAAAGGATAATTAAAACTTGAAACTTGTGTGTGTGTGTGTGTGTGTGTGTGTGTGTGTGTGTGTGTGTGTGTGTGTGTTAGAGATTGGATAGTGTGTGTAGGGGGTTGGGGGGGCACTGGGAAAGCCAGCACACAACTGAGAGTGATTGTCACACACTCCAGAAATCTGGGCAAGCCCAAAAGTCAGGAGACGTGGACTTTTAGGGTCGACACCGCGCAACACACACTCCCAAGAAGGACGCAGAAATCCGTGTACGATTTTACAACTTTTATTCACACAATCACACACATATGGGTACAGGACCTACTTCCTAAGCTATCCCCAAACCCAAACCCTCGCCCCCACCTAACTCCAAACCACCCCTCCTTAACCCACCTTTAACCCCCACCGGGACAAAATCAAGAAACGAAAGAAAAACGAACCAAACACATACACACTCGCACATTCACTGCACAAGCGGCAACGTTCATTTAACTCATCTGTCACTCGTTGACGGACTGAAAAATCCCTGCTCCAGGCTGAGAGTCGAACGCTGACTACAATCTCTCCCTCGACGTCCAGCTCACCCACAGAGCACCCCACCAGATGAGTCCGGGAGGTCGCGGCAAGCAGGGCAGGCTGCGGTCGAAGGTCGACGCCGAGGGACGATCTGGATCCCCAGGGTGCGACCCCAGGGTTTTGTGTCAGCGCTCGGCTCCTCAGGTGGAAGACCCCGAGGGGCGACCTCGGAGCTGGGACAGCAGAGCAGTCGATTTGCCGCTACTTGACAAACAAGCAAGCTGGGGACGGGGATAACCCCCTGTCAGCACCAGTCCATAACCGCATAACCCTATGCGCGTTGGGCGACCTAAGAAGCCACAGGTTGTGCTCTCATTCATCCAACAAGCACTCTAAGGCAAAATAATGAACAACCACTGTCATACACCAATCGCACGACAACATGCATGCCTGGAAGTGAGGGGTCCGGAACCTGCCAGGGTACCGGCCGTCGCCCTACTTATACGGTGGCACAGGTCAACCCAAGACTCGAACCCCAAACCTTGTGCCGCGCATCCTGAAGCACGCTCCCACAGCGCTACGCTGCCAGAATCGAAGGCCCAATCAAGGTAACCTCCCTTGCACAAGCAGACATGTTGGAACAGAACATTCAAAAAGGAAAAATTATGATAGCGTCAGCACATGGCTGCCAAAGCCATTCGGATCACAAGCAGAGCAATTAAAGTGAACAAATCAATACACAAACTCTTCCAGTGCTCGGTCCATACAGGGAGAGAACTCAGTAACCTATTATTGCCACAATAGCTTACACGGAATACACTATCTTCTGACACGCTGCTAACAGCGGCCACTTACGCAGGTTTAAGGACCTATCGAAACAGTATTTCCCCCAACGTCTCCCTCACATTCCCGATACTAACATCAGCTTGTAAGCTTTACATATCCAACGTACACTCTGTCGAACAAATTACGGAGATTATACTATTCCCTCACACTTCCTCAAGTGTATTAATATAAACTCAAACCCGTAACACACGGAATGATAATTATAACACTGGACCGTTACACGACAGTCTGTAACATCAGGTGAAAATTAAATGAAATTATGGTGCTTAGAGCCTCGCCGACCACTAAGGCCATCTCAAGGCTATCGCCGCGTCAATTACTACTACAAGGCTAAAAAAACAACCAATTAAAACGAGTCACCACTTCAAACTTTCCACTCCAAAGTTTAAAAAAAAACTTCCATAGTTTAAAACCTTCAAATCTGGTTAAAAAGGTTCACTTCTTTTAAGAAGTCCATCAGCGCCCACGGAGGGACATCACGAAACAAAGTCTTCAAAGAAACCGCCGTGTAATGTCTGCGTCTAACGTCATGCAGATCCCAACAGTCAAGGAGCACGTGTTTCACGGTGAGAGGCTCGTCACAGGGAACGCATCGAGGGGCCTCCTCCCCCTTCAACAAGTAAGAATGAGTAAAAAAAAAGTGTGCCCCGTACGCAGTCTGCACAGCACAGATTCCTCCTTTCTGTTCTTCACCCCCGAAGGGAGGGTCTCCCCCAGGTCCGGACGGATCTGGAAGAGCTTGTTGTCTATCTGGGTGTTCCATTTCTCTTGCCAAAGATCTTTAACGTAAGTATTGACCTTCCGCTTCATGTCTGTATAGGGTACCAAGGATCTGGACAATTCTTTCTTTACAGCGTTCCTGGCCAGCAGGTCCGCCCTTTTGCCACGAATGCCAACATGTCCGGGAACCCAGGCCAACACAACCTCGTATCCTTTCTTCGTTGCGAGAGTAAAAGTTTCATAAAATTCCAGCAGTTTGGGATGAGTGATATTCCTGCAGGCGATCACCTCCAGGGCTGACAAGGAGTCGGAAAAGATCATGAATCTCTTCTGTTTGGAAGAGAGAACCATTTTTAACCCCAGGACCAGTGCAGTCAGTTCCGCGGTGTATACCGAGCTGTCAGACAGGATGTGTTCCGTTGAGGGCCGGTCAGGAAAGGCGGGACAGAACGCAGATGCGGCGACTCCGTCCTCTGACTTGGAACCGTCAGTGAAGATGCCTTGAAAGGTGGGGAATTTGTGGCACAGTTCCGAAAAGTAGGTTCTGTAGGCCAGAGAACTGGTGGTGTCCTTACGGTACGAGGCCAGATCGAATCGGACCTCAGGTGTTGTAAAGGTCCACGGGGGGCTGTCAGGGAACTTAGAGAAATCTGAGATGCCACCGACATCCAGATCGGCATTTTCCAAGTGCGGCTGAATGCGGAGTCCGAGAGGAGGTATGCAGTTTGGGTTGTCTGTAAATTTCTTATCGAAAGGGTTGTTGAATACAGCATCGTAAGCAGGGTTTGTAGGTTCCGAAAACAATTTCAAATAATAGTTCAGGGTCAGCTTCAGTCTGCGGTTGGAAAGAGGCGGTTCCCCCGCCTCTGCATACAGGCTGTGCACAGGGGTGGTGCGGAAAGCACCCAAGCTGAGACGGAGCCCTTGGTGGTGTACAGGGTCCAACAGTTTCAGGTAGGACGGTCTGGCCGAGCCGTATACAACACTTCCATAATCCAGTTTGGACCGGACCAGGGCTCTGTAGAGGTGCAAGAGAGTCCTCTTATCAGCACCCCAGTTCGTGTGTGCCACAACTCGGATGATGTTCAGGGCTTTTAGGCAAGATATTTTCAGCTGTTTAATGTGACTGAGAAAATTCAGCTTCTGATCGAAGACGACCCCTAGAAATCTGGCTTCCTTGACCGCCGGGATGGTGGATGTTCCCAGACGGATTTCAGGGTCCTGATAGAATTGGCGAAAATTATGAAAGTGGATGCATTCAGTTTTGGAGGACGAAAATGTGAAGCCATTCTCCTCTGCCCAACACGTAACATCAGGTAATCGTAACAGTTTCATAAAGTGACCCCAGCCACTGTCCAACCCACAGACCTCCCAAAAGTGGAAAAGACCACTAAAGACACTCGAAACAGTTACCGCCTGATACAAGGTTACCTCACGACAGCTTGTGATGGGTGAAGGTGGTGACTTGGGTGGGACCTTCAGCCGGGCACTGCAGCCTCTGCTCACCGGCTTGCTAAAAATCAGGCAGAGGTTCTGGCTGGCCAAGAATTCCTCTCCATCAGCCTTCCGGGCCTCTGCCACAAGGTCCGCGCTCTCTGACGTCTCAGAGTCAAGTCACACCTAATCACAGTCAGCTGCAGCCAGGTAAACGGCAGGTGAGCGCGAGTTCTGCACTTGGCACGCTAACCGGCCAAAACATACATTGCACGCACTGTACTGCAGTTGCAGTCATGCCAATGTGACAAGAGCCCTCTCGCTCCTACAGAGCGGTGTGTGCACGTGCTGCACAACTCTTACACAGGTAAAACGAGTGTGCATACACACGCTTTTACCAAACCAAGAACATGTCAGAAAACATGACCTAGAGAAACTGGGATTCGAACTCCCAACCATCGGAACTAACACCACTTTCACCGGCCACTGAGCCATACTAAATCGCTCGCACTTCCGCCTATACTTCCGCAGCAACGAAAGGTTGGGCTGATCTGTGACACAACCCCCTTTCAAAGCCCTTAAGCTATGAGCTCAAGAGGCAAGTACAACCACCACGTAAGCTGCACAGATATAGGCAAGTGCTCTATGACTGCCGGCTCAAATAGTCAGCTCCATGGTTGTCTATACCCTTCACTGACTGAAAGACATGAGTGTGACTGCAGCTCCATTGCCCAGCCCATCAGTCTCCTGCTAACTGGACGGATCCGATGCAAATACTGCAATGGATTGTGGTCACACTGGAGCTGAAAAGTACGTCCATGCAAGTATGGATAGAACTTTCTCACTGACCACACCACCGCAAGGCACTCTAGCTCTATGGCATGGTACCGGAATTCTGCACCCACCAGTTTCTTGCTGGCATAAGCCACTGGTCGGAGCATCCCTTCATGCTCCTGCAGAAGCACAGCTCCCAAACCAGTACCGGACGCATCCGTCCTCAGAACGAAAGGCTTAGACTGGTCAGGAAGTTGCAGAATGGGTGCGCTGACCAACGCATCCTTCAAAGAGTCAAACGCCTTTTGACACTCTGGAGACCATGAGACTTTGGTTGGCTCTTTCCCGCGAGTTTTTTCCGTCAAGGGCAAGGCCACCTCCGCATATCTGGGAACGAACTTCCGGTAATAACCGGCAAGACCCAAAAAACTACGGAGTTCCTTCTTGGTAGTTGGAACTGGGGCATTCCGAATCCTGTCTACTTTCTCCTGCTGCAACCCTAGATGACCTTCTGAGACAGTGTGTCCCAGAAACTGAATCTCTGAGAATCCCAGTTCACACTTGGAGGGCTTAGCAGCAAGGTGGACCTCCTTGAGATGACGGAACAACGCCCGCAGCACCTTGATATGGCCTCGCCAACATTCAGACGCGATGAGAAGGTCGTCCATGAAATTTTGAATTTCTGGCAGTTTCAACGGAGCCAGAACCTCCCTCATCGTACGGGAAAAGATCGCCCCCGCGGTCTTCAGACCGAAGGGCATGGTCACCCACTGAAACTGTCCATCCGGGGTGGTGAAGGCTGTCTTAGGGCGATCAGACGTCTTCACGGGGATCTGCCAGTATCCCTTTGTGAGATCAAGCTTAGAGAAAACTTTTGCTTTCCCAAGCCTGGCAAAAATCTCATCAATGTTGGGCAAGGGCTCAGCATCAAACCTGAGATGCTTATTGAGCTGGCGGTAGTCCACACAAAACCGCACCTTGCCGTCCTTCTTCCTTACGAGGACAATGGGAGCAGAATAGGGAGAGCTCGCCTTCTCTATAACCCCCATACTCAGCATCGCCTCGACCTCCTTGGCGATGACCTGTGTCTGAGAGTGAGGTAACGGGTACTGCCGAACCCAAACGGGTTCATCCGTATCCAGAATGAGTTCACACTCACCCACCCTAGACCGGAGAGGTAAGTCCGTATGGACATAGGATGCCTCAGCAGTCAGCTCCTGCAGCTGAGCACGCCGAACAGCCAAGTCTGCCCCCAACACAACATCTTTGAACGACTCCTCGGCGGTCAGAGGGACACAGGGGATCGCAGAAGAACCACCCCCCAATTCCGTAGCCTCCGACTTATCCTCGATGACAGTAGGGCAGTAGGCGGCCGCAGCCCGCTCCCGCCGAAGGAACTTCTTCAACAGGTTGGCGTGGTATAGCTTTGACTTCCCACGCACTGAAATCCTGTAGTCCCAGTCTCCCACTCTTTCGAGGACTTTAAAGGGTCCTTGCCACGACACCTGAAGTTTGTTGTGTCGGACGAGAAGAAGGAGCAAGACCTCATCTCCCTGGTCGAACCAACGTTCCTTGGAACGACGATTGAAACATCAGGCGTACCGACGTGAGGCCTGCCTGAGATTTTCCTGGGCGATCTCACAAACCTCTTTGACTCGGTTCCGAAGATCTACCACGTACTCGGATTCAGTACGGGCCGGGTCGTCACCTTGAAAGTCTTCCTGAGTCCATACCCGTCTGAGAATGGACATGGGCCCTTTTACCGTCCGTCCATAGAGAAGCTCAAAGGGAGAGAACTTCATAGACTCCTGTGGAACCTCACGATAAGCGAAGAGCACAGCTGGGACAAGCCTGTCCCAGTCCCTTGGCCGTTTGACGCAGAGCCGTTGGAGCATCTTTTTCAACGTGGCATTGAAACGCTCTACAAGGCCATTAGCTTGTGCATGATAGGGGCTGGTAAACAGACCCTTGATGCCCAAGAGCTGGTGAACTTCTCTCATGACGTTCCCCATGAACTGCGTTCCCTGGTCACTAAGGACCTGATCAGGAACCCCCACACGAGTCCACATCTGCCACAATGCTTCCGCAACAGTAGGAGTATCTATGCTCCTGAGCGGAACTGCCTCGGGATATCGAGTCGCATAGTCAACCATTACCAAAATGTAATGGTGACCGCGGGCAGACGAGGGGTGTATGGGACCGACAAGGTCCACGGCCACTTTGGAGAACGGTTCCCCCACAATGGGAACCGTCCCCAAAGGAACCCTAACGTTCTGGCCTTTCGGCGTGGTACGCTGACATACCTCGCAGGAGCGACAGTACTGACGGATATCTGAAGAACAGCCCGGCCAGTAGAAATCCTGCCAGATACGCTCCTGCGTCCGCCTGACCCCTAGATGACCTGCCATTGAGGAATCATGCCCTAAGGCAAGGACAGTGGGACGGAGTTCAGAGGGAACCACCAGCTGTTTGAAGCTGCGTCCTTGCTTGGCGAAGACTCGGAAGAGAGTACCTTGCTTGAAGACGTACTGGGTTCCATCCCGTGGGGACTCAGAGCCAGTACGAGCAAGTTCCTGTACCTTCGCCAGGGACGGATCTTTGCGCTGAAGGCTCTGAACAGTCTGACGATCTACCTTCAGCGCGGAATCAGATGGACTGACAGGAGTCCGCACTGGTTCCAGGGCCCTCCGAGGCTGCGAGGCTGAGCGGGTCACCACGCCAGCAGTCACCCCTGGGGGTAACTGGGTAGACACTCGCTCCTTACGCCCATCAACAAAGGTGATTGTATTGCCGATAAGGAGCGAGCACGGTGGCCTTTCTAATGCCACAGCCCAAACAACCCCCTCAAAATAGGGAGTATCCACACAGATCTGGACACAGGGTCTCTCGGCCTGAAAACAGCCCTGGACCCCCGTCACCCAACAAGACTTCCCTCTCTTGGCGGAAGGAGAAACGAGTGATTCATCTACAAAGACACAGGTAGCCCCAGTGTCCCGGATGGTATCTCTGACCTTGCCCTCGACGATGCTGAGGAATATGGCCAGGTAGTCCTCCCGTTCGCCTGTCACACTCTGAAAGCAATCAGCATGGTCCACGACCTGGACTAAATTACCTTTCTGGTAACGACCTGGCTGTGCAGAGGTCAAGGCCGGGCAATCACGTCGGAGGTGTCCTCGCATTCCACAGTTCCAACAGCTAACTGGAGGGTGAGGCTGTGCGCTGGATGGTGACTTCTCGCCAGAACGATGGGGCAGAGTACCCCGATCCGGCATCCGAGGATGTCTACCCTGACCCACGCTCCGCAAGCCAGTACCCTCCCTCGCATCTCTCCTAGCTTCCTCATAACCATCAGCTCTACGAGCCGCCGCCATGAGATCATCTGGGTGACTGTCTCGGACTTGCACAGCAATGTCCTGTGGCATAAAAGAGTACACCTGCTCTAGGAGGATAAACTCTCGCAGAGGGATGGAAGACAACTGCTCCCAATTCGTCAGAGCTTTATCAAGCCTGACCGAGCACTGTGCCCAAGTCTCGTCGGGTCGCTTCCTTATATCACGGAACTTGCGGCGGTATGCCTCCGGTGTAAGCCGGTACTGTGCCCGCAATGCTCTACACAAGTCCGCATAAGTACCTTCTGGTGGAAGCGTATTATACGCCTCCCTGGCCTTCCCAGACAGAGATGCAGACATGTGCACCTTCTTGGCACTGTCTTCTAAACCATAATCCCGAGCAACTGACTCAAAGTGCTCTATAA
Source organism: Babylonia areolata (assembly GCF_041734735.1). Taxonomy (NCBI): domain Eukaryota; kingdom Metazoa; phylum Mollusca; class Gastropoda; order Neogastropoda; family Buccinidae; genus Babylonia; species Babylonia areolata. The sequence goes on along the minus strand of NC_134904.1, from coordinate 23,358,691 downwards.
AGGCATCCACGTCCTCCCCTTCACGGAAGATAGGCAACTTAGCAGCAGGAGGGAGAACAGCTGCAGGGACTTGTGCAGACCGTGCACCCTGTGATAACAGAGCCACCCTTGCCATCAAGTCTGCAAACTGTTGGTCCCTTCTGTCTCTATCCTCTTTCTCTGTTCTCTTTCCTCTTGCCTGCGCTCTTTCTCCTCACGCTCTACTTTTTCTCTCTGTTCTTTCCTCTTGCCTGCGCTCTTTCTCCTCACGCTCTACTTTTTCTCTCTGTTCTTTCCCCTTTCCGGCTGTTCTCCAGGTACATAATTACCTGGGCAACCTCGGAGCCACCAGAGCCTGAACGAGCTCTTACCGGAGGAGGTTCGATGAATGAAAGATCATTGAGACCTACGCTGGACCAGACAGGGGTAGCCGGCGACCTGAAAGTCGATGCCCGCGTGTGCGGCAGCACGGTTGCCCGCTCAGGAGGCAACCCTGCTACAGGGAATGAGCTTCCCTGCACGGGCGGTATTCCGAAGGTCGGAGCTGTCCTTCCTGTCTCAGACCTAAAAGTCACCGGTCCGTGACCTGGGGTATGTCCCAGCCGCGGCAGAGGCGGGTATATGGCCTGCAAGACTGATACTGGGGCCAACCTCAGACTTGACAAAGAGACCCCAGCGGAAATAGCCTGCTGAGTCGGCTGAGTATCCAGTGATATACAAGCTGGTGTCAAAGGAGGAGTACACGCGCCAAGGATACCACCTTGTCGCACCGGTGTTACACTACCCACATCACTGGTGGAGACATGCGTGTCTGACCTACAGGTCGAAACATCCGTCATGGTTGTCGTGACCACACTAGTTGCCCCAATAGCTAGAGCAGCCTGACTTCTAGTCAAAGGTCCACACGTGCGGACTGGTATAACACTTGGCATGGTACTGTGCGTCAGTAGCTCATCCATATCTCAAAACTACTCAGTACCCTCCGACCACCAACTTTAAGGAAAAAAAACCCAACAACAACCAATCTTGATCTTGGCACTGAACTCTCCCTACACAACCCGTGACACAGAAGAACGTTGGAGCGTAAGAATAAGTTGGTATACACACTCCCCTGTCCTGGCAAAAATAAGTGCCAGGGAGTGTCAAACTAAGCAAAATTATGCTGCGAGGAAACACAGCATTCAACGATCTAAAGCCTAGGAGTGGCTAAGGACTGGCTGCTAAGCAGTGAAGAGGTCGCGCCTCGCGCAGCCCTGCCCACCAGAACAGAGCGCCAGGGACTTCGCCCAGTAACCCCAGACCTGAACCCCACACTACCAAGCACGCAAGGAGGGGTCACAACCTCCCTTGCGACTCCTCAATCCCGCCAACCTCCCACGTTAAAGGCAACAAAAAATTCAAACAGAATAAACTAAAGAAACTGACAAACGTGCACGCCCACGAATTCCGGGGTCCCACCCAAGAGTGTGCGAGTTCGCAGGTGTCAATCCCGGACGAGCCCCCAAACTGTCACACACTCCAGAAATCTGGGCAAGCCCAAAAGTCAGGAGACGTGGACTTTTAGGGTCGACACCGCGCAACACACACTCCCAAGAAGGACGCAGAAATCCGTGTACGATTTTACAACTTTTATTCACACAATCACACACATGGGTACAGGACCTACTTCCTAAGCTATCCCCAAACCCAAACCCTCGTCCCCACCTAACTCCAAACCACCCCTCCTTAACCCACCTTTAACCCCCACCGGGACAAAATCAAGAAACGAAAGAAAAACGAACCAAACACACACTCGCACATTCACTGCACAAGCGGCAACGTTCATTTAACTCATCTGTCACTCGTTGACGGACTGAAAAATCCCTGCTCCAGGCTGAGAGTCGAACGCTGACTACAATCTCTCCCTCGACGTCCAGCTCACCCACAGAGCACCCCACCAGATGAGTCCGGGAGGTCGCGGCAAGCAGGGCAGGCTGCGGTCGAAGGTCGACGCCGAGGGACGATCTGGATCCCCAGGGTGCGACCCCAGGGTTTTGTGTCAGCGCTCGGCTCCTCAGGTGGAAGACCCCGAGGGGCGACCTCGGAGCTGGGACAGCAGAGCAGTCGATTTGCCGCTACTTGACAAACAAGCAAGCTGGGGACGGGGATAACCCCCTGTCAGCACCAGTCCATAACCGCATAACCCTATGCGCGTTGGGCGACCTAAGAAGCCACAGGTTGTGCTCTCATTCATCCAACAAGCACTCTAAGGCAAAATAATGAACAACCACTGTCATACACCAATCGCACGACAACATGCATGCCTGGAAGTGAGGGGTCCGGAACCTGCCAGGGTACCGGCCGTCGCCCTACTTATACGGTGGCACAGGTCAACCCAAGACTCGAACCCCAAACCTTGTGCCGCGCATCCTGAAGCACGCTCCCACAGCGCTACGCTGCCAGAATCGAAGGCCCAATCAAGGTAACCTCCCTTGCACAAGCAGACATGTTGGAACAGAACATTCAAAAAGGAAAAATTATGATAGCGTCAGCACATGGCTGCCAAAGCCATTCGGATCACAAGCAGAGCAATTAAAGTGAACAAATCAATACACAAACTCTTCCAGTGCTCGGTCCATACAGGGAGAGAACTCAGTAACCTATTATTGCCACAATAGCTTACACGGAATACACTATCTTCTGACACGCTGCTAACAGCGGCCACTTACGCAGGTTTAAGGACCTATCGAAACAGTATTTCCCCCAACGTCTCCCTCACATTCCCGATACTAACATCAGCTTGTAAGCTTTACATATCCAACGTACACTCTGTCGAACAAATTACGGAGATTATACTATTCCCTCACACTTCCTCAAGTGTATTAATATAAACTCAAACCCGTAACACACGGAATGATAATTATAACACTGGACCGTTACACGACAGTCTGTAACATCAGGTAATCGTAACAGTTTCATAAAGTGACCCCAGCCACTGTCCAACCCACAGACCTCCCAAAAGTGGAAAAGACCACTAAAGACACTCGAAACAGTTACCGCCTGATACAAGGTTACCTCACGACAGCTTGTGATGGGTGAAGGTGGTGACTTGGGTGGGACCTTCAGCCGGGCACTGCAGCCTCTGCTCACCGGCTTGCTAAAAATCAGGCAGAGGTTCTGGCTGGCCAAGAATTCCTCTCCATCAGCCTTCCGGGCCTCTGCCACAAGGTCCGCGCTCTCTGACGTCTCAGAGTCAAGTCACACCTAATCACAGTCAGCTGCAGCCAGGTAAACGGCAGGTGAGCGCGAGTTCTGCACTTGGCACGCTAACCGGCCAAAACATACATTGCACGCACTGCACTGCAGTTGCAGTCATGCCAATGTGACAAGAGCCCTCTCGCTCCTACAGAGCGGTGTGTGCACGTGCTGCACAACTCTTACACAGGTAAAACGAGTGTGCATACACACGCTTTTACCAAACCAAGAACATGTCAGAAAACATGATCTAGAGAAACTGGGATTCGAACTCCCAACCATCGGAACTAACACCACTTTCACCGGCCACTGAGCCATACTAAATCGCTCGCACTTCCGCCTATACTTCCGCAGCAACGAAAGGTTGGGCTGATCCGTGACAGTGATAGACAGAGGTCTATGTGGAGTAAGAAAAACTGGAACATATTGTTTAAATTTTTTTTAAAATTGTACACAATATTCATCAAATAAATAAACAAATAAATATAAGAATAAGGGTAAATAAACACATACGCACACCCCAACACACACACACACACACACACACACACACACACACATACACACTTCACGCATGCACACACACAACAGATATACAACAAATATGCAGTCTCACTGATATGAATGCACAAAGAAATGTTCACAGGCCCAACACTACACATTAAATTTAAAGTACATGAGGCCTGACACATAAACTCTCGCACACACACACACACACACACACACACACACACACACTCACTCACACACACACACATCTACATTACTATCCCCATCTGCAGACCCACACAGACATTCACGCACACACAGACACGCACGCACATGCACACACACACACACAGACACGCATGCACATGCACACACACTTATATTTTTCTCCCACAATACCCACAACATTGACATACAGCCCCCCCCCCCCCCCCCCACCCCCCACCCCCCCACACACACAGGCACACTCATACACCAACATACACAGGCATGTATGTACTTATACGCACAGAGCTCTTCTGACACATACATGCACCTCACCCACCCCCCTCCCTACACACACACACACTCCCTGCACATACTGCCACCAAAAACACAGTTAAACCATTCAAAAGAAACAGATTCACTGACATTAACAGCATAAAATAAATACAGCACAAGCTCATAAGGGGGAGGGGAGTTGCAGTCTTGCACCAGCAACTGTTGCCAACATGCTGACACTAACGTCAGTATGACATGACAGTATATGTGACGTTTAAAATGCTGAGAGGGAGAGTTGCTGGACAAAATTTTGGCAACGTGTGTGTGTGTGTGTGTGTGTGTTAGAGATTGGATAGGGAGCGTAGGAGTGGGGGTGGGATGAGGGAGCGGAGGGGGGGGGGGGGACATGGAAAGCCAAGGCACAATTGAGAGTGATCAACAGAGGTCAATGCAGAGTAAGAAAAACTGGAACGTGTCTTGTGGCCCACACTCTTTCTGTATCATAAATGACATGCCTGATATACTAGACTGTTTTGTGAAAATCTTTGCAGATGATGCAAAGATCTATGAGGAAGTAGATTCTGATGTTGGTAGACTGAAGTTATAGGTTAGTATTGATAAGTTGATACTCTGGACTGATAAATGGCAAATCAAATGTAACAGCAATAAATGTAAAGTTTTACATGTAGCAAAGAATGTATGAAGTTATGATAATGGTAACGAGCTGCAGAGAGATCTTGGGGTCATTGCTGACTCTAATCTCTCTGTTGATGTTCATATTAATGAATCCATAAAAAGGCCAGTAGCTTGACTGGAATGTTAGTTGGGAATGTACAGTGTAAAAGTAAGAACATTATGGTGCCATTATTTAAGTCATTAGTCAGGCTGGTCTTGGAGTATGGACTTAGTGAAACATATAGACAGTATTGAAAATATTCAATGAAGATTTACTAAAAGAATTGTTGGCTTTGCTGATATAGTCTATGAAAATAGGTTGCAAACACTTCAGTTACCTAGTTTAGAGTATAGAAGACTGCTTGGTGACTTGATAGAGATGTATAAAATGACTCATGGATTATATGACAGTAGAACTATACATTCTTTGTTTACAATGAATGAGAACACCAGCTGTTACAAGAGGCTATTCCTACAAACTGTTTCAGCTAAAACTCAGATTTGCACTTTTTTAAAATAAATTTTTATTATTATTATTATTACTAACAGAGTGAAAATGTTTGGAACAATTTCCCACAAGATGTTGTTTCCGCAGGAACAGTGAATACTTTTAAAGATTATCTTAACAGACACTTACATGATTTTAAATACAAAACTCATCTAGCTATTTTGTGATTTATGAACTGACAAGCAATGCGCACTCAATGTTGTAAAATGATCATATGTGGGGATTCTCCTTTTCTTCCCTACTTCAAATGGGCAAAAGGCCTTATCAGGCCCACACGGCTTAATATTGATATGATATGATGATATCAAATGATTTCATTTTACATTTTGTGATTGAATTAGCACATTCAAATCCATGCGTACATCATCCAGATGCGACTAACATTGCAAGCAATGTTTAGACAAAGCTCGCTTAAAAAAAGAACTGCAACAGACCGAGTGTGTGTGTGTGTGTGTGTGTGTGTGTGTGTGTGACTCTCTCTCTCCCAGTCTCTGCCAGTGTCTCAGTGTGTGTGTGCGTGTGGCACAGGTGTGTGTGTGTGTGTGTGTGTGTGTGTGTGTGTGTGTGTGTGCGCTGTGCCATACGCACACACACACACGGACACACACACACACACACTGTGCCACACGTACACACACAGATACACACACAGACACACTGACACAGACACATACACAGACACAGACACACATACACATACACACACACACACTCACACTCAGTGCCTCGTCACACCCACCAACTTTTTTTCCGTCTGTTTAAATTGTCATGCTATGTGTGCGTGTGTGTGTGTGTGTGTGTGTGTGTGTGTGTGTGTGTGTGTGTGTGTGTAGGGCATACTGAAGTGATGCCTTTGTGTGTTTGTGTGCGCGCGCCGTGTGTGTGTGTAACTGTGTGTGTGCAACTGTGCCGTGTGTGTGTGCGCGCGTCAGTGTGTAAGTGTGTGTGTGTATATGTAACTGTGTGCCGTTGGTCAGCACCAAAAAGCTGGCTTTTTAAATTTTGTTTTATTTTTTATACCAAATTCTACACAGGCAGGAGAGAGAACGCTAAGCCCCTACTGTTGTCACAAGTAACTGCACAGTGGAAAGTCTGTTTTGATTGTATGCTACTGTTGATCTTAATGATAATATTAATAATGATAATAATGAACACTTGTTTGAGTTTTTTTTTTTTTTTTTTTTTTTTTTTAGTCACTTGTGCAAACAAATTGCAGTCTGTGTAATAACCGGTGTTTCGGTTGTGCGTGTCAGTCTGTGTGTGTGGTAAATAAACTTCAACTTATTCATTTTCTCTGGAAATAGTTTGCCTGTTAATACCAAATTTTGATTAAACATAGTGGGTAAAATCTTTACACCCAGACTGACTTCCGGATTAAGACGTATTTCGGGAACACGAATGGTTTGCTTCGTTGAGGATCTGATTCAGATACGTTTTTTTCGGGGAGTGGCGGGGGGGCGGGGGGGGGGGTCATGTCGATGTGACCAAAAGTCGTTGTAACCGTGATTTTCAGTATTTTACCAAAGAATGGTAGACCTGATACTGCAATGGTTCTCATGCGTTTCCTTCCTTCCTTTTAATTTCGAGTTAATTGTGTGGATGGCGGTAGGCTTTTTTTTTCTTTCTATAGTTTATTGGTCTGGATGCATAGGTCTGCTCTGTGATGTCTAATATGGTACATAAAGTATTCACACACAAATCTCTCTCTGTCTCTGTCTCTCTGTGATAGGGTGGTAAGGTGGTGTTTGTGAAGGTGAAGACAGGTAGAAGGTGAACCGCAAAGCCAGCGCCGCGAAGCGACTCACGAAACCGGCCCTCCGCGAGTTTTGAGGGGCCAAACTTGTGTTTGTTTGACCAAATTTAGCGGCGTCTAACTTTCGGCTCGGGGAACTAACATAGACATATTATATTTCACACAAAACTGCAAGAGACGAGCATTTTCTTAAGCTAAACCATTTTCTACAAAATAATGTAATTAAAAACTGTAAACAAAAAGAGTCATTGAATGAACGAGCTTTTAACGAGTTCATGTATCACTTCTGTAGGCTACATTACAATAATTAATACGTCGCGATATGTAAGATAATTGTAACAATTAAGTAACTGAAAATCTTGAATTCCCAACTTTATAAAAATCAGCTATAGAATCTGCTCCTAGAGTAAAGATTTGTTATGTCAAAATTCAAGAGAAAACTCAACGGACAGCTCCCGTGTCGGCGCTGCTTGGCGGTGCTTTTGACACTAGTGATCGGCAATGAAATACTTCGTTTAAACCAATTACAACCCAAATATACATTTATAATATGAATCAGATTAATAACAGAAATGCGAACATCTGCAAAACACGCTACAAAAATGTCTAGGTATTGTAAAAACATATTTTGCTCAAATCGGCATTGACGAATTCCAGTGGCTTGAAGAAGAGATAGTTTTGTGGGGCTGTCAGACATTTCGTACCATCGCATGCCAATAACTTAGGTGTACACGGAAAGCGATACACGAGAAGAAAGCTTAATCATTTACAGTTTAATACACAATCTAAATTCCACGGCAACTATATTGATTTATAGAAAACGAAGGTATTTTGTATGTTTCAACTGAGTGGATTTCGAAGATCGCGCCAAAATTCATTCACATAAATATTAATTTAAAAGAATGATAGGCTTTCTGGCCAAATGATATCATTACAGTTGAGAAGTATGATCTTTGAGAAGTCCAATAACATAAAAACTATAATCTCATCTATAAGAAAGTGTTTATAATGTAACAAATTGATGAAAAAATCATACGGCTGCCTGTAAAGGGAGATAACTTGTGACCGATTTACCAATTTCCTCAGTAACCTTCGGCGAGTCACAAAAGTCGTCTGCTAAGCTGGTCCAACGAAGATAGTAGCCAACCTGGCTACATCTATCTGTCTTTCCCTCAGGATCATACTTTTTTTTTATGAATATGTACTTTCGGTCTCTGTTCTGAGCAGGAAGCTGTAACTGAACTAACTGAAAATTCTAATCCAGATCAGTTAGTTCAGTCTCCGGATCAGTACTTTTGTATTTCCTACCATTGCACGTTTATTATACGTTTTCAGTCTGTATTATGTGCAGGAAGCTGTTAAAGAGAGAGTGAGAGAGAAGGAAGGTACTAAAGAGAGAGAGAGAGAGAGAGAGAGAGAGAGAGAGAGAGAGAGAGAGAGAGAACGGAACGGACCGGAACGGAATGGTTTATTCACATATAGGCCTCAGCCCCACGTGAAGGGGTTCACATGAACATTGTGCAAACAAGTATAAATACGGATAACAAAACATATAATCATATTCATTTCACGAAACAGCAATTTCTCTATGTTTGAAAGCCTTATACAATTCACATGAACATTGTGCAAACAAGTATAAATACGGATAACAAAACATATAATCATATTCGTTTCACGAAACAGCAATTTCTCTATGTTTGAAAGCCTTGTACAAAAACAAAGAAAAATCACGAACTTCCTTACTATTGCTTGACGACATAAGTAGACTTAATCTAAACAGAGAGGGGTGTTTTGTAATATTTTGGTTTTATAAACAATTCATGAATATTTGTTAGTGCCGGGCAACAAAGGACAAAATGTACCTCATTTTCTTGGGATTCATTACACAATGGGCAGACTAACTCATTTTCACTAAACGATTTGTACCTTGAGCGATGCGTTGTCAATTCAGATATTCCTAATCTAAACTTCGTTGTAATAAATTTCAAGTGTCTATCTATATCTAGCAGCAAATAATGTTTTAAATCATGTACACTGCAGAACGTTCTATACATATCAAATCTATTGCTAGTGTGAATGTGATTATACCACGTTTGCCATCTACAATCGATCAGCCTTTGGCGAAAAACAGATACAAAACCATTAACACAACCAACGCCCTGTTCCATCCACACAAAGCCAAATCCATATTCAAACAAAGACGAACCTTATTATCCCTTATTATCTAAATCATACAACATTTTATAAGCCTTAAACGGTATTCTGTTATCTTCCATTCGTACAATTTTAAGCCAGTAGCGAATACAGTTCACAATAGAGTTTATATATATTGGATAACGATTTGTTTCACCATAAACAAGGTCGTTTGGCGTTCGCATATCGACTCTTAAAAATTTCTTTAAAGCCATTAAATGAACTGATTCACAAGGAAAAACAGAATTATCAAGCCCCCATAACTCAGATCCATATTGCACTATTGGTTGTATTTGGCAGTCAAAAAGCTTAATGAATAAATGAAATGAATTATTGTTTAACGTATATAATCTTTTCATAACACATATCAGAGCACCTTTTGCTTTACTTGCAAGTTCCTTGCAAGCAGCACCAAAACTTAAGTGTGTTGAAAATATAATTCCTAAATATTTATATACATTAACAACAGGCAATGTAGCACCATCATAAAACCACCGTTCTCTTACACTTAAATATCCACCTTTCCGAAATACTATGATGTTACTTTTAGACATATTTACCTTTAGTTGAAGAGATGTTGTTGCACGCTGTAGACTATTTAATTGTGTTTGTAGGCCTATAACTGTCTCTGAAATCAAAATGACATCGTCAGCTAACAAAAGAATAAATAATTCAAAAGCATCAAATGAAAGCATAGCACCATGCCTACCATTATTAATTACTTCTATTGGTAATTCGTTTATGAATAAAGAAAAAATAACTTGGCTGCATGCATCACCTTGTTTAACCCCAGAAGTACATGTTATGTAATCTGTCAGTTTGGCACCACATCAGACTCTAGCTTTAACTACATCATACATACTTTTGATACACCTATATAATTTACCTGTTATACCATTCTTTAAGAGAACTGGCCAAAGGAGATTTCTATTTATGGAATCAAAAGCCTTTTCAAAATCTATAAATGCTACATATAATTTACGATTGTATGAAAATTGTTTTTGAACTAGAGCTAGCAAGGTGTACATGTGGTCGATTGTTGAGTATCCCGTCTTAAACCCTGCTTGACATTCACCTGTAATATTATTTTCTTCCACCCACTGCTGTAATCTATTATTAATTATTATTCCGAATAACTTACTACTCACATTAGTCAAAGAAATTCCTCTATAATTATTGGGGTCACTAATATCGCCTTTCTTAAAAATAGGTTGAATGACAGATTCAGCCCAGCTATCTGGATATATATCATGATCAAAAATTCTATTAAACATTCTAAAGAAAAAGTGCACAACCTGATCATTTGCGTTCTTAAATAATTCGGCAATGATACCATCAGGACCTGCCGCTTTTCGACTTTTTAATTTTCTAAAAAGCAAGTAATATTTCTTCTTTAGAAATTGGACGATTAACATATCCTTCTAATTCAACATCAGGCGTCTCATCATTCTGAATACCATTTGTATCTTTTTCTAATAAGGCTTGAAAATGCTGAAAGCACGTGTCAACTGAAATGGTATTTCTGGGCTGTTTTCTTTTAAACGATGCTCCACGAACAGCATCCCAAAATTCTTTTTGATTATTGACTGTCATTATAAGTTTATCTAACATAGACCTATTATACTGTTTCTTCTTTCTCCTGAGTAGATATTTATATTCACGTCTAGTAATTACATATTCTGTATTATCTTCAACCTTTAATGTATGACGACATCTTCGTAACAGCCGAGAGAAAGAGAGAGAGAGAGAGAGAGAGAGAGAGAGAGAGAGAGAGAGAGAGATTTGTGTGTGGATATTTTTCAACCATATCAAAAACACAGAGCAGACCAGTGCATCCCGGCACACCCATTAAGGCCGGCTCAGCAGTGGTTCTTGCGATGTGCTCCGATAAATATTGTTGTAGTACAAACGTTTTGACCCACGGACGTAAAAACAAAAAGTGTATAGCACAGCAATATTGTGCTTGAATTGTTTTTTTGACGGTGACATTTATTGTCGCTGTCAAAAAATCCGAGAAAATCGACCTCTTCTATGTTGGTACCCACTACCTTGAAAAAAAAGAAGAAAAGAAGAAAAAAAAAAGGCGGCATTGTTTTGATTTGACTCTCACACAAACGAAACAGCATGTTTAATTACACATACTTAACGGCCGTGACCCACTAGTGTAAATTTTCTTTTTCCAGTTTTTGTGCGTACAAGTAAACCGTAAATAATTAGCTTAAAAAGTAGTTTCAATTATAATCAAATCCTAATCCTAACCAGAAAAAAGTCATAATTTCTTAATAACAAATTATGTCTGGAAAAGGTTCTAGAGGAGGGGGGAAGACCGGTACCAGAGGAAGAGGATCGACTGGGGGGGAGGGGGGGGGGGTTCCTGAAAGACAGGAGAAAGTCGCAAAAGGATGAAAAAAAAAAGAAGAAAAAAAAAGAAGGTCGAAGTGCATTGGAGGAGAGAGCAAAATTCTTCATTTGCCTTTAATGTGAGGTGGGAGAAGAAGACGAAATGAGTATCCAACATCATGACTGCAAACAATGGTCTCACATAGAATGCACTTCACTCACAGACCGGGATTTCAGCTATCTGAGTGAGAAAGCTGATACAGAAGAAGGGATGGAATGGATCTGTCAGGAATGCTACTCGGGGGAGGGTGAAAAGAAAAGTGAAATAGAAGCAAAGATCGACCGACTGATCAGACTGAGAAAGTAGATGAAAGGCAAGAAAGACTGGAGGAGGGGTGTAGCGGAAAGGCTCTGGAAGAGGAGGTAGTAGAGAAGAACGGTGACAGAACTGTGGGAAGAGAAGGTAGAGAAAGAAAAAAAAAAGAGCTAAACAAACATCCCAGAAAGTAGTGGTGGGAATAGTGAGGATAGAGTGAAATATGACGTCAAAAATAAATAAAGTAGTGGGGAAGATCCGCCCTGAACTGAAAGAAGATACTGTCAAGAAACCAGTGAGACTTGGAAACTTCAACTTAGGGTCCAAACCTAAGCTTGTTAAGGTCAAAGTCAGTACGAATGAGGGAGATGCTGAGGAACGCTCGGAAACTGAACCAAGGAGTGTCTGACCAGAAAGAAAGGGTGTACATCAATCCAGACTATACACCATCAGAAAGAAAAGAGAACAAAGAATTGAGGGAAGAACTCCGACAGAGAATAGAGAAAGGAGAGAAGGATATTGGAATCCCAGGTAGGAAGATAGTGCATGTTCAATGGAAACCCAGGCCTGGCCAGGGAGACCAGGGAAAAATTGACTTAACCCCAAAGTACAAGACCATGTACATAGTTGTAAAAAGAAATTTGTTAATGTTAGAAAAAACTGTACAGGAAGTTTCTTATTCACTTTTGTATACAAACGCAGATGGCCTTCTAAACAGAAAGATGAACTACTTGCTTTGATAGAAGAGAGTAAACCACATATCATTTTAATAACAGAATCTATAGCAAAGAACTAAAAAGAAGTAAACTTACAAGAATATTCAATTCCAAGCTATGAACTTTTTTTTTAATGAGAAACCCAAAAGAGGCATAGTAATGTATGTTAAGGATACCATAAATGCTAAAGAACACACACTAATGGAAAATAACTTTGAAGAAAGCTTGTGGGTTACTTTTACAACTAAAGATAGACAGAAGATACTGATTGGAACTATATACAAAAGCCCAAGTACAACAATTGAAAATGAAGAAAAAATGTTTGATCTGTTGAGTGAGCAAAGATTGAAACAGTTTGACATGTTCTGGCGAAAGAGGACAGAAATTCATAAACTGTTTACATGATGCATTCTTGACTCAAGTAGTAAAGCAAACAACAAGACAAAGAGAAGGACAAAAAGCAAATATACTGGATTTGGTTATAGTTAATGATGAAGGCAAAATATCAGATACAGAACATCCAGCCCCTATAGGTAAAAGTGACCATGAAGTGCTTATGTTCTCACTGTACTTAGGTGATGACCAGGAATGCGAAGAACCCAAGCAATCATATAACTTTAAGTAAGAAAGGGAACTTTAAACAAATGAGAGAAGAAATAAAGATGATAGACTGGCAAAAACTAAATGAAGTCAGCGTAGAACAATGTTGGAAAGAAACAAAAACCACTCTACATTCTACAATAGAAAAAAAATGTCCCACAGCAAACCACCAAAAATAATAATAAACAGAAACCAAGGTGGATGAATGCAAACACATTGAAATTTGTAATAAAAAATAAAATAAAAAAAGTAACGCAAATTGTACCAAAAGTTCCTATTTACCAAAGAAAGGAGAGACTATCAAAAATATATAAAGGCACGTAATGTATGCAATAAAAAAAGGGGGGGAAGCCGAAAAAAATAATTCGAGAAGAAACTGTCACATGAATGTAGAGATAACCCTAAAGCTTTCTGGAGATATGTACAATCAAAAACTAAAATGAAAAAAATAATTCGAGAAGAAACTGTCACATGAATGTAGAGATAACCCTAAAGCTTTCTGGAGATATGTACAATCAAAAACTAAAATGAAAACAGGAGTGAGTCCATTAATAACTAAAGATGGAGACACAGTAGGAACAGACAGTGGAAAAGCGGATATTTTGAATTCATTTTTTTCTGGTGTTTTTTCAAAAGAAGATATAAGTACTTTACCTTCTCTAAGTGCAGCTTCAAAGTCAAATGGTAATATTTTGGATAGTGTAGATGTTTCGGTTGAAGCTATAAAAAAAGAAACTTCAAACTCTGAATTCAAACAAGGCTTGTGGTCCTGATGCCATTCCTTCAAAAATACTAAAAGAGCTGAGTGAAGAGATTGCAGTCCCATTATACATACACTTTAACAAATCAATTGAGGAGAAGATTTCCCATAGACTGGAAAACAGCAACAGTTATACCAATTTTCAAAAAAGGAACAAGTACAGACCCAGGGAATTACAGGCCAGTGAGCTTAACATGTATCATATGTAAAATATTAGAATCATTCATAAGAGAGGCTATTGTTGGGCACATGACTGATAATAAATTGTATGCTGAGTGCCAACATGGATTCCGCAAAAATAGGTCATGTGTGACTCAACTTCTGGAAGTGATGGAGGACTTTACAAAAGAGATAGATAAGGGATGTGTTATACTTAGACTTCAAAAAAGCATTTGACTCTGTACCACATGAAAGACTACTAAAGAAACTGGAATCTTATGGAATAACAGGAAACACACTTGGGTGGATAAGGGACTTTCTAACAAAAAGAACTCAAAGGGTTAGGATTGGTAGTTCCTTCTCCGGTAAAGCTGATGTTATAAGTGGCATACCACAAGGTAGTATATTAGGACCTGTACTATTTACTTTGTTCATAAATGATCTCCCTTGCGAACTAAGGAGTACATGTAAAATTTTTGCAGATGACACAAAATTATACAACTTTCCAAAATTCTATCAGGATTTACAAAAAGATATTGAAACATAGGTAAAATGGTCAGACACATGGAATCTGTATTTTAATGCTAAAAAATGTAAAGTACTTCATATTGGGAAATCAAACCCAGAGAAAGAATACATAATGAAAATCGGAGACAAAGAAATAAAAGTATCAAAATGTGATGAGGAAAAAGACTTAGGTGTCACATTTGACAAACATATAACAAATAGTATAAACAAAGCGAACAGAAAGACTGGAATAATAAAAAAGAGTATTTACATTTATATATAAAGTTACTTTCTTACGGTTATATAAAACAATAGTTAGACCTATCCTAGAATATGGAAATACTGTATGGTGCCCAACGCAAATAAAGCAGTCACAAGCCATAGAAAGGGCTCAAAGAACAGCAACAAAGCTGGTCTATAGCATAAAAGATTATTCATATAAAAAAAGATTAAAGTACTTACAACTACCATCACTTAAAACAAGAAGAGTAAGAGGGGACTTGACACAGACATACAAAATATTAAATGGGTTTGACGATGTAAACAAAGCATGCTTTTTTGTACTCCAAAGGTAGACACTATAAGAAACAGTACAGACAAAATATTTAAACAGTATCCCAGAACAAATCTCAGAAAGTTTACAATTAGTAACAGAGTAACAAATTATTGGAACAAATTAACAAACAATATCAAACGTGCACCAAGTATAAATACTTTTAAGAGCCTCATAGATAAACACGAGCTATTGACAAAAACGAAATATGACTTTGATGTATAAAAATGGCTGAGCTAGTCAACGATCTGACCAACAATATAAAGGAGTTAAATCTGAAGGGGTATAAAAAGCCAAAAATGGCTAAGTTGTATAAAACATCGCCCCAAATCCTGATCCTGATCCTGATTTACACAAGAGAGAAAAAAGTACCGCCGTCTTTTTTATTTTATTTATTTATTTTTTTTAATCTTCTCTTTTTATTTTATTTTTTTACTGCATATGAAAAATTTAAAGTGGATAATGAAAATTAACTGGAATGAACATTAGTGAATAATAATAGATAAATAATTAGATAAATAAAATAAAATGACGGCACCTTTAAGGCTACCAAGTTTTTGTAAGCCTATGGCGAACGTCGGTCTGCGTAACTATGGAGAAAACGGCAACATGTTGAGATGTGCCTGAGGCGACGGCAGCGTCACTTCTACCGCGAACTTTTAAAAATTCTTAAATAAAAGAGCAATACCAAAATAACACGATTTATACAGTGTTAACAGCTCGAATAATCCATTTATCGCACGCGGGAAAAAAAAAGAAAAGAAAGAAAGAAAGAAAAGTTTGGGTAAAGTGGCCTAATCCCGTCACTTTTATAAGACTGTGACTGGGATTGAATACAATGCTGTGTGTGCTATTTTCAGTTCTGTCGTTAAAATGTTGGTGTGATTGATTTCTAAATCCGACCATGTTGATTTCAAGGCATAACTAAATTGACGGCATACCCATTTGGTTCACACAGTCAATAACTTTTGTAAGACTGTGATTGAATACAGCACTATCCTGTTCTGTGTACTGTCTTTAGTTCTGCAGAAGCCGTTGAAAACATTTATGTGCCTGAACTAAATCCGACCAGCCTGATTAAAAGGTGATCGAATGCCTACCAGCGTTCTGCGTATCTGGATCTGATTATACGTTGCTAGAACCAAAATTGACCATAACTGCAACGGGGAGGAGGTGGGTGCGGGCTCCACACAGGAGTAGTACCAGTGGTTTTGGCACTGGACCGTTTGCCTGAAGCTTGTTTAGATTTGATGTCGTCAGGCAGATTGTTCAACTCTACTGTTGAAAATGTGCGTGAGTGCGCGTGTTTTGTTTCATGCATGGTTCAGTCTCGCTCCAGTACCTTTTGTGTGTGTGTGTGTGTGTGTGTGTGTGTATGTGTGTGTGTGTGTGTGTGTGTGTTTTGCTTCATTATATTCAATACATGACACATTTCTAACGTTCTCTATCTCTCTGTCTCTCTCTCTCTCTATGTCTCTCTCTCTTCTTCTTCTTCTTCTTCTTCTTCTCATGATTCCTTCTTTGGATAAAGCACGTATCACACGTGAGTCTTGAAGTTGAAGGCTTTGCCTCTCTTGTCTCATTTAGAGCTGACAGCACTTTACATGGGGTCAGCTCGATTGTCGCCCGGCCCGATACTCCCTCTCACAAAGACCCATAAACAGTCAAATACAGATCATAATATATGTATATATTTGAGACTGATAATGCTTTCTGCTGGATCAAAGATGTGTTGGGGAATGATGAATTAGTTCTCCAGCATTCTCTTCTTAGCAGGTCCCTGTGTCTGTTCGTGCGTGTGTGTGTGTTAGATTGTTTAAATGAAGGTAAATAATGTATTTAAATTGCACTGATTAAAATCACCAAGTATAAAACGTGGGGCATCAATGGATATATGCTGCAGGGAACGGACAGTGTCAATAATCTCTGAGGCAGCACGTGAAACACAAGAGGAGGGCGGAACGTAACAAACTGTGATGAAGATCTGGCCGTATTCCCGGGGGAGATACCGTGGCCGTTGTGACATGAACAACAGTTCATCGTAGGACGTGCATAACTGTTTTCGTACCATCACAACAGACCCGCTGCACCAACTTTCGTTGACGTACAGGCACACGCCATCACTCCCCCCCCCACCCCCCACCTCCCCCCTTCTACATTAAAATCTCTGCCTGTTTTAAAAGGATATCCAAATCCTTCAGTGTCAGGGCTGTCGTCACTGATGTTATCGCAAAGCCATGGCATGTTCTGTGAAACACATTAAACTGGAGTCTCTATATTGTCAGAAAACTGGCATTGGCCTGCGCGGCAGTTCTTAAAAGTGAACATTTCTTCTCTTTGTCCGAATAGGACGAACATTTTAGTGAAAAAGTGGCAGGGAGGTGGGCTTGTTCTTGTTCGGTCTCAGTCGTCTTCTCCTCTGATTCCTCTCTTCCGTGCACGTCGCTTGTCAGTCGTTCTGCTGCTATCACAACTGTCTTTATGTCGTGAGGGGAAATGTTCACAGCTGGAGGGAACTCGGACAGTTATAAACTGACTGCAGAAGTACCAGAGTATCACGCGTGCATATCAAACGTAAGGCCGTTACCTGTACCCCAAGGGCCGCCTTTTCAAATGGGAATGATTAAACCAATACACTGCACACGTTAAATACAAGAATGACAGTCACCACAAGTCGTGTAAAATCCATCTTCAGAATCACGACACACATACAAACCACTGGTACCACTCTGGCTGGAGGGAACGAGTCACAGACATCCACAAGTGAAAAAAACTAACAGGACGTACACCGCCGCGTCTTGCCTATAGTGAAGCGCCATCTTCACAATCATGCATCACATACAGAGACCACATCACAAGCGATTAAGCGCGTACAGGAGTCACTCAAGCTATTGGGCCACATGATGATCTCCTGTTCACGGGAAAGAAAAGGAAATTTGTGTTATGGCCACGTCTCATGTTCATCAGGAATGGCAAAGACCTTTCTGCAGGGAACAGTGCAGGGAGCAAGGAGAAGAGGAAGGCAGTAGAAGAGACTGAAGGACATCTCAGAGTGGACAGATCTAACCCTGAGTGAGAAAGTTAGAGGGACAGACAACCGCGAGGGATGGAAGAGGCTGGTTGTAAATTGTGTGGTGCCCCCACGGTCTAGAAGACACTAACGGGATAGATGGGTAGGTGAGGACGTACGCGTCACTGAGGATAATCAGAGAACTTCTGGGCATGTTTAATTTTTCACAATCCATTGATGAACAAACTTATCCCAAAAGTGGTCGCACTCTGGATCTTGTGATTTTCCGTGATAGTGACTGTTTATTGCACTCTGCTCAGTGTTGTCATGACATAACGTCCAACCATGTGCAGGATGTATGTCGTTTCAGCGTACCAAAACAAGCGCCTGTCCCTCAATTTGCGTCACTTCGCTCAATTCACAAAATGAACAAGACATCCTTCTCAAACGATCTTGCCTCTCTGATTACCTCCTCCACCCCCCTCTCCCTGCCTGACCTAAACAGCCTACCGGCCTCAGATGTACCCCAGTCTCCCTGTCTGACCCCTAAATTGCCCAACCCGGGCCTCAGATGTACCCCCGATAAGCATGCATCCGTGCGTCGGCTTTCAGCCAACAAATCGTCGTTCTGCACTATGGTATCCATCAGAAGCGTCCGAACTACAGCTTTTAAAGTGTGAACGTCGCCGCGCTGAGCGAAAATGCCGGGCCAAATTCCGACTAATTGTACAACAGTTATACGACACTGCAAAACAAAAAGTCGCCTAATTGTGCATCGCGCAAAATCTGCGTTTGTCCAGCCAAGATTGCGGCCGCTTACTCATGCAGACCAATTCCATACTGTCAACTCTATGACTGGAAAAACAATGGATACTATTCTCCCTTCCTCTCTTGACCTTTCTCATTTCCCTAACATGTTCTCTGACCTTTTTAAACAAGAAAATCAAAGCCACCAGGGACAACTTTCCACACTCTCACAACCCTAATCCCTCCTCAACACAATATCATGGTACCTGGTTTTCTGGGTTCTTGTCAATATCTGAAGAGTTCATTCTAAATTTTATCACGAAATGATCTAAAACCACCCGAGATCTTGACCCCATTCCCACTTCTGTTTTGCTTGACCACCTTGACTGTCTCCTTCCATCCATCACTAAAACTATAAATAATTCATTGTTGTCTGGAAATGCCCCCCCTGAATTCAAAACCACCATTGTTAAACCTCTTCTAATGAGAAAAGTTCTTTCGATCCCAATGTTTTCAAAAACTATCGGTCTGTTTCAAACCTTCCTTTCTTGTCAAAAACCCGAGAGAAAGTAGTCCTCCATCAGCTTTCTTCTCATCTCGACTCCAATCCTCTTCTCTCCCAATATCATTCTGCCTACCACACAGGAAATATCACAAAAAGAGCTATCCTTCATGATTTGAATGACATTTTAACCTCTCTTGATGAGGACAAAATTTCAGTATTATTTCTTTTGGCTCTTTCAGTCGCTTTCGACACGACTGATCACGAAATTTTACTGAGGAGGCTCGAGAACACCCTCGGAATTTGTGGGAAAGCACTCATTGGTTTCGGTCTTACCTCTCAGAAATCAGTTTGTTCTGTTTAAAGATCATCACTCTGAAATTTCAACTGTCGCTTTTGGTGTCCCACAAGGTTCTGTGCTAGGCCCTGTTTTATTTATCATGTACCCTTCCCCTCTGTCAGAGTTAATCCACAGTCACTCGCCGGGTCGCACAGAAATGAGTTTGCTCATGACACGCAGCTACTACAATCTGCTACTCCTGCTGACTATCATTTGGTCTCATCATCTGTACAGGCTTGTTTCTTTGACGTTGAAAATTGTATGCCAAAGAACAATCTAGAACTGTGATAAAACTGAAGCCATCCATTTATTCAGAAAGTCTCAACCCACTTCCCTTTCAGTTCCTATTCCTACTTCACTCTCATTGGCTGATTGCAAAATAAGGTTTTCTGTGTTCGTGACTTTGGCGTTGTACTTGACAACGTCTTTCCCTGTTGCAAAAACTTGCCAACCAGTCTACCTCGAGTTCAAAATGTGTCTCTTCAATTCGTTCACTTCTTACAGAAGAAGCAACCAAGACCCTCTAGCATGTCTCGTCTTACATCATTTCAATCTCGTCTCGGCTATTGCGACTGTTTTCACTGGCTGTCCCCAGTCTATCATTCGACCTCACCAGCGCATTTAGAACTCTGCTTCTAGGCTTATTTATGAATCACCTAGAAATCAACAGTGCACCGGCTCCTCTACCTTATAAATTACAATGGCTTCCAACTGAACAAATAATAAAATACAAGTGCTCCTGTCTGTGCTTCAAAGTTGTCACAGACTGTTGCTCAGTTTCTGAAAATGTCCATAATTATATACATTCCCTTCAGGACGCTTCAATCCTCTGCTGACACCAGGCTCTTTTAGCTTCCTAATTTCACATGCAGACAGGATGGCCAACAAGCTTTTTCTGTCTCAGCAGCTTTTGCTGTGTATGGGAACTCTCTATCATCCTCTCTCTGAGTCGGACACGGTCAGTCCCTGGAATCTTTCAGGTTATGTCTATACCCGTTATTATGATTAACTTTGAGGCCTATCCCTCCCTACCATTTAAGAACGTACCTTATCCATCCAGTCTGATTACTTGATGGTGATGTGTGTGCATGAGGACGAAGAGAGTGTGTGTGCGTATTCGTGTGTGTGTGTGTGTGTGTGTGCGTGCGCGCACGCGTGTGTTGTGTGTACGCATGTGTGCAATTGTGTGTGTTACGTAGTGACGTGTGTGTGTGTGTGTGTGTGTGTGTGTGTGTGTGTGTGTGTATCAGTGTGTGTCAGGTCAGGGGCATAACCTTTGCTACTGGTACCATGTAACCCAGTACTACCTGCCGCATGTAAAGTCTCCCAACGACGGATCAGGCGGAGGAGGAAACCTTTCCCAACGGCTGTGAAAGCGGAAGTGGATGATCTAAGGGCAGGGGAGCTCTTATCCTTGGCTAGAAGTCCTCCTAGGAGACGGAACTTCCGAAGAAAAAACATGCACCTGCCGAGGCCGTTCTACACGTGGCAGTATCTGCACCTGTGGGACTCTGAGCGTCGGTAGACGAGAGAGTGGGGAAGGGACTGCACAACTCCTCTTCACTAAAAAAAAGTCACCTGCGCTGGTCAGGCAACCAGGCTAATGTCGAGCTAGCCCTTCAACACCCAGCTTTCCCAAGCCCTGCGGCGATGGAGAAGTGGTAACGGGGACAGGCAGAGGATGCTGCTGGCAGTTCCTAGTCACGACTCTGCACGTAGGCGGCTGTGGGGTGATGGTCGTCCGCCGTAGACTGGGGCAGATACGGCGCCCGTATCCTCCCACAGCGTCGAGCAGACCTTTTTAGGGACAGCACTGCTCTCCCCACATGGGGAAGGGGAGATAAAGGGATCCCTAAACAAAGTCTGCCTCACTTAGTATCTAGTAGGGAACCGCACCTACTTGGACATCCAACACTAGCGGTCGAAAACAACAGAAGAAAAGAACCAAGAGTCATGCCCTGACTCTGGGTGCCTGGAATGTTCGCACCCTTTTGGACAGCCGACAGACCAGAAAGGCGCACAGCGCTCATTGCTAGATCGCTACCAGGTGGACATAGCAACCCTGAGCGAACCCAGGTTTGCCAGTGAAACCTACCTGGAGGAAGTTGGAGGGGGCTTCACCTTCTACTGCACTGGGAAGCCAGATGGCACCCCGGCCAAAAACCTCAGGCGTGGGCTTTGCCATACAAACCAAACTTGCACGACAGCTTGACAGCCTTCCACGTGGGATAAACGATAGGCTGATGACCCTGCGTCTGAAGCTGTCCAAGGACTGCTTCGCCACAGTCATCAGCTGCTATGCCCCGACGATGATGAACCCTGATGACATCAAAGAAGCTTTCTACGAGGAGCTCAGCCGCACCATTTCAGCGGTAGACAGAAAGGACAGGCTGATCATCCTTGGGGATTTCAATGCCCGCGTCAGCATGGACTTCTCCTCATGGCCTAGGACAGCACGGCACTGGCAAGTTCAGCTCCAACGGACTGCTTTTGCTCTCGCTCTGCGCGCAGCATGGAATGACCATCACCAACATCCTCTTCCAACAAGCGGACAAGTACAAGAACAAATGGATGCACCCCCGCTCCAAGCAGTGGCACATGCTGGACTATGTGATTGTCCGGCAGAGGAACACAGTTGATGTTTCCATTACACGCTGCATGAGAGGAGCAGTCTTTTGGTCGGACCATCACCTGGTACACAGCAAGATGAACACCAGACTTGCACGCAAGCTCCAACCAGCCAGGCAGAAACCCCCTAGGAAGCTGAACATCCACCGCCTCCCTATCACCAAGGACGTGCTGCAACAGCAAATCCAAGCAGCTCTCCAAGAAATTCCTGCATCGACTGATGTAGAAGAGGTTTGGAGCACCTTTACAGATGCTGTGTACACAACAGCACCTGACACACTTGGCTTTGTACAGAGCCACAAAGATTGGTTTGACGAGAACGACTCTGGAATCTCCAAGCTCCTGAACACATTGCATATACGGCATCAGGATCACATTTCCGATAAAGACTGCCAGAGGGAGACGGACCAGTTCTTGCAAACCAAGCAACTCGTACAGAAGAGGCTGCGTGAGATGAAGAACACCTGGTGGGAGAGAAAGTCCGAAGAGCTTCAGTCTGCTGCTGATGCTCACGACATGAAGACCTTCCATGATGGTCTCCGAGCTGTGTGTGGGCCGAGAGTCACAGACTCAACCTCTGTCCGAGTCTTGGGCCAGGCCAACCTCCTGACAGACAAGAAAGACATCCTTGCCTGCTGGGCAGAGCACTTGAACACCCTCCTCAACAGGGGCTCGTCCGTATCCGACGAGGTAATTGCAGCCCTCCCACAGCTACCAGTCAATGACTTGCTAGCTGCCCCTCCCACCAAGGCCGAGACCCTGAAGGCCCTGAAGCTGACAACGTCAGGAAAAGCACCAGGAGCGGATGGAATGCAGACTGACATCTACAAGTATGGAGGCGAGGTGCTGACAGACAAGCTGACCGCCCTGTTCCAGTCTATCTGGGAGAGAGTGGAGGCCCCCCAGGATTTCAAGGATGCTTCAATTGTCCACGTCTACAAACGGAAGGTTGACAAAACATCCTGCGATAACCACTGTGGAATCTCTTTCCTCTGCATTGCCGGCAAAATCTTCGCCCGCATCATACTGAACAGACTGGTTGACCATGTCTCCAACACAGTCATCCCTGAAGCACAGTGCGGCTTCCGCTCAGGCAGGGGAACATGTGACATGGTGTTTGCCGTACGCCAGATGCAAGAGAAGTGCCGTGAGCAGAACAAGGAGCTCCATATGGTCTTTGTAGACCTGACTAAGGCCTTTGACACGGTGAATCGCCGTGGTCTGTGGAAGATCCTCCTAAAGTTCGGCTGCCCAGAGAACCTAATCCAGCTGATTGCGTCATTCCACGATGGCATGCAGGCGAGAGTACAGGAAAATACTCACATGTCAGATCCATTCCCTGTTGTAAATGGAGTGAAGCAGGGCTGCGTCCTGGCACCCACACTGTTCTCCATTCTCTTCTCTGCCATGCTGATTGACGCCTTCCAAGACTGTGACTGGAGCATCTACATTCAGTTTCGCACAGATGGCAAACTTTTCAACTTGCAGCGACTCCACGCCAGGTCCAGGGTATTTGAGGCACTGCTGAGAGAGTTCCTCTTCGCTGATGACTGAGCGCTTGCAGCACACACCCATGAGGATATGCAGTTCATTATGGACAGGTTCTCAACCTCCTGCAGGCACTTTGGACTCATCATCAGCTTCAGCAAGACTGAGTCCATGTACCAAGCAGCTAGCTCACAGAACGCCAGTGCCTCCCCCCACCTGCAATCAAGATTGATGACACAGAGATCAAGTCAGTCGACAAGTTTTGCTACTTGGGCAGCACCCTATGCAGCAACGGAGCCCTTGATGCAGAAGTGACGCTGCGCATCGCCAAGGCCAGCTCCGCCTTTGGCAGACTCAACAACAGGCTGTGGAACAACAAAGGCATCAGGCTCAGCACAAGATGAAAACCTACAGAGCTGTTGTGCTGACCACCTTGTTGTACTGCTGTGAAACATGGACGACATATCGCCGTCACATTCAACAACTTGAGCAGTTTCACCAGAGGTGCCTACAAAAGATCCTCGGCATAAAGTGGCAAGACAGGGTCTCCAACCTCCTGGTCTTAGAGAGGAGCGGCCTGCCCAGCATCGAAAGCCTGCTGATCCAGAGCCAGCTACGCTGGACAGGACACGTTGTTCGCATGACAGACAGCAGGATCCCGAAGATGCTACTGTATGGCCAGCTGAAGGAAGGCCACCGCGAAATTGGAAGACCCTGCAAGCGCTTCAAGGACACCTTGAAGACAAACCTTAAAGCCTGTAACATAGACATCGCTTCTTGGGAAACTGATGCCCCTGACCGCTCTCGCTGGAGGATGCTGTGCTCTAGTAGCATAAAGACGTTTGAAAACAAGAGAACGCTGGCCATTAAGGAGAAGCGTGAGCGAATAAAGCAGGCCTCAACTTCTGGAGACGTTTTCCCTTGCAACACCTGTGGGAAGTGCTGCGCATCCAGAATCGGCCTCTTCTCCCATATGAGGACACACACCGACAGATAAGCCTGCCTGCCCACTCATCCGTCGGTCCGACAGGAGACTCCATCAGTGTGTGCGTGCAGTGTGTGTGTTGTATTCAGTTTAACGTCTTTCCACTTGAAGTGATATTAGACGGAAAAAACAACAACAAAACGTGGGGGTATGGGCTGTGAGAGGGGGAGGGGTAAAAGTGTGTGTATGTGTGGAGGGTGAATAGGGAGAAACAACGCTAGGAAAAATGGAAACGTTATAAACGCCAACATCAAACAACTATAACATCAATAACAAATGTCCTATAGGACTATGCAGCAAACCTTCTGCAATAACAAATATATTGAAATTGTTAATAACACATTCAAAAGAACTTTTGGTGAAGTCTGGCAAAAAACATTTTAGATTCTGACATTCGAATATTACATGGTTGCTAGAAATATGTGCTCCACATATGCATCTGACATCTTTGCTGAACTTTGTTATAAAAGCGTTCAGTTTTATCCTGTTTGATAATGTATGAATCTGCCTTAATCTTATTGAATTACTGTATGTATTTGACTGATTGATAGTTCCCGGTTGTTGAACATTAATTACACTATGGTTTAAAGCTTTGCCGTTTTCCGGGTATAATTCTCTGACTTTGTTCCACGATGTTTTTTCTAGTATTCGATAACCCTCTTGTACAGACAGAGGCACATAACGTTCTATGGTTCCCTGTTCGTTTTTTGCACCTTTTCTTGCAGCCCTGTCGGCCCATTCATTGTAGAGAATACCAAGATGTGAAGGAACCCAGAAAAAAGTAACATGTGTTCCTTTCAACCTTAAAAGATGTAAAAAGTGGCAGATTTCTAGTATGATTTTAGATTTGTTCTTACAATTTGATGAGTTTAATTTAAAGCACATAATACAGATTTGGAAACAACGAAAACAAGACTTGTAGAAGGCAAATTCGAAGATCAAGAACATGATTTAGAGCCATAAGAACAGCAATAAGTTCAGCAGTGAATATTGGACGATTTTTACCAATATAGTATGATCTTTCCGTTTTCAGTTCTGGTATAACGAAAGCTGAACCTGCTTGACCATTGTCTAATAGTGAGCCATCTGTGTAGATCTGTAAATGTTCACAGTATCTATTTTGAAGGTGTACTCGGACTTCCGTTGCCATGATATTCGGATTTTCATTCTTTTTAATGTCAGTATGATTAACATAAAAATGTGCTTTATTCATCTCCCAGATGTGGTATGGACTTACGGTCTTCTGTGTGTTTACGTCATCTGAATTAATTTCAAATTTTTCGAACAGGTTTGACACAAACGTGCCAGTGGGTGTTAAATAAGATGTTTTTAGCTCTTTTGGGGGAGTTGTTTTCGGATGTAATTTTTACTTCGTCTGATGTATAATTTTCAGTTGTTGAGCTTCTCAGTACGTATTTAGCCCATGCGAGGTTTCGGTATTCATCTAAAGGTAGTACTCCTATTTCTTTATATGTTCCGAGGGTCGATGCATGGAAAGGTACACCAAGGGCAAGTCTATATGCTTTACAGTCTATGCTTTGAAGTTTCTTTAGCAAATATTTTGGAGCATTGAAAAAGACTTCTTGTCCATAGGATAGTTTGGATCGAATAAGTGATGATGATAAATGTTTCAAAATCGTTGTATCTTGTCCCCAGTATTGTTTACTCACAATTTTGAGTAAGTTTAAATATTTTCTTGCTTTTGTTAATATATATTCAATATGGCTATTCCAAGTTAGTTTTGAAGTAAGTATCAATCCTAAAAACTTAACAGTATCTTTATACTGAATTGTCTCATTTTCAATCTTAAATGTTGGTAACTCTTCTGTGTTTGTACCAAAAAAAGCATAACGCGTGTTTTTTTCTGATGATAATGTAAGACCATTATCAGCAATATATCTGTTTAATCTATCTATTTCTCTTTGGTATATTTTCTTGATATAGTTTAAAGCCCTTTTGGATGTATTCCGTTTCATAGTTACATTCATCCACATACATATATCATCTGCGTATTGCACTAGGATCACATCATTTGGTAAGTGTTTGGGTAAGTCGTTCAACAAGATATTAAATAAAACAGAGGCAATAACAGAACCTTGGGGTAATCCCATGTGAAGAGTTTTAGGATTTGAGTACGTATTCCCGACCAGTACCTGTATACTTCTTTCACTCAGGAAATCTTTGATATAATCATAGAGATGTCCTGAAAAGCCAACAGATTTCAGTTTAAAGAGTAACTTTGCATGTCAAACTTGATCATAGGCTTTCTTCACATCAAAAAAAGTTGCAAGAACGTTTTTCCTTCTAGCGAATTGTTGTTTTACATGTGTTGTAAGTTTTACCAAATTATCAATTGCAGATCTACCTCTCTGAAAGCCCGCTTGGTTAACTGGGATAATCTTATTTTCATGACAATAGTACATCAGCCTTCTCAAAATCATTCTTTCCGTTAGTTTACCAGTATGTGATGTTAGTGCAATTGGCCTGCAGCTGCTCTTATCTGTTTTGCATTTTCCTTGTTTATGAACTGGTATCACAATAGACTGTTTCCACTGTGCTGGCATTAAACCATCAATCCAGCACTTTTGAAAAATCTCAAACAATAAAACAACAAAATTTTCTGGTAAATGTCTCAGCATCTCATTAAATTTTGAGACTGCATCAAGTCCTACAGATGTTTTCTTTTTAGGGAGGGATACTAATGCTTCTTTAACCTCGTTGAGTGTGAGTGGAGCATTGACGTACTGACTGTTATCAGGACTTGGATCTGTGTAATCACTTTTTCCCTCCTCTTCGGTTCTGTTTTTTCTGTTTTTAAGTGAGAGACCTTCCAATCGCATAGACTCCGAGAACATTTCTACAAATGTTTCTGCCTTCTCTACATTGGACGGAAAATCTTTGTCTTTTATCTGAATAGGAGAAGATGGCAAATTTATACCTTCTTTCATTTCATTAAATTTTTTCCATACCTTTTTAGTATCTTTATGATAAGAAATCTCCCTATTACAGAAGGAAGACCAATATTGTCCTTTTGCCTGTGCAATGACCATGTTGCTATGATGATTTGCCTTCTTCTTTTCAATAACATTCTCTGGTGATTTGTCAGTGTTCAGATAAGTTATAAATTTAGATTTTTTATTATCTACTGCTGCTTCACAGGCTGGTGTCCAAATATTTCCTGAATGCTTGCTTGATTTAAGTGAATTGTATTTTGGAATTGATATGTCGGCAGAGCCTTTTAAATGATGGCAGCGTTACCAGAATCCCTGATATTGTCACTCACAGGGCATCTGCTATAGATCTGTCTTTCATATCTCCTACGTTGTATCCAGAATGTAAATGGACGACATATAAAGATACAATGGGAAGTGATCAGTTACCGATCATCATGACTTTTAATGTAACTCAAAGACCTACAGTATTTCAAAAAGACAAAGTTCGAAGATACAAATATAAAGATGCTAACTGGGAGAAATTCGAAGGTATGCTTGCTAGAGTTCATAAACACCGCAGATATAGATACATTATATTCATTCTTTACTGACACCATTTTACAAGCAGTGTGTGTTATGTGTACACAAGTGTGCGTGTCACGGTATGCGCGAGCGCCCAAGCGAATGTCTTCGTTAGTTTTAGTAGGTGTTCCCTGGTATGATTACTGTCCTTTAGAGTGAAACGATTTTGTGTTGTGCTCTTATCATTGTGTCGATATAGAATTTTATGTCTCAGTCATATCACCCCTTAACATGCGAGCGCGATATTCCAGGCTTGGGAGTTTCAAACTGGTTACCTATCCCTATAATTTGCATGGTAAATCTTCTCTGTACATTTTTAATCAAGTCAATATGTTTTCTAAGGTAGGGGGACCATAACTCATTAGCATTTTCCAGTATTGGTCTTACTAACGTTTTATATGTGTATTTTGGGTTATCTTTACCAACGTAAAGTATACCAACTTTACATCAGTTTTTCATTTTCCACGTCTCTTCCTTCCTTCCTAGTTCTGTATAGTGACCACAATCACATTTTGATAACTCTGTCACTGTGTGGGGGATCTGCAGGAAAAGGCACCGGCTAACTCTATTAAAAAAAAAATATATATATATATATATAAAAAGGGGGGGGGGGCAAGGGGGGAACCTTTATTTCGCAGGATCTAGGCTGGACCACACCGGTTAGCGAAGCGCTCCCCAGGGATAAACCCCGACCGGCACAGCTCCAGCCCGTCATTTACTGCTACTTTGATCCATGATCCCTCAGTACACAAAGAATTGAAAATATTTCCTAAATCCTCTTCAGTCTTTCTTTGGTGGTGGTACAGGAGAGAGAAAAGAAAAAGAAAGTCAGTCAGTTGTTATCATTTAGCAGCCAATGCGACCCCGCGGCACCTTTGATACAAAAGTGCCAATGGTATTGGCCTCCACAGCTCAGTATCAGGCTGGGGGCAGAGCGTTCCAGTCCCGAATTTTTCTTGGGAGGAATCCTTCTACAGAAGATCTGGGACAGCTGTTCTGGGTCAGTGGGCTCGTCGTTGTCGCATCGCCGGTGGTGGGATGAGTTTCTGCTTCAGGGAGGGCATGTTTACCTTGTCATGCTGCAATTTGTATAGTGTTTGACGTCGCTGTTTGAGAGCCGGTGGGCCACTTGAGTTGCCCGTTAATCAACTTGAGTCGGAGACGCCGGCTTGACGTGTTTCCGAGTGTAGCGCCTCGGTGCGAATCTTGCTGCACGACGTCAGTTGTACTGATTCCGGCCAGACTCGACAGTCAATATCCTGCTGCGGTTGATGTGGATCCCAGCCGGACTGATGCTGAAAACTCAGTGAAGTACTCAGTGCCGTGGGCGGACAAACTGAGACGTATGTACCATTTCCCTGATGGTCTGGGAGCCGCCGGCAGCTCGGCAGACTTTTAACTGTTGGAGCAGTTGTTTTCAATATGTTTCTTCCAGCTAAGCCGGATCTTTGCTGACTCAGTGTCACTCCAAATGAGGTATTTAATGGCACCGAGTCCACGGCAGTTTCACTGATAAAAATTATGTGACAATTCAGTTTAAGCCTAGTTTGCTCCCGGCGTGTTTTCCTGCTCACACAGACTCGATCGCTGTGTGGGAGACTGAGAGCTGGGACGTGCATCAGTGGTGTTCCATCCTGGGGGAGACTGGTGGAGACTGGTTGCCCCCGGTTGTGGCCCGTCGCTGCCGGTCTCAGAAACCAACGGATTTTCCCGATTTTTGGTTGCATGTTTGGTCGCAAGGCTCATTAATTTTATTTCCACTCCAAGACCGATAATTTTTTGAGGGCCTTGCAACAAAACTGCGGTCGCCGCCGGTGCCACAGCTTGCCGCTCGTCTCAGCCGGTTTCCAACAGGAAATTGATGACGCAAGCGTGTCAAGGATTTTTCTGTCTGGCTTGGCAGACGCTTGCAGCGTGGTTTCTCGTGTGTGTTGCCTAGTTAGTTGCACGCAAGTCGCCGCCGGTTGCATCCTGCGGAGACTGTCCAGTCGCATGTACCAGCCTTGCTTCTAATCTCCGCTGCTACCCATGCATTTAACTAGTTTATTAATACTCTCTTGGAACAGACTTTGCATTTCTTTATTATTCATTCCACAGTAAGCCGTTGTTTCATCAGCATTTTTTTTAAACAAAACAATCTAACACATCTGGCACAATATAATTAATCTGAAAAAAAAAGAATAATGTCGGCCCCAAAACACTTCCCTGAGGAACTCCACTGGTTACATTTGATGTGTATGATCTTTCCTCTGAAATATTTGCATACTGGCTTCTGTTACGTAAAACGTTTAATATCTGACTAAGTAAACTACCTCTAGTCTTAATACCACAGCCCTTCATGTAAGTCCGTGCTGCCATTCCCGTCAGACATACCATCGGACTTTGACCTGAATGTAGCCTTGACCGGCAGATTTGTAACACTGAGATGAATATATTGAGCTCGGTGAAAAAGTAAGTACAAAGTTCATTTCAACATGGCGCTATTCTACTATTATGACTTGATGTCGCAGCCGTGCCGGGCACTATACATGTTTCTACGTCTGAACAAAATACCTTACGAAGACAAACTTGTTGCTTTGAGAAAAGGTGAGCTCACAACAACCCCTTCGTTTGCCCACATTTTCTCGCAACCCTGATTTTTATCGTAATGCGATTCTCTCATTTTTCGATAAAACTAAACATGGGACAGCGAGAAAATGCGGTCGTTCCCCTGCCAGGCGCGGTGAAAATGGGTCCCAAAATTAGCATATTATTAAAAAATTGGATGTTACTTTATTATGTGCAGATAGCTCCAGGAATTTAGGATGCTAAAGTGGGACATTACCCGGAGTTTATTGTGTTTTCCCAACACAAAGTTTAGTTGGGGTCAGCCCGATACTCCCCCAGTATCGACACGGAGTATCGACACCTCCCGTTTATTCAAGGTGGCGTCACTGCGTTCAGACAAATCCATACACCCACATTTGCAAAGCAGGTTCCACACCAGCCTAAGCCAGCTCTCCCAACATATGTTAGAAATGAGATGCCACTTTATGAGAATGTTATAAGTGGCATACCACAAGGTAGTGTGTTAGGACCTATACTATTTACTTTATTCATAAATCATCTCCGTTACGAACTACTGAGTACATATAAAATTTTTGCACATGACACAAAATTATACACCTCTCCAAAATTCTGTCAGGATTTACAAAAAGATATTGAAACATTAGTAAAATGGTCAGGCACATGGAATCTACATTTTAATGTTCAAACATGTAAAGTACTTCATATTGGAAAATCAAACCCAGAGAAAGAGTACATAATGAAAATCAGAGACAAAGAAATGAAAGTATCAAAATGTGATGAGGAAAAAGACTTAGGTGTCACATTTGACAAAAATTTATCATTTGACAAACATGTAACAAATGGTATAAATAAAGTGAACAGAATGACTGGAATAAAAAAAACAACAACATTTACATTTATAGATAAGGTTACTTTCTTACACTTTCTCAACACTCTCAAGAATCAGTTACGGATTGGTGAGGACAAACTGTCTGCTGCTGCAGCAGAAAAGTGAGTTTGCAGAAAAGGGATGGCAGCCAACAGACCAGCATCAGTTTACACATGTGACCGCTGCAACAGAGACTGTCTTTCTTGTATCAGTCTCTACAGTCACAGGCGACGCTGCTTGGTCCAAGCAGACAGCCCAGTTAGACATTAAGTCAGATATACTCTATCCATGGTCAGCCATGACCGAAGGAGGCCTACTACTTTCTTATGGTTATATAAAACAATAGTTAGGCCTATCCAAGAATATGGAAACACTGTATGGTACCCAATGCAAATAAAGCAGTCACAAGCCATAGAACAGGTTCAAAGAAGAGCAACAAAGCTGATCTATAGCATAAAAGATTCATATCAAGAAAAATTAAAGTACTTACAACTACCATCACTTAAAGCAAGAAGAGTGAGAGGGGACTTCATACAGACTACAAAATTTGTAATGGGTTTGACGTACACAAAGCATGCTTTTTTTGTACTCCAAAGGTAGACACTACAAGAATCAGTACAGACAAAATATTTAAACAATATTCCAGAACAAATTTCAGAAAATTTACATTTAGTAACAGAGTAACAAATTACTGGAACAAATTAACAAACAATATTAAATGTGCACCTAGTATAAATACTTCTAAGAACCTCATAGATAAACATGAGTTTTTGACAAAAACGAAATACGATTTTGATGGATAAAATGACTTAGCTAGTCAAAGACCTGACCAACAATAAAAAGGAGTAAAATCTGAAGGGGCATAAAAAGCCAAAAATGGCTAAGTTGTATATAACAACGCCCCAAATCCTGATCCTGATCCTGATCCTGAGAAAAATGACAAGAGATAGGCAGACGACAGGGAGTTGTCAGGAACAACGACCATGATGATAGAATGAAGCTGACGTCTGTAAAGATGTTGATGGTCATGTCACAGATTTTGTGCATGTGTTTGTGTATGTGTGCATATGTGTAGGAAGGAAGGAATTTTTGTTTAATGTCCCGTCACACATATCGGTGATTGAAGACATTTTGTAAAAGTATTTATGAATACATCTGAGTATTATCTGTTAGAAGGGGTGGGAGATGTGGATGAATGGAGGGTTTGGGGAAACTGGGCAAATGAGGGTAAAAATGTGGGTGAAATTTGAAAGAAAAACAAAACAAACAAACAAACAAAAAAAACCCTCTAAATACAGTTACAGGAAATTACTTAAAGGACTTCGTAAAAGAGAAGTCGTTAAACTGACAAGCGAAACAACTGATAATGAATGCAAAAAGTCAAAAACATCAACGTTCTCAGTCACTTGTGAAGACACACTTTCGTGTACAAAAGGCTTCATCAAGCTACAGTGAAAAATTATATGCTCAATTGTCAGGTTATTAAAGCATATACACTTGACATTAGAACAATACTTGGTCCGTAATGAATTTGATAATAGTCTGAGAGCTAAGCTCAGAATTGGTCTGCGAATCGGACCAAAGTCTGAGAGAGTCAACTGATGAGGTTTTAGACTTGAATTCAAGCACCTATAAAAGTCTCTTTCTAGTATATTGCTTATTTCCTTGTATGACAATGGGCAATATACTTTTATACTATCTATATGATTTTTTGCTCCCCTTTTTGCTGCCCTATCTGCTTGGTCGTTATAACGGAATCCAGTGTGGGATGGTATCCAACAAAAATCAACATTTGTACCCTTCACAAATAGGGAGTGCAATAAATACCTAATTTCAAAAAATAAATCTTCTCTTTGATTATTCTCAAAAAGGAGCAAACCTTTTAAGACAGATTGAGAATCAACACAAAATAGGATATTACTTATTATGATTGGTATATCACAAGATGATTTAAAGCCATAAGGATGGCCACCAATTCAGCTGTAAAAATTGAATGTCCCTTACCTAAATAATATGATTTTTCTGTTTTTAGGTCAGGAATGACAAAAGCAGATCCTGCACTGCTATCATCCAGGACCGAGCCATCAGTGTAAACTTTTAAATGATAATCAAAATTTTCTTCTAATTCAATTCTGACAGATGCTGCTATTATATGTGGAGATTCTCCTTTTGTTGTGTCAGAAGCACATATGTTGACGTTTGCTTTTGTTAACTCCCAGGGAGGGACAGGTGGCACCAGAACACGAGGTGCCATATCATGCAAATCAATGTCTGAAGAATTTAAAATATCTGACACATATGTGCGAATGGTTTGTAGATTTGAATTATTTTGTGCATTTTTTGGAAAATCAATATCAGACCTAATATTTAATTCCTCAAAATCATCCACTGCTGTACATCTCACAATATATTTAGCAGAACTTAATTTCTGATTTCATCTAGTGTGTGCATATGTTTGTGTGTCTGTGTGTGTGTACAAATAAGAAAATTACAATACCAACAAAAATGTGCTCTGTGTGTGTGTGTGTGTGTGTGTGTGTGTGTATGAGTAGGGGGAAAGGCCACACATTCTCACAATACCACATTATTGTAAAGTGAGAGAAACCCAGAAAGCATGTAGCCACCCCCAATGTTTTCTCTCAAAGTGAGAGAAAACGTGGCATTGCAAGAAAGCGTGGGCAAACACCCCCTCCCGACCCATGCTGTGACACACTGACAGATTCCAAGATGATCAAAGTGTCATGGTCATATTGTGTGCTATGTGTGTGTGTGTGTGTGTGTGTGTGTGTGTGAGCGCCTGCACACTTTTACCCCAATAGGTTTAAAAAAAAGAGCCAGTTCGAATTTTTAAAAAGTACCATATTTAAAACTGCTCACACAGGCAAGGATTTATTTCCCCCCATTTTTGTAAAACTGTTTCTTACACATTGAATTTGATATATGATTTTCAATGTACGTGTGTACCTCTGTGTACTGTGTGTGTGCTTGTGAGAGAGAGAGAGGGAGAGAGAGAGAGGTGTACATTGATTTTTTATTTGAATTCAGGGGAACATTTGTCTAAGGAATATACCAGAGTCCACCCATTCAACCTTGTTCCTGCTGTCACGGATGGAAATTTTCATCTAACAGAAAGGTCATCAGTGTGTGTGTGTGTGTCTGTGTGTGTGTGTGTGTGTGTGTGTGTGGTGTGTGTGTGTGTGTGTGTGTGTGTGATTACTGGATTTAAGTGTTCAATGATAATTAATTAACACATCTAATTATTGTTTATACAGGTATACTTCATAATTGAGAAGAAATATCATTATTGATATTCTTATGTTGTTGATGAAATGTACTATTGTTCATTTGTTGTTTTGATAATGATCATAATGGTAACAATGATTGATAGTGATAATTCTTGCAGTTGTTAACATCTACATCAGTACATTTTAAAGACATTGTTATTATTCCTGTTAGTACCAGTTCTAAAGTAAAATAATAACATATATTTTTTCTAAAATCAGGTGCATCTTTAAAAGATCACAAAGATAAAAACAGCATGAACACACACACACACACACACACACACACACACACATGTGGGCACTTGCACTCTCTGAAAACAATCATATCACATGCATTCTTTCCCAAGCAGTTCTATAACACACACACACACACACACACACACACACACACACACACACACACACACACAATCTCTCTCTCTCTAATGATATATATATATTATAAAGGCCTGAATAGCTTTTGGGGTTTATATCAAGGTCAGATATTTGCACACACAAAAATAACTCCTGCTTTATCAGATCAGCCAGTTTGGATGATATGGCATCTCATTGAAACTGCTGCATTTGTATGAAATTTAAGCAAAAGGGTAAGGGTTCAAGGCTGTTTGCTATATTTATCAGTTTTAAGGGACAAGGTTGTTATTATTATAATTGTTTTTGCTTATGCTATAGTCCAGCCAACCGCACAGGGCCATATAGGGACTGTCCAAATACACACTATGTGTTAAACACAAACCTCCCCCCCCCCCCCAACACCCCTACAAAAAACCCTTTAAGATAGATCTACAAAACACAGTTCATGACATATCTTAACCACTTCGCTCCTTAGGGCAAATAAGATTAGACCTTGCTGAGGACGTCAGCCATTCTGCTTAATTTATCATCCCCAGATTACAAAAAATCATAAAAAATTAAAAAACAAACAAACAAACAGCAAACAAACAAAAAAACCCCAATACTTCAAAGCCCAACAACAACAAAAAAAAAAGAAAAAAAAAAGAAAAAGAAAAAAAAGACCAACATAAAAAGGTTAAATATAGAGAAACAACACTGCAGAATGGACAGCTAATGCCCATCCCAGTATTTACAATTTCACTACCTAATCACCAGAGCAAAATAGCACAGAAAGTACATCATTATTTATAGACTGTGGAAAAGAGTTTTTAAAAAGTGTCCAGGCTTGCTTGAAAAAAGAAAGGGAAATGGACTGCAAAGGCAGAATTCTAGCACAGAGTTTTGAGAAGGTGGGGATGCTATTTATACTGAAAGACACCCCCCCCCCCCAGCATCCCCACAGGGGGAATGGGCAAGGTTCAAGGTTGTTTTAAAACCAAAATCAGCCAACCAAACAATGACCTACTTTGAAGTGTAGAAATGACTAATGAGGAAAAGATAGCCACTGCATGTTATCCACATCTGTATTAGTTAAATTTATACTTGCAGCTTCAAAAGTTGGAAGAATCTGTAATTAATATCAGCCATCAGCATAATGTTCCATTGTGTGTGTGTGTGTGTGTGTGTGTACGTGCTTGTGAGATAAAGTGTTGTATAAACACACACAAATTTATACATAAGCAATAAGCAGTCATCGAACATAATCGTGTATACCTGTTGGAGCATGCATGATAGCGATTTGTAAGAACACTGGGGTTCATCTGTTAATTTTGCAGTGTTCAAGTCTTGTTTTGGACCATGGAAATGGTCACATTACCCTGAGCAATAACGTTGGAGTCCTCTCTTTTCACCAGTATTGTAGAACCCTATATGTGTAGTGCACTGAGCAGTCGGCAAAATTGTGCAGTTGTCATAGGCCAAATGCATCACCAACAGAAGAGGAGTCAGTGATTAGCTGAGCTACTGTGCACAACTTTGATGGATAGGAGAAGTTTAATACAAGTAAAATATGAAGTGAGGAAGAGAGTGTAGTATCAGTTTCAGTATCAGTAGCTCAAGGAGGCATCATTGCATTTGGTCAAATCCATTAAACGGTTAAACCAGGGTATGCCTGTTAACAAGTATCTTTGTACTAGTATTTTTATAGTCCTGTTTTAATGCATTGTGTATTTTATGTAGTTTTGGTCTTAGATGTGATGGCATTTTTTCTATCTGGTTATTTTTAATGGGCATGTGGGTGTGTGTGTGCGTGCGTGCGTACATGCGTGCATGTGTTTGTGAGGGTACAGTGCTCTGTTACTCTTGTATAGGAGGCATGTTAGTATGTCCGAACAGAATTCTCTGTTAGAAAATAAGAAATATCTTAATGCTTATGTAATTTTGTTTTTGGTGCA
The DNA here is from genome assembly GCF_041734735.1 of Babylonia areolata. Classification (NCBI taxonomy): domain Eukaryota; kingdom Metazoa; phylum Mollusca; class Gastropoda; order Neogastropoda; family Buccinidae; genus Babylonia; species Babylonia areolata. The sequence continues at coordinate 23,321,206 of NC_134904.1, read as the reverse complement.
CTTGATATTTATTGACAGCGTGTGTGTGTGTGTGTGTCTGTGTCTGTGTGTGAGTGTGTGTGTGTGTCTGTAAGGGAGGGACATCTATATGTGTGTGTGTGTGTGTGTGTGCATGCATGCGTGTGTGTGTGTGTGTGTGTGTGTGTTCTATGAAATGCATTTTGTTTTAAATTAATCTAAGCCTTATCAGTGCTAACATAACTATGAATGGTGAGCCCTTGGAAGAAGTGACCAGCTTCAAGTACCTCTTATATGGATGTGAGACATGGACACTGGTGGCAGAAACAGAAAGAAGAATCCAAGCATTCGAAACCAAGTGCTTGAGGAGACTACTACACACCTCTCAACGAAGCACTGGACGATCCACCAACACTTCTTGAGACCCAGAAAGCAATCCGTCTGCTATCCATTGGCAAATCACCTGGCTCAGACTCCATACCAGCAGAGGTCTACAAGGATGGAGGCACTGTGCTGACTGAGAAGCTCCATCAGCTGTACTCACTCATGTGGAAAGAAGAGACGATCCCCCAGGATTTCAAAGATGCATCTATCATTCACTTGTACAAGCGAAAGGGGAACTGGCAAGCCTGTGATAACCATTGGGGCATTTCCTTGCTCTCCATCGCAGGCAAGGTACTTGCCAGGATCCTACTGAACCGCCTCACAGCACACCTTGACCAAGGTCATTTGCCTGAGAGCCAATGTGGATTCCGGAAAGAGCGCGGAACCACCGACATGGTGTTTGCTGCAAGGCAGCTGCAAGAGAAATGTCAGGAGCAAAATGCTGATCTGTTCTCCACCTATGTCGACCTCACTAAGGCCTTCGACACCGTGAGTAGAGAGGGACTGTGGAAGATCATGGCCAAATACGGATGCCCTCGGAAATTTATTTCCTTGGTCAGCCAGTTCCATGAAGGCATGCAGGCTCGAGTCCAGGACAATGGCGAAACATCTGCTCCTTTTCCTGTCACAAATGGTGTCAAGCAAGGCTGCGTCCTGGCTCCAACGCTGTTCAGCCTCATGTTCTCTGCAATGCTTACTGATGCCTTCAGAGATGGCGATGTTGGAATCGGCCTAAAGTACCAAACAGATGGCAAGCTGTTTAACCTCAGAAGGCTCCAAGCAAAAATGAAGGTCATGACAGACATCATCAGAGACTTTTTGTTTGCTGATGATTGTGCCCTCAACGCTGGATCTGAAGCTGACATGCAACTCAGTGTCGACAAGTTTGCCACTGCCAGCAGGAACTTCGGCCTTACCATCAGCACGAGGAAAACTGAAGTTCTCCATCAGCCAGCCCCAGGGAAACCCTACGTTGAGCCCAACATCACAGTCAATGGTCAGAGACTCAGTGCGGTGGAGCGGTTCACATACCTTGGCAGCACACTGTCACGAAATGCGACCATCGACGATGAAGTGAACGTCAGGATTGCAAGAGCAAGCGCAACTTTTGGTAGACTCAGTGCAAATGTCTGTAACAGAAGAGGCATTAGTCTTGAGACCAAGCTAAAGGTCTACAGAGCAGTAGTTCTCCCCACACTACTGTACGCCTGTGAAACTTGGACAGTGTACCAACAACATGCCAAGAAGCTGAACCACTTCCACACAACATGCCTCAGGAAGCTACTGAACATCAAGTGGCAAGACAGGACCCTAGACACAGAGGTGCACGCAAAAGCCACCCTTCCCAGCATCTTCACCATCCTGATGCAGTCCCAGCTTCACTGGGCTGGACATGTGGCGCGCATGCCAGACCATCGGCTTCCCAAAAGGCTCTTCTATGGCGAGCTGCAACAAGGGAAGAGATCACACGGAGGTCAGAAGAAGCGCTTCAGAGATACTCTGAAAGTCTCTCTGAAAGCGTTTGATATCAACCCTGACTCCTGGGAGGAATCTGCAGTGGACTGTGACAAATGGCGTGCTGCTGTGCACAAAGGTGCCAAGTTGTGCGAGGCCAACAGGACTGCTGCAGCTGTTCAGAAGAGGCAGGCCAGAAAGTCATGGACAAACAAGCTCCCTGGCAATGATATGCCTGTCTTTGTCTGCCCCAACTGTCAGTGAACATTTCGTGCGCAGATTGGACTGTTCAGCCATCTGCGCATTCACAGATAGATTCATGAGCATCCTCCCCCCAACCCCACCACCACCCTCCCCCCATCCCCCAGCTGGATGACAATGATGGTCATCATCGATCTCGATGGACACACCACCACCACCACACATCTCTTACAAGGAGCACAAGACCAATGACTGCTGGTGACTGTCAAACGACGGAAGATGGCATGGTTTGGTCACGTCATACGACGTAACACCCTCTCCAAAACCATCCTGCAAGGGACTGTAGAGGGAGGGCGCAGACGGGGGCGGCAGAGGAAGTGCTGGTCCGACAACGTCAAGGAATGGACCAAAATGACGATGCCAGATATCCTCACGACAGCTGCCAACAGAACGGCGTGGCGAGCTGTGACATCTTCCTCATGTCCTCCCAACGACCCCAGCAGTCGAGGAATGAGAAATGAAAAAAAAAGAAAAGCCTTATTTACTAGGCTACATATCGCAGCTTCCACGGCACACACACACACACACACACACACACACACCTCCCTCCCACTCCCCCCCCACACACACACGCACTTGTACAAGCACACACACATACGCCCATATCCCCCACCCCCAATCCCCCCACACACAGTTTCCAAATACAATAGACTGAGCAACACCTAGACGCCATGTTCTTGGCATCAGAGATCTTTTCCGACCCCTCTTGCAGCCAATCAGTGGCAGCCTCTGTGTGTGTGTGTATGTGTGTGTCTGTGTGTTTGTGTGTGTGTGTTCGTGCGCGAGGGTGTAAGTGTACACATGTGTCAGGAGAAGCTCTCTGCACATGCGTGTGTGTGTGTGCAAGCACGCGCGCGCGCGCGTGTGTGTAGAGGATGAGGTATGTGTGTGCATGCATGTCTACACTGTGCGAGCAACGGAATATTGGAACGTGCGGAAGAGAGTGCAATCATTCATAATGGTAAACTAAGCTATTGATTAAAAATAACCAATAACCTAGTATGGACTCTTTTTTTTCAACATTTTTCTTTTTTTTCCTTCTTATTCATTATGGGCTGAGACTCCCATGTTCACTTAAAATCACAAGTAGGCTTTTACGAGTATTCGCATGACTGTTTTTTTTATTTTTTATTTTTTTATCCCCACCATGTAGGCAGTCATACTGCGTTTTGGGGGGGAAGAATAAACATTTTTGATATAACAAAGGTTTACAGTTACAAAATTATACTTTATACATTAGGAAGTAAAATTGAAATGATGAGCAAAATCATTTGATTAGGCGTTAAATAAATAAACTTATATTATTATTATTTTTGGTGTCATATACTGTACCATGTCAAACTGATGCAAACTAGGCCTATTGGTTTGCTCTGCTTGGCCAAATTTCGCGCGGCTAACAGTGAAAAGACGGGCCCACCCGCTCTCAGCCAATCAAACGCCTCTAAAAACTATAAGCGCTTAATCATTCCTTTGGCCAAGGCTCTCCACGCCATCTTGTCAGGTTTACGCTCTGTCTCGTCTTAAGCTTTTTTCGGCTGTTCAGCGTATCCTTTTGGCCTTATTTTGTTGCATGCGGCTTGTGTTTATTGTATGCTTACATTCTGTGTACTCGATTCGACTCGGCACCCTCGATTCGTTCGATTTTTTCTGCCTCTAAGTCGATCCTGTCTTTCCTTTCTCTGTTGGGGGTCGGATTTTCGCTGGGTGCCTAAGCGCGGGTTCCATGCCTCGTGTGCCATACCACGAAGGCAGGGGATCATGATGCTGGGATTGAGACTCGGTAAGAGACTCTCCCAGGCCCGGAGCTCATGATTCCTCCCGATACGGACCGCGGCGATGCGTCGTTAGATGCTCATCGCGGAGGCGACTTTCGTACCAGTAAAACGGTCATGAAGGGGACCGGGGGGAAAGTGGTACGAGCGTCGCCTCCCGAGGTGTCCCAGCGCGAGGCAGGGAGAAGGGTGAATGGCAAGTCATCTCCGTGCTGTGGGGACTCGCAGCTAGGCGCGGACTCCCAAGGGGAGGCCGCGCCCGGCCATTACCCGGGTCCCCACTCGGAGACGGCCCTCACGTGCCCCATTGTTGTTCCCCCTCCTCCCTCCTCTGTCGACCCCCCTCCCCCACCTCCTTTTGGGGGGGGAGAAAAATTTGGTTCCGGGGGGGGATCTCTACTTTGCCCACCCCGGGCCAAGCCACCCCAGTCTCCCCACGGGAGGGGATTCGGGGCGCGTGGCAACCTGCTCTGCAGGTCTTCCCGCTATCCGGCCGGTCTCCCCTGCTGGGGGAGGCCCGTGCGTGTCAGGCGGTTCCGGGCAGTCAGCCCGCTCGTCTTCGGGCGGGACTGACACCCAAGTCGGACCTGACCTCCCTCCGACTTGGCCAGGTTGTTCCCTTCATGGAGGTCAACGCACCAGTGACCCTTGGGGTTCGGGTCACAGTATGGCTGGTGCCCACGGGTAGTTACCCCCATTCTACCTGTACTGGGGCGCACCTAGGGTGCACACTGGGTGTCCGGGAGCACAAAGGGCCAGCCCCTTGTCCGCTCCCCACCGGACCCAACCCAGCACATCTCACAGGGTGACACACACAGCCCCGACAAGTGGGATCGACTTCTTGTCGGTCAGGTCGAGCTCCTCGACCAGTATTGCCACTCTGTCCACAAATCGGGCCTCTGTCAACCCACAGGCGACCTCCACGGTCACAACGGCCTCCTTGTCAGGACCGACGGCTGCCCAGGGGCCCTACTCAGCCCGGTGGAGCCGGCAGTCCCCACCTGCCCAGCCCTCGGTCCTACAGTGAGATGAGTGGGTGTTTGTCCCCACACAGCACTCGTGGGTCACTCTTGCATCCAGGGACGCCCTCTCTGAAAAGGTGTGGCACCCACCATCCCAAGCATGGTTGGACCTACGGTCCACACGCTCCCCACCCGCTTCAGGTGTCAAGGACATAACAGTGGCGGCCATGGTCCCGGCTCGGGATCGTCCCAGCTCATCCCGCTGGGCTGACCACAGCTTACAGGACGCCCCAGTGGGTACATCCACTTGGGATGGCACCCAGCAGGGGATGGACTGCGAACAAGAGTGGGAGCCCATGTCTTCGGATGAGGACGAACAAGCAGATGAGCACTCTTCGCCCACATCCCAGGGGGGGACAGATTGAGCCCGTGCCTCCCTAGGGACCAGCCTGAACCAAACTCGGACTTTGCCGAGCTCGAACTGACCCTCCCCAATAGGGTCACGTATGCTGAATCAGTCCCTCAGGCTACTTTGTTACCCTTGACCCTCCTTACGCCATGTGACTCTAACTCCAGAACCACAAGGCAACTCAGAGTGCCAGAAATTGTGCAGGTATGGCTTAATAAGTCAGCCCGCACTGTCAGGGGTGCTGCTTCCATCCCTCCTCCAGGCAGGGAGTCCCTCTCTGCCCCGGGCGTCTTTTCCCCGGGAAAGTTTCTTAAAGATTACTCCAAGGGAGGGGTGTGGTCCTGGTACACACAGGACCACCCTGCCTACAGCGGAGCAGAGCCCTCCGCACAGGACAGGATGTTGGTCTCACAGTGCACCACCTTCCCCACTTCAGCTAACCTGTCCTTTAAAACGTTAGCAGAGTGGGACAAATTGGCCCGCCACTGCCCCCTCGAGGTTTCCACGGCGTACACCTTCGACACGTTCCTTCACAGGGCCAATGAGCTGTGGGAACAGTGTCCGGTTACTCAGGACAAGGGGTCTCCTTCCTCTGTCCCGCCGGGCCTCTTCACCGACCAGAGGTTACACGCTTTTGGCAATAGGGTAGCATCTGGTCTCACGGCAGCTGCAGACACAGCTACCAGCCTTCACTTCAATACTGTGCTAGCGCGGCGTGATGCCATTTTCAGCCTCTCTAACATTCCTGTGGAGGAGAGGGCTGCCCTGCGGTCCATCCCAGCACAGCAGCACTCCCTCTTCGGCCAGTTCCCGCCCCATTTTGTCAGCCACAGGGCAGAGACAAACAGGGAGGTGGCCTCATATTTGGCCCACACCTCTCATGGGCTCCAGGGTTCTATGCCATTGAAGAGACCGGCCACCAGGGCCCCTCCATATACCACGCCGCCTGTCAAGGCAGCGTGTGCTGAATCAGTGGCAGAGGAATAAACCACCTTAGGTCCGTCCAAGCCGACCGGCCATGCCCAAGGCCAGAAGGCAGCACCCCCAATGACTGGGCCCCGATTCATCACCGCCAGTCGTTCAGCCCCTCCAAGTAGGGAACTTGTCCCGGCATGCACATCAGTGGTGTGCTCTGGGACTCAACGACGGGATTATGTCGGTGCTAGAGTCTGGGTACATGCTGTCTTGGGTGGAGGACCTCCCCCCTCTAAGATCCACTCCTCCTCCTTAGGTGCCCAGCTCGACGGAGCAGGAGAGCGTCCTAGAAAAAGAGATATCGCACCCACTCCTCATGGGGCTATATCTCAACTCTCGGACCCGGGCCCCGGTTTTTACGGCTGGTTGTTGGTGATTCCAAAGGTCTCGGGAGGGTGGAGACCAGTTTTGGACTTGTCCCCCCTCAACAAATTCCTCCCCAAAATCAAATTCAAGATGGACACACAGGCACAGATTCGGGAGACCATCCAACAAGGTGATTGGCCTACCTCTGTCGATCTGGAAGATGCTTATTTTCATATACTCATCCATTTGGCATCCCGTCGGTACCTGAGGTTTGTGTGGAGGGACAAGGGGTTCCTGTTCCCGGCCCTCCCATTTGGTCTGTCCCTTGCCCCTTTCCTGTCTACCAAGGTGGTGCGGGAATTGGTGTCCATTGTCCGCTCGGAATCCATTTGTCTCCGTGTGTACCTGGACAACTTGCTTATCCTGGCCCAGTCGCAGGCCCTGTGCCTGAGTCATACGGCCAGACTTCTAGACCTTTGCTCCCAACTGGGCTTCCTCATGGACCAGCAGATATGCGATCTGTCCCCACGTCAGTCCTTCGACTTCTTAGGGATGAGATTCGACACGCGGTCTATGATAGTCTCTCTGGCGCCAGATCACTGGGACCGTCTGGCAGGCCTCCTCAGCCACTGGCGCCACTCCTCCCAAGATACAGCGCAGACACTTTCTTCCCTCTTGGGCATGATGGAGTCCACGGCACCTCTCATTCCCCTGGACAGGGTTCTCAAGCGCCCTCTCCAGAGGGCACTGAGGTTACGCCGGTCCCAGAGCACTCAGCCATGGGATACCCAGATATGTCTGGGCGAGTGGTTCCTCGAGGTGACATCAGAGTGGTTAATCACCCCCCTTCGGACACAGGGGGTGCCCTTAGCCCCACCTACTCTTCAGGTGGCACTCTTCACAGACGCCTCCTCCCTGGGCTGGGGAGCCCACATGGACTCACTCTATGCAGCAGGGACTTGGTCCCCGGAGGAGCGCCTATGCCACATCAATGTTCTGGAACTGGAGGCAGTTCGCAGGACTCTCCTGCACTTTATGGGGGAGGCCACTGGCAAGACCATCCGCTTGTTCACGGACAAGACGACGGTCGCATGTTATGTGAACAAATGGGGGGAGCGCACTCGGCAGACCTCTCCATGCGGACTGAGGCTCTCCTCCGCTGGTGCCACAGCAAGGGCATTGCACTTTCAGCGAGACACTGAGCAGGAAAAACCAACTTCTTGGCAGATGCTCTTAGCAGGTCCAAGAGTGTCATACGCACAGAGTGCACCCTGGACAAGGACAGCCTTCAGGGGGTGTGGGAACAGTGGTTTCGGCCAGTGGTGGACCTTGTTCAACAAGAGACTTCCCACTTCCGTCTCTTCGTTTGCCGACCCAGAAGCGTGGGCAGTGGATGCTCTCTCTCTAGATTGGAGCAGTCTGATTGCCTCCGCGTTTCCTCCCTTTCCAATTCTGTCCAAGGTGATACGGCAAGACAGATTGGAACACCCGCAGCCGATCCTCATTGCGCCGAAATGGCCAGCCCAGACCTGGTTTCCGGACCTTCAGTCCCTGACACATGTTCCCACCCCTGGAACTTGAAACCAAATCTCATCTGCTGAGGCAGCCTCGCTCGGGCACTCTGCATTCCAATCCTCAACTGCTCCACCAGCACGCATGGCTGCTGTGCGGTCGGAACTGTCAGCATCACCATTGAAGTCCTCGACCCCTCGGTCAGCCTCTGTGTCGGCTGTGCTGACCCAGGGGTGTGCCTCCTCTGACCTCCTCTCCATAGTCACCAGAGCAAGGAGGCAGGGAACGGAGACTTTGTATGACTTTCGCTGGAAGAAATGGTTGCGGTGGTGTATAGCTCAGGGCATTACCCCTACGAACCTTACGAGCATGCAGCTGGCCAACTTTCTGGCTCTCTGCTCCTCGGTTCATCCTGTCTGCTAGTTCTGTGCGAGGGTACAGGTCTGCCTTCTGTACCACAATGCAAACAGCTAGGTGGTTCCGCCTTTGAAGCGGATTGCCTGCTCAGAGAGGTGGCTAGGGGTGCCCCTCTGAAGGAAGCTAGAGACCCCAGAAGAGTGCCCCTCTGGGACTTGTTCCTGGTGCTGGATTTCATTCGAAAACAGCCCTTCCTACCATTGGGGACTATTCCTTTTGACATCCTCACCCTCAAGACCACTTTCCTTCTGTGGCTGGCCACAGGCAGTCGTAGAAGTGAGCTGCATGGGCTTAGTGGAATGCCACAAGATCTGGCCTTCCACAGAGATGGTTCCATCACTATTCGTTTCCTTCCAGAGTTTCTGGCTAAGAACCAAGACCCTGAGGTTCCTTCCCCTCTCCGAGGGTCAGACCTTGTCTGATATTCTTGCCCAAGATGATGAGGATAGGCACCTGTCCTGTTCGGTGTCTCAAATATTATTGGGATAGGTCTCGCCATAGGCGTTCTTCTCAGAGGTGTCTGCTCATCTCCCTCAATGAGAATTACAAGAAAGACATCGCTGCAGGCACCATTTCCCGCCAGGTTTCCCAAGGCATTCGTAGAGCCTACTCTCATGCACACAGGGATATCAGCTGTCTTCATCCCAGAGCACACGAAGTGCGGGCCATAGCTACTTCGGCTGCTTTCCAGCACTCAGTGCCAACGCAGCATGTCTTGGAGGCAGCCTTCTGGCGGTCTGAGAATCCCTTCATCAACTTCTACCTCAGGAATTTCCATATGACCAGGGCTGACGGTTCCAAGGGGATTTCCTTTGTCGCGGCTAACACTGCCGTCTCAGTTACAAGGGCTCCCCATATGAACCAGTAGGCGTTGCCCTCCTCCATTTGCTTTAAATTCTGCATCAGTTTGACATGGTACAGTATATGACACCAAAAGGAGGAGTTTATATTATACTCCATGTTTGGTGTTAAATATACTTACCATGTCAAACTCAAATGCCCGCCTGTCCGTCCCCGCGTCTCCGCCGTGGTTCTCATGGGGCATTTTTGTTCATGGCCACGGAATGATTAAGCGCTTATAGTTTTTAGAGGCGTTTGATTGGCTGAGAGCGGGTGGGCCCGTCTTTTCACTGTTAGCCGCGCGAAATTTGGCCAAGCAGAGCAAACCAATAGGCCTAGTTTGCATCAGTTTGACATGGTAAGTATATTTAACACCAAACATGGAGTATAATACAAACTCCTCCTATTATTATTATTATCATTTTTATTGTTGTTATTATTATTGTTGTTGTTGTTATTGATATTATTATCATAATCCCTGACAATCTAAACTTTTTAATATATCACAAATTATTTCCCAAAAGTTGTGCATGATTATACCAACATAGATGAATGGACTCTCTGTGTGTTACTTATAAAAAAAAGTGTATGCTCATTTATTTAATAGGACATGTGGCCTGGTGTTATTAAACAATGTCTATTAAAAAAGATGTGTACCATCAGTTTTGTAAGAATTCATCTTTCCCATGTCATTCCCTGGTAAAGTTTGGCCATTGTGGATTACGTGGTCAACACCCAACAAATAGCAGACCACTGGTATCCATCGGACATTCAGAAGCGGGCCAGAGTCATGGAATATTTGCATTGGCAGCATCTGAATACCAGAGCTCAGTGTGCCTTGCTCTTTCAGCATTTGGTTAGTCTGCTTTTGCCATATATATGTGTATTTCATATGAAAGCAAAAATCTGTATGAACTTCTTTTGTATGTATCTGTATTTTACATGGAAAACATTGTGTTGAAACAGAAGTATATTGTGATAATATATGAATCAGAAATAAACTGAATAAAGTAACAAAATGCATCATATCAGCAAAATAATCACTTATGAAATGAAGGAAAAAACCCAAACAACAGCAACAACAGTATTCAACAACAGCAAAAAAAAGAAAAAAAAAAAGAAAAAAGAAAAACAGACAAAAACATGTGTGATGCATTTGTCTGGTTATATTTACTTAAAATCCATTTGACTGGATTCGAAGGAATTCTCACAAGCCATCAAATATGTGATCTTCATCTTCCAATCTCAGTCAACCTAAATTAGATAGTGGATGGTATCAGGAATGTGAAAGAAAATATCCATAGTTGTGGCCTCTTGTCTGTCTGTCTCTGGAATGGCATTCCCTTCTGCAGACCTCAATTTGGAAAGCTGATTGAACTGGATTATGGCAACATGTGCCTTCTTCCACTGCCTTATCTGAAGCTCAGATTCACTTCTTGACATACACAATTCCTTCTGTCACAATCTGTTTCCAGTGAGCACAATCTTTTGTGATACTTGGCAGCTGGTCTATTTTGCACACCTCTGTAGTGGAGGAATGGATGTCCAACAGCATGAAATTCTTTCTCAGTTTACTCATATAAAAAATCTTTTGGGATTTGTCCTTTCTCCATCCTCCAGACATGGCCAAACCATCTAAGATCTTGCTGGCTGAGGACTTGTGGACCTGGCACTCTTCATTGTTTAAGAGTTCTTGCATGATATCTGATATAGATGGAAGGAGCTCAGCTTCTTCTCTTGTCTTGAGTAGATAGTCCACACCTTGCTGCTGTTTACTGTTTTAGGAGAGTGCTGAGCATGCATGCCTGGTAGAATGTCAGGTCAGTGTTCTCTGTGAAGTTCTTGTTTGGCCTTTCTCTCTCAATGAGCTTTCCCATGCTGGCGGAAGCTTTCTCAATTCTGGTGCTGATCTCTGCATTCTGGGACAGGTTGCTGGAGATGGAGAGTAGCATGCTGACATTCTGACCCATGACCTCTGTCTTGAAAAAAAAATCTTTGCACTGATGATTTGGCCAAAATTGTTGTAGGCCTTAACTAATCTATCCATCAAGCATTGAAGGTCTTTTTGCTAGCAGTAGCAAGTGAGTGTGGCATCATTAGCAAACAGCAAATGTGTGAAGGTTGAAGAGCTTCCTGTCTGATCTGTTGTGCAGGCAAACACCCTCTGATGCTGTAGGATGGATGGATGGTTTATTCGTTTTTAGGCCATTGTCCCTCGTGAAATAATAAAAGAAAATAAATATTTGAAAGAAAAGATAACAACAAAATTTCATTGAAGACAACTTACCTTAAGTGACAGTAACTGACATACTTTTGGCTAAGCAATACATAATAAATAACATGAATAATACCTGTTTGGTGATTTAGGACAAGAGTTGTGAGAAAAAGATGCCAGTGTGGGGCCAAGATGCAGCCCTTCTTCACTCCACTGACATTGCTGAAGAAATCTGTTTCTGGTGCGCCTCAGTCATTCTGGATGAGTGTAGGCTGGGCAGGGGTCACAAATCGCGCTTGGTCCCTGCAAGTGCTGGTTTTCATGTTGTTCCAAGCTTTCAGTGGTTTTCTTGGTGCATGAAGTGATTAGTTTGTGATGCTGTATTTTTTCTTTTCAATTGTAAAAAAAAATATTTTATTACACTTTTTTGTCACAAGAGATTTACTCTTGAGTTAAATTATGGTTACTCTCCACAAGGAGAGTGTCTCACCACAGTGCAGCGCTTCCTGCTTCTTTCCCTGTTTTGTTTTTTTCAGTCTGCAAGTATATATTTGTTATGCTAGCAAAGTATTTTCTAGTTATGTATCTGTCACTTCAAGATTTTTCACTCTCATATTTAAATTTTGATTGTATAAGGAATGCTTGCATGCTAAGTTTTGCTTCTTCTTGATTTGCATGCATAAAATTTTGCTAGTGTAATTATGAGATTAGTGACACTGTTTTATGATTTTCTGCTATTCCAAACAGAATGAGTTCGTTATTTGTTGACAGTCTATCTACATTTCTCTTTAAAAAAAACTCTTCCAAAAATTTCCTGGAGGAATAAGAATATTTGCAGTTATGTAAAAGTGCCTTATCTTGTCTTATTCCCTTTGACAAAAACTACATTTATCAGCGTAAACTATACCTATGTATAAGATAGTATAAGATTCTGTTACATATATTGATTTGAAACTATTTCAGTTTAAACGTTTAGGTGTTTTTTTGTATTTTGTTCAGAACTGTTCTTTCGTCAGTTTATTCTGTTACTTTTTAGTCTTTATTGATATTTCTTTTTCCCATTAACATTGGTCAGTTCATTAGTCCTTTTACAGATCGTGGCAGGCAACAGTTTTAGACTTTCAGAGTAGGAGCAACTGACAACTCATAATGAAGGACAGACACAAAGAAAAATATCTTAAAAGCAATACCACAAATGGTCGAAAGCTTTGTGTGTAAATCAGATTGTGTCTCTATGTGTCAGAGACACTCTCTGCAGCTAGCAGTCTGGGATCACCAAAGGGTGAAGTGCCTTTACTCTGTTTGGTTGCAGTCAAGCAGTGTACCTTTGTTGTAGAGGTCCTAGAGAAAAGTTGTGCATTCTTTGGAGTTTTTGCATTTGTCTCACATGCCATACATTTGATTTGCACTAGATCACCAACATTAAGTTTCACACAAACAAAACTAACAACACACTCAGAAAAATGTAGTTTGTGGTAGTACAGACTTGACAGTCTGGCAAGGTCTGGCCATTCTACTGGGATGTAAGTCAGGTATCTGCTAAATTTCTACCATGTTGTTTAAGGTCCAGGAGTAATACAGGCATCGGTCGGGTTCACATGCATAAAAACCATTGCCAGGCCTCTCTTCTGAACCGTTAGCAAAAAATGAAATCATGTGCTTATGTCATTAATGCCAGTTAAAAGGACTTGTTTAGATTCTTTTTTAAGAATGAGCAGATAAATATACCAGGGAGTCAGACATTCAACAGCAATGTTTTTCCATCCCTGTGAACAGAATATTCTATCTGCTGTCTGTTACCAGGAAATCTTTTCTCAGTTCCTTGATGAATAAAATCAGTGCATTGAACAGATCAATATTTGGATAAGTCAGTATTGCCTCACCTTCAAGCAAATCAACTTATCTTAAATATTATGAGAGCACTGTATTTTAAGAACTGATTAAAAAAAGAAAAACAGAAAAAAACCCAAAACAAAAACAAAACATAGCTATTCAATACTGTTTCAAAATGAAAACTCCCATTATGATGAAGTCAGAAAACCCTGAACCTGTATCAGCAAAGAGCATGGTTAATGGTGTGGAGTGATGGCCTAGACTAAAGAGGTAATGCATCCACCTAGGAAGCGAGAGAATCTGACCATGCTGGTTTGAATTATGGCTCAGTCGCCGATATGTTCTCACTCTCCACTAGACCTTGATTGGTGGTCTGGACGCTAGTCATTCAGATGAGACAATAAACCAAGGTTCCATGTGCAGCATGCACTTAGCTCACATAAAAGAACCTGTGGCAACAAAAGGGTTGTCCTTGGCAAAATTCTGTAGAAAAATCCACTTTGATAGGAAAAACAAACAAACTGCATGCAGGAAAAAATACAAAAAAATGGGTAGCGTTCTCAGTGTAGTGACACACTCTCCCTGGGGAGAGCAGCCCAAATTTCACTCAGAGAAATCTGTTGTGACAAAAGAAAAGAAATACAATATACAAATACAAATACTACTGGTCATTTCTTGCTTTCTTTTTTTCTTTTTTATTCATAATTGTACAATTGTTCTTTTATTTCTGATTTTTTTTTATTAAGTAAGATACAAAGGAACATTAGTACTGAAATTAAAATTAAAAAAAAAGTTTCTCTTTTGTTTTGGAGTGTTTTTGGTTTATTCTTTCCTCTGATGAGGACCAGGTTTAAACAACCATTGATCCAAAATATAACAATCATCAGACCTGTGATATATAGATAGATATATATATATATATATATATATGTATTAATGTGTTTTGTGACAGTAATTCAATGTAGCATCACATGACATTCATTAATAAAATTTTGTTAAACAGTTGATTATTCCCAGAACCAGTGGAAAACCAGTGGATCAAGAACAAGTCAGCAAACAGAGAAAGGCTGTGCAGAAGGTGGTCCAAAAGTTGGAGAACTATTTTTTGAAAAACACACCTTTCATATCCTCACAAGTCATCACTGTGGCAGACCTCTTTGCTGCTTGTGAACTGATGCAGCTGTATGCAGTTATGGAGGAAGAGCTGTACGAAAGCAGTCCCATGATTAAAGCATGGATGAAAAGAGTACAACATGTGACTAGCCCCCTGTTTGATGAAACACACAGAATTGTGTACAGGGTGCGAGACATGTACAAAGGAATGTCCATTTCTAAGCTGTAATTTCTTCAGAAAGCCCATATATCTATCTATAGTTGCTTTTACAGTGTGTATATATACTGTATCTGTACATGCTAACATGCATGTGTTTGTATTCACAGTGGTTAATGCTTTCACTCTCAGCTGTCTGACAACCAGAATAGTGCATGGCTATGCTATATAAAGCATTTTTGTAAGTGTGTTTTTTGTTTTTTGTTGTTGTTGTTTTTCAATGAAGGAAAAGTTGTGTAGTTGTTTCTCTGCTATGATTTTTTTTTAACATGAAAGTGGAGTGAAGCAGGTAGAGCAGGTAGACAACTCCTCTGTTATTAAAATTTTGGATGAGAAATATAAAATATATGTACACCATGGTTGTCTCTTTGTCATGACATTGAGTTTGGGGTTGATGTCATGATAGTGTTGTCTGCTTGTGAATGGAGGATTTTCTGTATCATGTATGGCTTGGTTATGTTACTGTGGTGTGGTCAGAACTTGAATTGTGGAGAAAGACTAGTGATGCATGTGTTTGGGTGCTGAAGTGAATGTGTGTTCATTAAGGGATGTGCTGTGAAGGGCTCCAAAATTAGTCATTCCACTGTAGACACATAGGAGTGTATAGGTCGCAAGGATGACCTGGTTGATAGATAGACTTGGGGGTCTTTAGTGTCATGGGACACTTGATATATATTCTAAAGGAATGCGAGTCCTTGATGCTGGGATTGTCAAACTGTAGGAAAGCTGATGCTGAATTAGTAGTAAGTTCAATGTTCTCTTCGGGTCTGATAATGTTTAATTTGGTGCAGTTGATTTTTCTGAATTTTACAAATTTCAGATTTTTCTTTACAATTTACTTATGAGAACACTGGTAAGGTAAGATGAGAATTCCAAAGGGGAAAGTACATCTAAAATTGTAAGTTTTTTTTCTTCTTATTTTTTTGCCAGTTAACTGAAGCTGGTTTCTTAGGATGTTACAGGATTGTCAGCACTTGTTTTGGGACCAAATTATTTGGCCTACACAGTTGTGAGGAACTTCAACATTTGAGAAAACCTAGGAGAATAATCTTCAGATGAACTGAAAGAAAGCCACAAAATAAACATATTTTTATATGTAAAGATTTGTACCAAGATTTAAGAACAGTTTGAAAACCTAATTTGAACATTTGTCATTGTGTTTTCTTTGCATCACTGTTGAATAGAAAATGTGGACATGTTTGTTTATTCTTCTTTGTTTATCCCAGGGTTGGAGTGAAGTTAGAATGTGCATGTTGTGTGCAAGTCTACCTGTCATGTGGACTTGAATGAATACGACAGTGTGACAGCAGAGACCCTAAGAACTGTAAAGTGTTTGGTGTATTTGAATTTCCATTTGTTATCCTTCCCTAGAGCTGTTAGCTCCAACCTTCTCTTGCTTGAGAATTGAAGCAAGGGGACATAGTGTTGGAGAGACGTGTTCTTCCAGTCTAGATAATATTCTTTTCTTTTATTGTTCATTTGTTTCATAGGTAGGATGTTTGTTTTCACTCCATGTTTATATTATTTTTTCAGAAACATTTCCATTCTGCCCCCTCTATTATACGTTATTGTAAGTTTTTCTAGGGGATCCAGTCTCCATGTTTACGGGTAGTAGTTACCATTAGAGGACGTTATTTATCATTTCTTATTATCTTCTATCTAGCTTGGTTCTTCCATTCTTTGTTGTTTTTTTTCCCACGTAAAAACACCACCACCACTTTTCCCTGCAGTCTACAACAAATTGCTCCTATCTACTATCTTGTGTACAGTTTCAGATATTAAAATTTGAATAGGGCTTCTGATAGTATGTGTGTACACTTCCTTTTCTAAAATGTAATCCTGTAAAGATTTCAGGAATTATATGTGGGTACTCACTGCAGCACTTTTTTCAAAAAGAATTTTTGGATTAATATTTGGAAATCTTTATCATGATTATTCTTTTTTCCATTGGGTTTTGAGATTTCACTTTGGAAATCCTTCTAATTATTTACACATGACAAGGAACAGTGTTCATACTTTTCCATTTTTTGTTTAACTTTAGAGGTTACACTGTGAAATCTTGCCTTGTTCTTGAATGTTTTTTTGAAATCGTTAAGTTTGCTTATTACATTCTGCTGTACTTAAAGTTATTGCTGTTATTCTTATTCATTTTGTTAATAAAACTGAAATTGATAATCTATAATTGGACAGTGCCATAACTTTTCTTTCAGTTTTGAGGAACACCATGCAGGTTCTTTAACTGCCATCCATTTTTTCCTCACATATTCTTTTGTCATTTATATTGTTTGTTGAATGTGTATACATTAAATTTTTTGTATTTGAAATAACCTGGCATTGACAATTGTGGAAGAAATTGCCCTTTTAATAATTGTATTTCTATGTCTTTGAAATTTTATATTACACCATAATTCCCTGTAACCCCCTCCCCCCATCCGGTCTTAGGGCACTGACAAAACCACTTGTCTTTGGGAATGTAGCCATGGGTGACTTTGAAAAGTACCTCCTTCAGGGAAAACCCCTTGGACTCTCTGGTGAAAAGCTAATAACATATGCTCATCGATGTCAGAAAGAGAAGATGGGAGAGGCGCTGAAGAGATGGAACAGAAAAGGGTAGAGCAGAAACAAGATAAGTTAGAACTAGAGCATGAACAGAGAAAATTAGAAATGACTAATGAGTTGGAGCTAAAAAAAGCTTTCTCAGGAGACTGCTACAGACTGAACATTAGATAAACAGGAGGTTCTCATAGCAAGGATGACATTCACTTATTTCTTTTTTGTTTTGAAAATCATGCAAACTTCTGTGCAAGTCCCTAAAACAGGTGAACTCTCTTCATAGCCTCCCTTATTGAAGTGGGTGAAGGTGAATTAAAAAGTGGAATTACTCAAAATGTTCCAATGCACAGATGAAGGTTTCTGCGAGAATTACAGTCAGGCAAACCAGATAATCGTGAGTCGTTTGCTGCACTCCCCATTCAAATCCGTCATTTGTTTGATCAGTGTCCGGCCCTCAGGATTTTGAATAACTTCACTATGTCCATTTGAGAGAGCAGATCCTTCAGAGCATATCAAAGGATCTGGCTGTCTTTCTTAAGGAAAGATTGATTGATTCTGCTTATAACATATTCCATCTCACTGACCAGTACAGGAATGCACACCCAGAAAAAAAGGTGGTGAGAAAGGACTCGTCTTACCCTTCTGTTTTGGAGGCAGGTCAAAGCCCACATCTTAGTGGACACCAGTATTCCAGAGGCAGTCGTGGAAACTTTCATACATGACCTAGAGTTTCCAGTTTCGATCATGGTGATCACACTCATGATTACTCTCATAAAAATCATCAAACTTTTGGAAATCAATTCTGAGGTTCTCCCTGTGGTGGAAAATCGAACCCTGATGGAAACACAGATTGCAGTGGGTTTTAGAATCATGGTGGCTTTTCATATCGTGGTGCAAACTCAAATCACAGACACACATCCTCTGCTGCAGATGTTTCTTGTTGGAACTGCGGATGCAAATTTCACAGATATAGTAATTGTCCTGGTCTGCAATCCAGTACTGAAAATGAGGCCTCACAGATGCAAAGTGGAGACCCGTTTTCAGGATCCTCATCATGCACTGGTCTTTCATGATTCCACATCAGGGTTGCGTATCGAAAAATACATTGTTAATTGTTTTGATGCCATCCTTTGAGAGACAGTGGCTGTACCACTGCTGTTGTGAGACAGGCTTAAGTTCTTCCTGGACAATTCATAGGAAAAGTCAAAAACTGGGTCATTTAGAGAGAAAATGGAGAGTGAGAAAATGGTGATCTCTCTTTGCCAGTATTCATGTGTCTACTCACCTAGACTTGCCTGTGTAATTGAAGACCCTGTGGCAGATCTCATTCTTGGAAACTTACTGGGAGTCACTACAGTTCTTGGTGTCAGAGTGGAACTTTTGTCCTGTGCAATGTCAGCATGAGGCAATGAACAAAACAAGTTTGAATCCACTATCTACCCTTGATGTTTCACCATCTCATCTTTCATAATTTCAAATGGAAGATAATATGATGGAACATTCATTCAAAATGTTGTCACTACTTTCCCAGATGATTGTGAAAGGATTTCATGTGATAGAATCAAAACTGGATGTGAGATTGCACAGAAAAATACTTGAAGACTGGAACAAACATTATGCAGACCACAAACTAATGTTCACCAGTGAAGGGACTATAGAAAAATGTTCATATCAACATGCTTAAAAAGTATGGTGAATGTACAAATGTGTCCAGTGTTTCTACAATGCATGTGTCAGGATCAAATGTATGTGCCTCTGATGTGTTTCACATTTTACCTGATATTGCCAGGAGTTGTACCTAATATTACTGATACTGCTGTGGAATTTTTTTTTTCAGAGATGTGTGTGTGGTATGAGACTGATTTTGCTTCAATTTTTTACATGTGTGAAATCTGGGAATGTACTGGAAAGTGTTGGTATTTGCATTTGCCATTCTATATTTTGTCTGTTTCAGGTCCTACAAAGATACTTGAAAATTTTTTATGATGGTTTGAATTATCATAAATGCTTACTATATTTTGATTGATGATTATACTGTAATTGAGGGGAAGTGTTGATTGTTAGAAAGTTGAAAGCTCTTGATATACTGTGTGGCTAATGTGCAAGGCTTGTACAAAGTAATCTAAGAGTTGTGTAGCATGTATTGTAGGCTTATCTGGGGGGAATGTCACTGAGATGGCATGGGAGATGGAGCAGCACAATTATAAAAAAAAAATATATATATATGATTTGATATTGATAAGAAATATGATTATGTTTATATACTGACTTTTTGAACCCCCAAATAAAACATCATTATGGATTTCTGCAGAGTCCATAATACAATAATTTCTTCCATTTTGTATGGACAAACTGGCCATCAGCCATTTTTTATTTTGGTTGGAGTCATACTCCATACCTTCTTTGTCAAGGAAAAACAACAACACAAAACAAACACCATGTAGATTATTTCCTTCCTGTCCCTCTTTTATCAGATAGACTTCCAGTTTATTGTAAGTGAAGTCATTACCTTTCCATAGTTCCTTTTCACTTTCACTCGTTGGATTGAAAGACTCTGAATTATAATTCGTAGAAATATTAATGATGTGTTACACTACAACCTCTTTTTCACATCGTTACTTTGTGTGTCTGTTCAATGCATTTTTTTCTAGGTTAACAGACATGTGTTTACTTGATTGGTTGTATTAAAAAAAATAATCATTGAACATTTCAAGTGTCATAGTCGTTAGTGATAAAACTTAATGGACTGACAACTGGACAAGCATGGCACATTATCTTTGAGCATAGGTATACTGTTTTGTGGTTAAAGTGTAAATAATGGCAGTAGTTACTGACACTTGTGGACCAAGATAAGGACTGACAGAAGACACATCATTTGGGTACACACACACACACACCCATGCACACACACACACACACACACACACACACACAAATGATTACAGTATCTTTGGGTCCTTGGATCCACTCGTTGTTGTATACACTGAAGTAAACACTGCAAATGGTAAAACCCACACCCCCTTGGGTCCAGGGCTCTGCACCTTGTAGAATACACTGAAGTAAACACTGCAAACTGTAAAACTATCACTTTCTTGGGATCTTAGGGTCCATGCCTCGTAGAATACACTGAACTAAACACCACAAATGGTAAAATCCACACTATTTTGGGGTCCTGGGCTCCGTTCCGTGTAGAATGCACTGAAATAAACAATAAAAACAGTAAAATTCATACTCTCTTTGGGTCCTGTCTCCATTCCTCCTAGAATACACTGAAGTAAACTCCACAACAGGAGAAGTTTGCTGTCATAATACAATACACTGAAGTAAACACTGCAAATGGTAAAAGTTTACTGTTTGTGCAGCTTACTGTTGTTTATTCCACAAAAAGTGGAGCCCAGGACCCCAAGAGAGTATTAACCTCCACCACTCAAACCACATACATTGTGAGTATCATTTTAACATGGATTAGTTTTTACACCACTATATTAATGTACAAATGCATGCGTGTATGTGTGTGTGAATATAATATGTATGTGTTTAATATATGGATAGTATTTTGATTTTACCCTGAAAGATTTTATTATAAGGGAGTTATGTCTGTATACTTGTGTGTGTATTGCATGAGGATATTTCTTTATGGCCTGTGTTGTCCTATGCTCCCCACACTTTCACCCCTTTTGCCGTTAACCACTACCCCTCTCCAGGCCCTCTCCTCTTACCCCCAACCCCTTTTTCAAGTTATTGCTCTCTCATGCCCCAGCTCCATCCTTCCCACATACCACCACTGTTCATCTCCCAGCTTATCCACCCTAAAACCCAGTTCTCTCACCCCAGCCTTAACTTCCTCACACACCCCTTCTTTTCTTGAAACCATATCCATGTACATGGTCTAAATGTATAGATTGTTTTTTCATGCATTCCAACATGTATAAGAGTGTGTCTGTGTGTATGTATGCATGGGTAGGTGGGTGGGCGTGTCTGCGTGGTTTGGAATTGTGCATGTGTGCTAGTAGTTAGCTTACAGATAAAATGCTTTGTATGCAGCATATTTTCTTTGACCTGCCCAGGTTTACATGATCATAGCTCACTGAATGCTGTTTAACCAACTGGAAGCTTTTATTTCTGTACCCCAGCATGTAGAAGCTGTACTCCAGCAAAAATTGAAGTCATGATTTGACAACTGTTGTTTTCATCTCTCTCTCTCTCTCTCTCTCTATATATATATATATATCTAACTTTATTTCAGAGAACCCACCCCCACCCCCCGCACCCCTGTGGTGATGCCCCGCCTTCTGTGCTAGGAATTTCCTTTTTTCTATCACTCTCTTTGTGTTTGCCTTTTTACTTCTTTCACTGTTGTCTCTTTTTCTGCCTTCCCAGTCCATTCCCGTTTCTTTTTTCAAGCAAGCCTTGACATTTTTTTCTCTTTTCCACAGTCTGTGATGTACTATCTGTGCTGCTTTGCTCTGACGATTAGATAGTGAGACTGTAAACACTTGGATGGGCTTTAGCTGCCCATTCTGCAATGTTATTTGCCTATATGGCCCTTTTTATGTATTTTTTGCTTGGCTTTGTTTTTTTCATTTTTTCCTGATTTTTTTGTAATCTGGGGATGATAAATTAATTGGAATGGCTGGTGTCCTCAGCATGGCCTAGTCTTATTTGCCCGAAGAAGCTAAATGGTTGGGATACTGTGTCATGAACTGTGTTTTATGGGTTTGTCTTAGTGGATTTTTTTGTAGATGTGACAGTTGTGTGTTGATGCAGTTGAGCATTTGTATGGTTTGACAGTCCTGACATGGCCCTGTGCAGTTGGCTGAACTATAAGCAACAAGAATCAGTTCAAAGAAAACCATAATATACAGCAAACATGGCTCTGACAAATATTTAACCCATTCAGTGAAAAGTTTGTGATGGTAATGGTTGACAAAAAAAGTTGTTACATTCCAGTTTTACCCTCAATATACAAGTGCATAAACATGGCTGTGGGGGAATCCAACACGACAGTTCTCTAACAATCACAATTACAGTTGACTAATCACAGGTAAAGTCCAGGAAAGAGAGAATGATGTGGGCAGGTTCTTCAATCCTTATGATGCTAACAGACCAACTTGTGCTTTTTGACAATCTACGCTCATAGTCATTAGAACTAAACAACACCAGTAACATCAACATGTTTGGACAACATAAGCATAACACTTTAATTCAAACCATTTGAATGCACACATTCATGCATGCACACTCATTTGCACGTGCGCGCATGCACGCACACACACACACACATTTACACAGATATTTGCTCATTCCATTATTGCTCTTTGCAACAGAAACAACTTTAAATCATATCAGGAAATCTTACTTTCAACTATTTCCAACTTTCTAATGTGTGTGAAACAGTAAATAAGGAGTAGAAACAGATACGTCAATACTTTTAATGAATTAACAGTGAAATCATTAGGTGTCATAAACAGTGAAATCACAGTGAAATCATTACGTGTCATAAACTAGACTAAGATCTATTGAGATCTCGTAACATACACATATGCACACATACATACACATGTGCATGGAAGCACCTTTCTGTACTCCATGCATTATACACACAGTACTTGTTATTTTAGAGGAACACAGTGTGACAAACATTTGGCAAGCAAGTGAATGGAAGAATACTGTGATGGGTTAAGTCATTGAATTATTCAGGCCACAACTGTCTCGGAAGTTGTATTCACACACACACACACTATACAAAGTACAGTAAGTAAATACTAAAATAGATAAAAGAAACATTTTAAAAGGCAAGTTTTTTTCTAAGAAAATATTGAAAATTTCATCTTGATACAATGATGAAACCATACAGTATATTTCTCCATTACATGATAAAATTTATGTTACAGTGGGAACTAAGCAGTAAATAAAAGTCATGAAGGTGTAGGAGGTGCTCCTTTATCAATATTCTATGTCTATCACCCCTTGCCACACGCATTCTGCTCATTATTATTATAATTATTATTTTCAAAAAATATATTAATGTCCTATTTGAACGTCCTAAATTATTGCACCTATTGGTTACATTTTCATTGCTTCTGGGCAAAAACGAAAAAAGCAAGTTTAGTGACTGAATCTGCATCGAAATTGAGTAAAATAATGTACAAAACAAGAGAAGCAACGCCTTCAAAACTCACTTGTTGCATGCACTTACTACAACGAATGAATCACACACACACACAAATTCAATGCAGAACACTCTGGCAAAATGACACAATTATGTTACCTTGACTTCTAAATTTACACAGCACTGATGTTCTAGTGGCACACCATAGTGATCGAAAATTGGATGAAAAAATCCAGTTTGCATTTTCCAAAAAGGCCATTTTGTAATGCTGACCTTGTTTCTTTTCACAGATTTTGTTTTCACCATGACCAATGATTGTAGTAAGTTTACTAAAGATTATATGAAACTTGACCTCTTTTGCATGTATAAATGTTTCCTATCAATATGATATGCCAGATTGACCTAAACCTTTCACCACAGATAAAACCCAAGGACTGGCTCATCACACGCGACTCTGATGCCATAATTTCATCAGTGACTGTAACTGACGAACTTTCTTCTGACCATTCTGCTGTTATTTTCTCGCCTAATTCTTCAAAACCTACCAGAACAACAACAACAACAAACAAACAAAAAAAGGAAAAAAAAAGAGAAAAAGGGCCATTACACGTCGCAACCTTAAATCTATCAACATTAAAACTTTCTCTTTTCAAGCTGCTGAACACCTTTCCAAAGCTTCTTCCTGTACCGACGTCTCTATACATTACAACACTGTCCTCTTTCAACAGCTGGATGTACATGCACCCCCCACTACCCGCATGATCCCTGATAGGCCTTCCACCCTTGGCATACACAAGACATTCACACTGCGAAATACAAGCGTCGACAATTAGAACGGCGGTGGCGATCAACAAAACTGCAAGTCCATAATCAAATCTTACGAAAACAAACATACGGTCTCATCAGCGAAGACAAACTTCTTTTCTTCTCAAGTTCTCGGTGCCTCATCCACCAAATCTCTTTATTCCATCATATCAAATCTTCTTGGTACTGCAAAAAAGACTCCTCTTCCTTCTGCGTAAACTTTATCTGAACTCCCCAATGTTTTCTCCTCTTTCTTTTTCGATAACGTCCAATTTATTCGTACCAGCTTGGTTCCAAACGCCTTTCTGCTCATCCTGATCCCCTTGCAGTTCAACGGCACTCCTCTCCATTCCTTCAATCCCTTGTCTGAAACAGAAGTCCACGAAATTCTGAAAGGAATGACAATACAATCCTGTGAGCTCGATACTATACCAGCCTCTGTCTTTTCCCAGCGTGTCTCATAGCTTCTCCCCCAAATCACCAATAATGTCAACTCATTCCTCATCACTGGAACTTTTCCATCCACTTTCAAAACTGCAATTGTCCGGGCTCTTCTGAAGAAACCCAACCTTTACTCGAACATTTTGAAAAACTATCGACCAGTTTCTTACCTTCCTTTCCTGTCCAAACTTCTTGAAAAAGCCGTCCTGAAGCAGCTCAACAACCACCTTTGTTTCAACAATCTCCTCCACTCTTTTCAGTCTGCCTACCATAGCACGGAAACCACTCTCCTCCACATCCTGAATAATCTACTGCTAGCGTCCGACTCGGGGAAAAAAAATTCCCTTCTCACTCTTCTCGACTTGTCAGCCGCCTTTGACACGATAGACCATCCAATCCTTCTTTCCCGCCTTCATTTTACATTTGATATCAACGGCATTGCTCTCAGCTGGTTTGAATCATATCTCGCCGGCCGATTCCAGTATGTCATAGTTGATATTTGTCAGTCTGAACCCGTTAAAGTAAAAACACACGAGTCCCACAGGGATCTGTTTTAGGGCCTGTGCTCTTCACACTGTACACAGCTCCTCTCGCTATCAACCACCACAGTGTCAGTCATCATTCTTATGCTGATGACACTCAACTTAAGTTGCCTTTGGCACTGCTCACGATTTCGAGTAAAAGTCAGATGTGCATGCGCATGATCCAAGATGGCCACGGAACTTTCCAGTGGTCTGTTGGTTTGCATGGGGAGACCCAGTAAGGAAATCCCCTTAGAACCATCAGCCATTGTCACACGGAAATTCCTGAGATAAAAGTTGATGAATGGGTTCTCTGAACGCCAGAAGGCTGCTTCCAGAACTTGTCAAAGAGCCAGAGTGCTGAAACGCTACTGAAGTGACAATGGCTCACACTCCATGTGCATTCAGATTCACGCGGCTATTGCGTCTCCAGGCCTGAGGGACCTGAGAGACCCAAAGAGACAAAGTACCAGCTGCCATGTCTTTCTTGTAGTTCTTGCAGTTGATCGAGATGAGAAGTCGTCTCTGAGAGGAACGTCTGCTGTGAGATTTACCCCACATGTATTTGTGACACCTAGTTGGACATAACTGCCGATCCTCATGCTCCTTGGATACCAGATAAAAGTTTGATCCCCAGAGAGTGGGAGACCACCTCTGGGTATATTCTAGCCTGAAAATTGAATGACAGTGGAAGGTCTGTTCTGAGGGGATACATTCAGACAATGTTTCTCACTCCTATGCTTACCAGTGGCCATCAAAAGGAGGAAGGTAGTTTTGAGGGTGAGGAAATTGGAAAGCTAGTTTCATGCTAAAAAGGTTGGTAGGTGGGACCCTGTATTCCGTGCCCTAGTACAGCCATTTGCGCCCACAGTAATTTTATACATAGACTGATTTCCCGACCTCTTCCAACCCCAAACCTGAGTCTGGTGACAGAGAGGCTGTCCAAGGGGTAGAAGGATTCAAGTCTGGTGGAGGCGACGCGGACCACAAAGCAGCCATACATGCAGGTGGAGCAACTGAGGGTTCGAATACGGGACGCATGACTGGGGCCGTCTCAGCAGATCTGTTTTGACCATGAGTTGCAGAGAAAAAAATTTGAGTGAGAGCCAGCAGATCACCAAGGTTGGCTGGCCTTTTGGGTGTGATTGGGATGTGCTGTGTCTTTCCAACTTGGCGTTCCGAACCACCTTGAACAGAACCAAAAATGGAGGAAAAGTGTAAGCGATCAGGTTGCGCCAGTTGAAGGACAGAGCATCCACTGCCCATGTATACAGGTCTGATACTCCAAAGACATTAATCGGCAGTCTCTTGCGGTCTTCGGCGCAACAGGTCCTCAATCGGTCGGAACTACACCCACATCCCCGAAGGATGCCTTTGTCGAAGGTCCATTCCATGTGAAGGAAACTCTTGGACCTGTTGCAGGTGTTGGCAAAGATGTTGGCCTTGCTCACTGTGAGTTTTGACGAGAGAGTGATGCCCCAGTTGTGGTACCAATGGGGGAGGATCTCGGCCCGCTGGGAGAAGTTCATCGAGTTTGCCCCCTCCCGACCCCCCCCGCCCCCCCTCCAACCCCCCCTCCTTTTTTTTTTCTTGTTTGTTTACGTAACAGACCACTGTCATGTTGTCCATAAACTACCAGATGGTCTTGCTGGAGGCTTCCTCTCCGCAGAAGTGGAGAAGAGCCATGAGAACACCTTTGAATTCCAGAATGTTGATGTGCTGTTTGCACTCCTCCGAGGACCAAGTCCCCGACACATGGAGTGTGACTATGAGTGCTGCCTAGCCCATGGTAGATGCATCTGAGAAGAGCACTACCTTCAAGGGTCACTGACCCTTGGATCTCTTGGAAGGGAATAACTTGTCCAGATAGGAGGGAGGTAAGGTTGAACTTCGGTGTCAAACCCGTCAACGGACTGATGAGATGACAACCCAGAACAGAACTGTCATTCACTGGTTCCCCTCCCCCTCTTCCACAGAGGAAACCTGCTGGATAGCGGGGTCGCCAACCATGAGTCAGTCTCCCACAAAGGGCGGAGGTGGTCACATAGCAAAAGGGTCTCCTGTCTCTCCCATCTACTGACCAATGAGGGAAACCCCAGACCTCGCCCTCCTGTAGATGCCAGGAGAGGGGGCTGATGGGGTAGCGGGTAGAAGGTACACATGACCAGTACCCATCCCGTGAGGATACTGGGGTGCTCTGACCTGGGGTGGGTTGACTGAGAGGTGCCCACACGAGGCCAGTGCTTTCTCCCACACACAGGGAAGTGAGAAAGAGGACTGAACATGGGAGGGGGAAAGTGCCTCAAAGTGTCTCGGTGCACTGCTGGGAGTAAAGGGTGGTCGCCACGTCCCGCTGAATAGAAATATCCCGCCCCACCTGAGCAGTGGCAACTATATTATGGGCACGAGCCCCACCTGAGCCACCCTCCAGCTGGAAAGACATGGGGTATGAGGCACGACCTTGCTCCCCCTCAGTCCACTTCCTGACCGACGTTTAAGAACACACACACTCACAATGTCTCAAGATCCCACGCTTCAAGCCCCGCCGCCCTCCCCCCCAAACCCCCACGCCCCCAAAAAAGGAAAGTGAGGTTATCAATATAGAGCGAGCAAAATGATATATTTTCAGATAAAAAATATAGAATAGTACTGAAGCAAACAACGCCAAAGAAACCCAGTAAAAAGTCGAAAAAAGGTTGTGGCGAGAGAGAGAGAGAGAGAGAGCTAAAACCTGATAGACTTGTCAAGTCGACCATTGGTCAAAGGAATTACTCTTCAGCGCTCAAGGCTGGAAATTGCGCCAATTGGCTGAACAGATGATGGGCCTGGCAGAGGTATGTTTGTGCTGTTCGCAGCGAACTTTGGCCAACAGAGCAAATCGATAGTTCTAATTTGCATAAGTTTGACACGGTACAGTATATGACACGAAACACTGCATCACATAAGTCTATATAGTTGAAACGACAGGAGACCATGTCTGAGATTCCTCAAGAACGGTCACTTTTTCATAACCGAAGACCATAAGACTGAACTTCTAGACAAAGATAACAACAAAGACCGTGGTTTAACATCCACACAGCCTCTCTTCGAGTTTATCCGTATTGTCTTTGTTTTGTAACACGAATGCATCGCTTTGTAACCTTACGTTCGTATTCTCGTCCCTCAGGGAGAATGCAGTATCTTTTCGTATTAAAAAAAAAAAAAGAGGTTTATCCATGCAGCTACCAATTGTATCACTCCAAAGCAGCAATTTGAAGGTCGTCCTTGTTTTTCGTTTTCGTCGATACGGTAATACTATGGCCGGAACAAATACCTTAGAAGAAATTAAAGCTTTATTTTCACTTCAGCAAGCATTGCTGGTGTCTGAGGGACTGGATGACACAGAAACAGCAATGACTGTGTTGTGCAGGACCAGGAAATAACACCCTCATTATCGCCATCATGCCACGGAGGTGTTTTTTTTTTTTTTTTTTTTTCTCTACCCCATCATCTGCACCGTTTCAGTGGCATTACTCCCACGCCGCTCATTTAGATTCCCCCATACACGGCCACAGAGTTTTGTCTAAAAGCAAAGTAGTTTACAAAAACAATGTTTTCCATCACTGGAATCGTCATAATTCTTTCTTCAGGAACAGATTTGTGATGTCCCCAAATTCACTTGTCTGCTATCCCATCTACTGTCTGTTTGCTGACGTTCCCCTGCCTTTTCCAAATTCTGTCACATCAGATCTTTTCATCAAAATGTTCGCCATTGGATGGCACCAACAATCAAGCAATGCAGGGCGCGGTTCCACTCCCGGATTTGACAAGGTGATTTCCACCCAGTTTCACGTGTTCCTTCTCCAGGTGTGATCTGTGATACCGAAACCTCTCAGCAATACGTCATAGCGGACAGTAAGCAATCGATAATACGTGCGCACACGCTCGTGTGCATGAACATTTTTCTTATTTGCTGTTTCATTATCTATCCATTTATAACAGGACCAGTGTCGCACAGCAAGCCATGTCACAGATTTTGGAGTTACAATTATTATGTGTCAGGTCAGCGTCATTCTCCTTCGACCTCGGCATAAGGAAACGATACATTATCATAAATGCTCATCTTGGAGGAAGATTGCTGCTCAAAAGTCATAGGACGGCGTGCAGAGGGATATTGTAAAGGAGCAGGCTCGGGCACATTCACCTCAACACTGTGAACACTCCCACTGAAGTTGGCACCCTTGACAGAGGTGGCCAGGGAGGGAGAACTGCGTGCGAGCATGGGCATACCTTCTGCCGGGTTGTCATAGTCGTCATCTTCCTGGTAGGGCCGTCCGCTCTGGTACTGCAACCCCTGGGTCTGGATTTTGTAGCTGCTGAAGGAGGAGGAGGTCTGCGTCGTACCTACGCTACTTCCTGTTCCCATACCAACACCCATTCCTCCAATGTGGCTTCCGCTTCCAACGCCACTAAGTCCACTTGCACCTCCCCCACCTGTTCCACTGAGACTGCCGGTGGCACTGGTGAAGACGGATGACTGCTGAGATGACATGGACGGGGACGGGGAGTGCTGCATAGGGACAGGGTAGCGTTGGACTTGGGCGTAAGTCACAGACTGGGCTGACGACGGCTGCTGCACCTGTACTCTGATGTGATGCGGCTGCTGTTGCAACTGCTGCTGGTGTTTGTGTTGCTGTTGACGCGACAGGTGCTGGCGCTGGAGCTCCAGCTGCTGTCTCTGGCGGTGGATGTCAGTGTCCTCCAGTTGTCGGTGACCTGCATGCTGGCTGGCCTGCAGTGGAAAAGAGCACAGACATCACCAGCACAACCCCATTTCACACCACTCATCTTCCTTAATGCTCAGTCATTAACAATAAATCAATAAATGAATGAATGAATGAGAAAAAAAAGTATCTGAGTAATGTATGATTTTCCGTGCATTTGTGAGTGTGTGCAACGAGCAGGTTGTGTGTGTGTGTGTGTGTGTGTGTGTGTGTGTGTGTGCGTGCGTGCGTGTGTAAGTGTGTTTGTGTCTGTGTGTCCGCACATTCGAGTGTCTTGTGTGTATTGAAAGAGAGAGTCTGCATTCAAATCTATCACCAATGCAATAATGACTAATTGGCCATTCTGATCACCTTGGCAACACATGGTATCGATGTCGATGTTCCACAAATATGAAATCATTGCAGTGAACTCCTTTCACAAACGTGCCACACACTTCTGATACCTGTTGGTGCTTCAGCCGTTGTTGCTGTACGTCCTGAAACTGTTGTTGCTGAGCGAAGCTCATCTGGTCGAAGGACTCCAAGGCGGTACCCCCTGACATCCTCGCTCCTCGAGCATTGCCTCCTGCATCACCGATGGCATATGACCCCACAGTACGATTTTCCGGTTTCGCTGTAGAACCCAAGGCGAGTCTGGGGAGAGCTGGGGCCTTCGCGAAATCATCGGAAGCCGTCAGTCTCAGCGCAGGCGCTCTTACGTCGGCTTTCAGCGCGACATCCGGAGCCATAGTGACCTTCTTGATCCCGCCGTTACCACCGTTTCGCCGCAAAGTATCGGCGGATTTTAAGGCTGACGGTTTGTTGATAATGGCGTAACCAGGGATTTCATGCGTGGAGGGGATCTCGTCTGACCACAGAGCGTCCTGCGAAGGGATACACAACAAAAGTAGATTGTCAGGTCATTGATATATACATGAATTGACTAAAAGCAAGTGGGAGTGCAAAAGTTATGCAGTTTGGAAGACTAATTTTTGTATTTTGTATTCCTTTTTATCACAACAGATTTCTCTGTGTGGAATTCGGGCTGCTCTCCCCAGGGAGAGCGCGTCGCTACACTACAGCGCCACCCATTTTTTTGTATTTTTTCCTGCGTGCAGTTTTATTTGTTTTTCCTATCCAAGTGGATTTTTCTACAGAATTTTGCCAGGAACAACTCTTTTGTTGCCGTGGGTTCTTTTACGTGCGCTAAGTGCATGCTGCACACGGGACCTCGGTTTATCGTCTCATCCGAATGACTAGCGTCCAGACCACCACTCAAAGTCTAGTGGAGGGGGAGAAAATATCGGCGGCTGATCCGTGATTCGAATCAGCGCCCTCAGATTCTCTCGCTTCCTAGGCGGACTCGTTACCTCTAGGCCATCACTCCACAGCCGGCTTAGTTCAGAGGACTTCAATTGTCCGTGAAAATGCGACACAGTACGTTGTATCAACTTGAAGTGTACATGTGTATATCAATGTTCCTTTAAGTGAACCAATCGGTAAAGTAACCAAAGCATCCATATTTTGCATGCTTGCTGAAGGTACCACACAGATAAAGATTAAATATAAAAGCTTACATACAATATCTACCCGTCCCATCTATCTACCTATTCATCCGTCATCCACTAGTACAGCATGCCACACCCAGAGCTACACCCATGGTTCCAGACATCAACACACCAGGCCAACAATCTGGCAGACCAGTCAACCTGTGAAGCAGTATTTGTGACAATGTGCCCAGACAGATCCGAGGAAGGCCCATATGGCTCATCTGTTTCGACGAAAACAAACTTTTTGAAGGAGTAGAAAACTTCACCGGCACCAAAAGTATACCTGTATATGGAATGCGTGTTCATCATTGAAATATTATTGATTGTTTTATTAAAAAATACATTTCTTGCTGATCTAGTCATTTGTCACAATCACAACTAACACTAGTGCCACATTTACCACTGTTATAATCATCTGTATAATGGTTTCATTTTTTAACCACAAAAGACGGTTTATATTTGTAAGTTTCGAAGTAGGTATACTTTTACAACTCAGTGGACTCAACAAGGTGAAGAGGAAAGGTGTGAACAGTCTGTCTCTCAGAAGTTCAGTAATACTCACCATAAATGTAGCATGAGATGTTTTAAAATTGCATTTTACTTAATCATGTATCTAGATGGAAATGAATGACACCCTACGTTTGCTGTGCTTTGTCAGTTTGTGTTCTGACGACGACTTGAAGGAAATGCCTCGGGGGGGCAGATCCTAGTTGGCAGAATAACATAGTTCAGACAGAAGTACTTCGCCTGAGCTCTATTTTATCCTTCAACATATTATATGGCGATAATAGTGCGTCAACAGGTAAGAAAATTTAAACATTAACACTGTAATAATATATTTTAGATATCATTGATAGATAAACTGGTATCGGGTGTTCAAGGTTCATAATTGTCTATAAAAAAAGAAAAGAAAAAAAAAAGAAAAAAAAAAGAAGTCAAAACGACTACTGCCAACGGTCAGTCTCGACGAAGTGTATGTACAAATCCGTTCGCATCTCTCAACCATTTGTAAGCAAATCCTAGTTCCTGGAGATTTATCATCACCTTCAGAAGTCACCTGTGGTGGATGAAGACGTAAACCCGAATGTAAGTAACTAAGCTTCGTTGTTGGCAGCATGAAACAGTGGCAACCATTGACTATTACTACTCTTATGCGCACTCATGGGAAGCCAAGAAAAACACAGAACACTGTTTGGAAATACATAAGATCTTTGGCTCTGCCTCCTTCTCCTAAAGATTTCTGGCAGAAAATGACAGAGCCAGAGAAAGGTAGCCTGTCTTTCGGGGCTGTGATAGCCATCTCTTGCAGCAGCTACTGGATGGCGCTAACGGCTGATCAGAAACAAAACAAAATAGAAAATCGTAACAGAGAGCGTGATTTTTGGTTTTTCTGTGTTGTTCACAAATCATACAGTGTATCAAAGTCTAGGAAGTCCAAAGATTGACTGTTTAATCAAAGCAAAGAAACATACAAATGAAACATTGATGTGCTTGAGTGTGTGTAAGTGCTGTGTGTGTTCGCACATGTGTGTGCACATCTACGAGCACATGCACTTCCATATGTGCATGGTATCTAAATTCTTGCTATATAAGTGTATTGTGCTAGCATATTTTCAACTGAAGACCGGAATTCCTGTTGATGTATTAATATAAAAGATTTTGTGTATGCATATCATTTTCAATTTATGTCCGTATTCTTTGTCGGCTCCTACTCTTCCCCCCCCATCCCCAATTTCCTTGTGAACCTGGTGCACTCGGTAATAAAGACAAAGTCATCCTATTCCATTACACGTCAGTATTATTATCAATATTATTATCAGATATTAGATAAATGACCAGTAACACCACTGAGTATATCATCACTCATCACACAGTGTTTAAATTGAATGTTCTACATGTCCAAATAAACTTGTCATATACTGGTGATTTTTTCTTGCAGTTTAAGTTTTCTCTAAATTATTCGCTGTTCCATCTGAGTGTCAGATTTAATTTCAAGGAAGATCCTCTAGATTCTGTGACACTTTCAGACACTCATACTGAAATAAGTCAAAATGGTAAGAAAGGCAAACGATTGGTTTAAACACTCCTAACCCATTCCTGGTCTACCTAAAGAATGGGGCAAAATGCCAACGATGAGTGAAAGTGAAGTAACAATCCTGACATCCATCTTCTCTTCCGCAGTGTGTGGGAGATGAAAGAGTGTGTGTGCTTTGTCTTGGCGAGGATCCAGTCTCTCCCACTTCACCACCACGCTGTATTTTCACGCAGTGAGGTCCCCTTCCCCCTTCCTTCCCGTTTCCTGCCAGTCAGCACATATTTGCAGACAGACTGAGCAACTTGTAACTGTCGACACATATCGCAGCGCACCACGACCTCCACGTTGTATCAACTGTTCGTTGGTTGTTTTACATTTTTAACTGCCACATTTGATGTCAACAGGATAGGCTTGAAGTGAAAATATGAAGCAATATACTGTAGTCAAATATATATTCATTGTAGTTTAATTACTGGTTTAATCATTTAGCCACGGACACCCGGTGCCTGGCAACGTTGAATCTATTGAGAAATGCGGAGAGATAATGGTTGACAGACACATTCGCTGACCTTATCGATCGGTCATGATGCTCATCAGGCTTCTCCCACTTAACTTCATCAATTTACCACTGTTTAACACACACACACACTCTCTCTCTCTTACGCACGCACGCGCGCGCACACACACACACACACGCATGCACGCACACAGGCACACACCCATGCACGTACACTCGCACAAAACTTGAATAAATATGATATTCAAATCAATATAAAACAATGGTTACTAAAATATAAAACACACTACAAAGGTCAAGGCACAGAAGCATCAATTCCTACATAAAAATTAACATTTAGCAGTAAAATATAGCATAGCAGCTCAAATTCAGCATGTATTGCAAAGTAAACATCATTATGCAAAACAAATTCACTTCCTAAAATAATCAATTTCAGCATTATACGCCAATTCCACAGTTAATATCTTTATGGTATAAACAACGTAACTTCCTAAATTATGAAAGCTCTCTCTCTCTCCCTCTCTCTGTCCCTTCCTCCCTCACACACAAACACACACACACACACACACACAATTTGGAAAAGCCTGTCTGGTTGACATGCTATATGAAAAAGAGTAAAATCAACAATTGAACTGACACAGGAATTTTGTTGGTTTTAGTTAAAAGAGATTTGAATTTATGAGTCTTGTAGCGTCTTCCAGAAGGTAAGAGTTCATGCTATGTTTATTTGAGATCATTTTTGCTTTATGAATAACTCACTGTTTGAAGAGCACACTTTGTCCTTTCTCACTCCTGTAATCTTGTGCACACATTTCTATTCTGTTCAATGCATTCTTACATTTCACACTTATTCTTCCAAAACAACATCATTATGAAAGAAATCGTTAACACTGATTCAATAAAACATTTGTAAAAATCTGACTCAGTCCTGAAGTTGTGACCACCCTGGAGGCGCTAGTTCGAACCTGCTGAGGACCGGGGAAAAAAAAGAAAAAAAGCGGCAATACAAGGGCATCGAGGAGTCATGACATGGGTGTGGCCCGGCCGCCTTAGAGTGTAAGGAATGAAGGGCCGAAACACTTGACCGAGGGGGGGCTTCTTCTCTGAAGACCTTGTACTGTTCAGCTCTCCCTAGAAGTTTCTTATCACTTAGACATGGGTAGGCCATTGACTTTTGGGAACAATGTGAATGACGCACGGGAAAGACCGAGTGACAGTGGGAAAGACGAGACTCTCAGGTACCATGGGTTGGCAGCCCACCTTACCCTAAATCAAACTGCCACGAGTTGTTCAAAGAAGAGATGCTCCCAGGATTCACCGAAAGGGGGAAAGAATGATTAATCAATCGGTGCCAACACAATCACGACCGGAAATGGTAAACGGACTACGATTTCACAACCGATGGAATTCCCTTGTGTTTGTGGGCGGAAATTCTCCACTGAGCGTGGCATGAAGATCCACAGGACCAAAAAAGGTTGTACGAAGAATTTGACGAATGCACAGCAGCGCACTGCACCAGCAGATAAGACGTCGGAAAACCAAGGCCAGGATTGAAACCACAGTGCCAAGAACATCCACGCTAATAATTCAGACTAATCGTTTGTACAAGATCTTGAAGCCAAACGCCAGAAACTAAACTTGCCACCTGCAAGTGCAAAAACGGAATGGGAAGAGTTGGACTAGAAAATAGTACGAAAACTTGATGCGCTAATAGGAAAGAACACCTTGGAACACAAATTAGCCACCTACGGAGATGTCGTGTAAACAACCTCTCGGGGAAACCTATAGAGTGAGAGAACCAAAGACAAGAACACCTCCTCAAAAATCCAGGCGACAACGAGAAATGGAGATAATCCGAAATGAAAAAAGAAAGCTCAAGAAAAGAATGAAGACGGCTTCAGAATCTGAGAAGCACGGCCTACAGAAACTTTGGAAAGACCTGAAAGCAAAGCACAGTGCCCTCAGTAAAGCAGAAACAGAAAGGAGGAAAAGGAGCAAAAAGAAGACACAAGACTGCTTCTTCCGAACCCCTTTCAGTTCGCCAGGAAACTGTTCGAGCAGCCCAAATCAGGGACACTCACAGTGGACAAAGAAACACTTGAACAGCATCTCAGGAAAACATATTCCGATCCGCAAAGCAAGAAACCACTTGGTCTCAAGGGTTTGGTTCATCTCAGGAAACTAGAGAAGAAGTTCAGCGATAAACCACCAACCCTTGAGGAAGTACAGACAGTGATCAAGAAAGCCAATGTCAAATTATCACCAGGGCCAAACGGAATATCCTACCTGCTGTCCAAGAAATGTCTTAAAGTCCTTGAGTGGCTCCACAGATCAGCATGAAGGAACCTGAAGATCAGCGACCAGTGGACGATAGCTGATGGCGTATGCATCCCGAAAGAACAGAATTCAAGTACTATCAGCCAGATCAGACCAATATCACTCCTAATTGTCGAAGAAAAAATCTTCTCTGTCATGGCTGCAAGACTGACAAAATACCTTACAGAAAATGAGTACCTGGATGTGTCAGTCAAGAAAGGCAGCATCCCAGGAGTTCCTGGTTGTGCAGAACATTCCACAATGACTTGGGATGTAATCCAAAGAGCAAAAGCAGAGAAAAAGGACCTAGACATGGTATGGCTGGATCTGGCAAATGCGTACCAGTCAGTTCCTCATGAGATGATCCAACTGGCTCTTGAGATACACGATGTACCAACGAACATCAGGGAAATGCTGAAGAAGTACTTCCATGGCTTCTCAGTGTGGTTCACTACCAAGGAATACATGACAGATTGGATCAATCTGGAAGTGGGCGTAGCCATGGGCTGTGCAATT
The DNA here is from genome assembly GCF_041734735.1 of Babylonia areolata. Classification (NCBI taxonomy): domain Eukaryota; kingdom Metazoa; phylum Mollusca; class Gastropoda; order Neogastropoda; family Buccinidae; genus Babylonia; species Babylonia areolata. The sequence goes on along the minus strand of NC_134904.1, from coordinate 23,284,470 downwards.
TCTCCAATCCTGTTCATGCTGGCAATGGAAGTGATCTTGAAGGCCTCAATGAAGGTCACAGATCAAACCGACCTCGGCAACGGATACCGGATACCTCCTTTGAAAGCCTTCATGGATAACACAACACTCCTTTCAACAAAAAAGAATGACACCCGTGAAATATTGAAGCGGCTGGACAAGCAAGTTGCCTCAGCCAGGTTGAACTTCAAAGAAATCACGGAGCATCTCACTGTATAAAGAAAGGGTAGCTGAAACGGTCACATTCACTGTAGCCAACCAAGCCATTCCAACGGTGTCAGATGAGCCAGTCAAGAGCCTTAGAAGATGGTATGATGAGACCCTGAAAGACACAAAATTAGGAAAGGAAACCAAGCAGACAGCAGAAGAAGGCCTGCATATCATAAACTAGTGTGGCCTTCCTGGCAAATACAAAGTGTGGTACCTACAGTCTATGCTGATACCAAAGCTCCTATGGCCTCTCACGATATATGATATCAGGTGTAGCACAGTTGAGTCTTGAGGCTGAGATCAACAAGTACACACACAAATGGACTGACACTCTACTGTCGCCAAGCAAAGCTGAGGCTACCTCTGAAATCCCTTGTCGAAGAATACAGGGTAGGGAAGGCAAGACTTCTCAGCATGCTCGAAGACTCATGAAACAGTATTATGAGATCCAACCAACCCAAGCTGAAGACTGGCCGGCAGAAAATGGAAAGTCAGGGAGGCAGTCAGTGCAGCGAAAGAAAGTCTCAAGTCGAAGGCACACCCAAACAAACAAACAGGGCCTGGGATCGACAAAGATGTAACGGTGGTCCAAGGCAAAGGGGAAAGCAAAAAGATACATGATCATACAGGAGATCAAGAAGGAAGAAGATGATAAGAGTCCAGAAGGCAGTCCAGCAAGGCCAGCAGGGGCAGTGGAGAACATGGGAAAATGCACTCCAAAGGAGCCTCAGCTGGAGCGAAATGTGGAACATTGCCCCTCTGGGGATCAGCTTCATCCAAAGATCTGTGTACTCAGTGGTTAAAACGTCTGCCAGGAAAAAAAAATGGCGGCAATACTTGGGCATCCAGGAGTCATGACCTGGGTGCGGCCCAGCCCCCTTAGAGTGTAAGGAGTTAAGCGCCGAAACACTTGACAGGGGGGGGTTCTTCTCTGAAGACCTTGTATTGTCCAGCTCTCTCAAGAAGTTTCTTATCACTAGTACTTGACCACTGACATGGAGGTTTTTGAGCTTTTGTAAACAATAAATTCCAGGCTGGTGTATTTTTATGAATAAGACTGGAATTAGCATTCAAGTTTAATTGATTGTTTAAACTGTCCCTTGATATTAATGCTCATTCATACACTCAACGTTTACACCAAGAACAAAAAGGCCTGGCACAGTGGATGGATTCTTCCTAAAACCATTCAACATTTCTTTCATCCTCTGCATATTCAGATCTCAGTTTTCCCACCACTAGGTTGCAAAAGCATTCACACGGTCAAAGTAAATATTGTCAGAATGTGATTGGTCTTGCAGTCATCAGAACACTTTACTATGTTATAGTGTGCCAGCAGTGTCACCCCCCACCACCCACACTCTGTCCCCTCCCCCCCAACCCCTCCTTCTTATCTCCCTTCCTGCTCCATCCCAAGTCCAGTCTTTGAGGTTGTGCCGACACCACGCCATCCTTTGATTGTTGGTTGTTGTGGTAACATGTTTAGGAGTTGTGCTATGTGTCAGGGGTTTACTTTGTTCAGACAAAGTGGGAAAGAACATTGTAATGTGATTAGTGAGTTGGCAAACTATGAGAGCATTGAGGGTCAGTGCTATGTTGTTGCACATTGCTGTTTACCAGAGGTATGTTGGAAGTAATAATTTCCTTACATGTACTTGTGTCAGTTGGACACTTTGTGAAGGCTAAGAGATTTTGTTTGGAAATGGTAACACACAGTTTAATTGAATGATGGGTAACATGAGTTGGAACACAGGGTTGTATTGGTCAGTGATATGTTTTGTACACAGTATGGTAATTGGTATGTCACTGCTGGTAGCAGGTAAGCTTGATGAAGCTTGTATTTCCTCACATAGATCTATGTGTGAGAGGAGTGCATACTGGTGGACATGTGATGAAAGGTGCTGAAAGGGTGAAGGCCTTTCATGTCAGTGATGTCCAGATATTTGAGATTTTATCTGACCTGGGTTTTGGTTGTGTGTTTGTGTTCCAGGTGTGCTGCTTTAGGTGTAGGGTGAACTTTTTACTGTGTGCTGATTTGTAAAGTAAACACTCTATAAAAACCACTCCATGTGGCCCTGCTATTGATGTGAGGAGAGAGTGAGTGAGTGCATCATTAGTTGATCCCATATCCCCCCTGTCTTTTCCCCTCTCTCTTCTATCAGAATCGAACCACACAGCACTTTTTTACAACTATAAGGGCGGTATCAGTGCCAATATGGTTATTTCTGTATGAAGTAAAGACGGCGGGTGATATGACAGTGCCTAGAAGGGAGCCAGTGGAAGTGTACTTCACAGACCAGAGGACTTGTTGAAATCGGACCGACAGGTAACAGCAGGAACACGGTGCGTGGAAATCATTATGTCTTTAAGTCACTTGGAACACCAGTTAGGACAGAGTATTCATCTTCTCTCCTGTTTGCATTCCTGAGCCCCCCCACCCCCCGCACCCCCTTCATCCTCAAGCCTTATAATGAATGCTGCACAGTTGCCAGGAACTTAATGAAAAACGGGAGGCATTTTCAGCTCCCTCTTTCTCTCGCCCCTCGCCCACCCACCCCCCTATCCCCCCCCCACTCCCCAACCCTCCCTCCTCTCAAAATAAGCAAGTCTTCAATGACTCATACGTGGACCGATCAACCACGGGAGTTACTGAAGAATGTATATTAAACAAGAGGCAAACCATTCGAGACTCACGTTTGTGATTTCTGCTGTAGTGGTACAGTGGAGGATGGGTGGAAAAGGGTTGGGAGTAGGGGATTAACAGTACATACAATTAACGATACAAATAATATTTTCGCTCACGAAACCGAAAACGCCGAAGTAGAAGGGGCAAGGGGACGATTGATATAGTATTATTGCTTACCGAGAGAAACGGTGTTTGTCGAACTGGATGCTGTGAGCTGGGAACGGAGCAATTGCACCCCAAGTATCCTCATCGATCGGCAATTCACTGTTTTACAATCACAATATAGATCTGTCAAAATTTCAAACTTTCCCTATCTTCATTACTTTTCGGTTTCCGTAAATCGCAACAAATTCGCCTAACAAATCTACTGGTGTAATATACATGATAATCACTGTGGGCAAGTCCAGTCCTTTCGGCCAAATTATAATCAGCGGATCGGACAGGTTCTCAAATTCCGAACAGTGCAGACTGAGTCTATCACCATTTATCCCACTGAACAAGGATTAAAAAACAACAAAAAAACAACAAACAAACAAAACACACACACACACACACACAAAAAAACACACCAAAAAACCAGGCTGCTCCATGTCGGAATCCCGTGAAAACGAACCAAAATTACGAATGATATTTTCCAAACAATTGCAGAAATTGGCCACTGTTAAAAAAACCGGAAAAGTAATCAAACGCGCATGTGCAGCATGAGTTCAGACCAACTGACCAATTCTGGACCACAAGTCCAGAAATCTGTTGATGTAGATGGTTGTCCATGGACATTATACAGTCTATTATTTTGAGGCCTGTGTACAAAACATTCTCTAAAAATCTATCTATTTATCTACACACACACACACACACACATACACACATATACACATACAAATAGTAAAGAGTGGTAACTCTCCATTCACAAGGTACACAACTTCAAGTCAGTGCTGCTTACGCTACAGATTCAGCTAGCACACAGGTAAATAAAAGGAAGCGCCGGGCCTGTCCCTGCCTGACATGTGCACACAGTAGCAAAGACAGCCAAGAGAGAGTTACCACTCTTTACTATTTGTTAATGATTTCATCTCCATGCCTAATTGTTTGGTCATTTCCAGTTGAAAAATCACCGAGGCAACCATGTGTTTATTCTGTATTGTCCATGTGTTCTGTGTGGCTTGGTCAGGATTAAAGAGGCTATGCCAGTCTTGAATAAAAGCTAATTTGTGTTTCCACATTTCTTCTGTCTTTGCTGTTGTGTGCACATATCAAATGATCGGTATAAGGACAGGCCCGGCGCTTCCTTTTCGAGGAAGTGTCTGGGTTTGTTTTAATGTTCCTTTTATGTGAATGGAGAGAGATACTACAGAGAATATTTACCATTTATTTGTTGGATGTTTCTTATTTTTAAAATTGGTTGTGCAATACCCTAGTGTCTTAACATGTGTATATGTGCGTGTTTTCTTGATATATTTCGATTATTTAAACGAGACGTTGACCTCGCCTCAGGCACACCCCAACATGTATCTGCACAAACCAGTCTACGACAAGCTGATCGATACTCAAAGAAACGATCGTTCAATTTTTCTTTCATGTTCATTCCACTTCATTCTGTTAATTCAGTATCCACGTAATAACACATTTTAAATCATGTTCTTTGATATATCTCTTCGCTCTGCTGCCGATGATAGAACTTTCCGCGTCCCAAAAGACAAAAGGGGACAGCACGGTGGTCGAGCCTTTTCATCATCTGCTGTTCAAATATGGAACTCTTTGCCTCACCACGTCCGTCACAGCCCCTCACTGCCTTCCTTTAAATCTAATCTCAAGACTTTCCTCTTCCAGCAGCATGTCCTCTAGACCCTCTCTTATACATGAAAGTAGTTAGCTGATTGTGTAGGTATATTTGTAACGCTTTGTTGTGTGTGCGTCGAATGTATGTATGTATGGATGGATGGATAGATGTATGCATGTATGTATGTACGAGTCTGGATGTGCATATATATGTTTATTGTGCATGATTGTGAGTTGAGGACTGAATGTGTTTCATATGTGTGTGTGTGGATTGTAAAGCGCTTTATGCAACGAGGAAAGCACTGATAAAATACCCAGCTATTATCATCATAATTATCTCGATTATTTAAAAACTTCTTTTAATTCGACGGTAAAGGAAATGTTCACATGCTTCAGGCACACCGCAACATATAGCTCTTTTCTCCAGATCTGCAAAAACCAGTCCACAACAGGCTGACCGAAAATGAAAGAAACGCTTGTGTCAATTTTTCTTTTGCATTCATTCCAGTTAATTCAGTATCCACTTTAGAATATTCATGTGCAGAAAATGCATTGATTGTGTTGTTAGTGTCACTGTGTTTGTTTTGTCCAGAATTTGCATTTCTTTTCTTGTACTTCCGAACAAGAAAAAAACGATGTCATGCCCTCCTCTGACCGAAAATTGCCTGCGTTCTCACAACTGGGAAGGAGGATTATAGAAGTTTTGGATCAGGATCAAGCGTCAACGAAATAAACCTTTAATGATCCGGAGATACGGCTTAATTCTGAAGATTTACAACCTATTATTGGTATGACGTGAAGATGTTCTTCCTACTATGTTTAATCCAAATTTGGCATTGGCAGACAAAGTATTTCAAGAGAAAATGAATTCGTTAAGGTTTAACACGGACGGACGGACACACACACACACACACACACACACACACACACACACACACACACACACCTGAACACGGGGTTATAACATAGACTCACTGTGTTTGCACAAGTGAGTAAAAAAAATTAAAAAGAATTCACCACAGTATATTCAGATTGATGTCCCATTGATTCACTTAATTCTACTTTTCTTGGAAGATGCATGCATTAATGTAACTTCTATATTGAATAGAACAGAAGAATTACTGGTTGAATTAAAAATGATAGAATCACTGCTGGCCATACTTCAGATAAAACTATTAAGTTTTGTGAATAAGTAATTAAAAGTAATGGAACATGACAGTGGAAAAACGTTTGGCAGTGTACATAGTATGTAGTATTTCTATGCCCTTCACACAAGTGCACTGTCATCATGATCTGGGGAAAGAACTGTATTTGTTCCTATCTTTAATCCAGATTTGGTATTGACAGAGAATGTTTCCAGAGAAAATGAATTTACCATGGACACACACACACACACACACACACACACACACACACACACAAATCAGCCATTGCTGAAATGGAGAAATACTATTTGCAAGCTCCTTGTCTATTTTTTTTCCCAGTGAATATTTCTAACACAATTTTTTGCGAATGCTAATGATTAATAAAAAGAAAAAGAAAAAAAGGTTTATTTGTTAAAAAAAAGAGGCTTATTTGTTCCAAACGAGCTGATTTTCTTCGCAACAATTAATGTTTTCTTAGATCATCACAGTGATCGAAATGAGATGCTGAACAATAATTATATCATATGTTTGTGCCATCCTAAATTTTAAATGGGCACTATCTCACTGAGTGTGTTCAATGTGAGACGTTATCCAACGCTAGACGACAGTTTTCTTCGATTTAATTCACAAATCATATAGTCCAAGCATGGAAGTCTGTAAAACACAAAATACCTAGCTTTGAAGAATATATTAAGATTTTTTTAAACAGTAATCTTTAATTTGTCTGTTTATCATATCGTTCGGAGGCCAAGTACAATATGCTGAGCAGCTCCTAGCAGACAGCAATTTTTCGAGGTACCGAAAGGCGTTTTGGCTGCTTGCGGCCTCTGTCTAAAAATAGCTGTTGCAGTGTTGATTTGTCTGTTCAGTTCACAGAATACAGTATTCTGTGGTTCAGTTGACACAAAGGGGCGGCAGGTTGGTATGTTGGCGAGTCATGGCTGACTGACGTCACAAAATAACCCATGTAAAATGAAATGGAACAGATCCGGAAATGCAGATTATCGCGTACTTTTGGTTTTGGGATTCCTCTAGTTTTTTTTCACAGTTCTGAAAGAACAAGTGTGTGACATTTCCGCTGTTTATTCACTCTAATTAAACGGTAGAAACAGTGTGCTATTATCAAGGTGTAGCTTCGGCAGTTTGACGCAGCATCTTTCATATTCAGGTCAGTAAAATCCTCGATGTTTAACTTGCTTCATCAAAGATTGCATCCACTGACTGACCATGATTATGCGTGAATGAGCAAGGTCTTATTTCGTGTTACCAGTAACCAGTAGGCCTATTAACATATAACGATCCAAATAATATTCTTTACCTTTCGCCAGAAATGAGTATTCGTAGAACTGAAAGTTGCATGCTTGAAGCGGAAGAATTCCATTTGAATCAGCCCACATTCACGGTATTTTCCTGTATTATATTTACACACACACACACACACATATATATATATATATATATATATATATATATATATATATATCTCTGTGTGTGTGTGTGTGTGCGTGTGTGTGTTTGGCTATATATATATATATATATCTAGAGAGAGGGAGAGAGAGAGAGAAGAGAAACAAACACATCAATCTGTCAAATATTCCAAATTTTCGGAACGATCACGTTCCTTCCTCAAGGGATAGTTACCAGAGTCACTCTTACGCAGCTATTATGACGCAAGCACGCCATGAAGTACATGTTGTGATGCAATTTCACTATGCCAGGTTTCGCCTAGAGCCTAAAGAATTGCAATTGTCTATTTTCTTCTACTGTCAAAAAATAAGTTCCATAAAACCTAACTTACTGAATTTAAAACAAAAAATAAGTGAAAATAATGTAGAGAATGTTATAATAGCTGGGGATTTCAATTTAGTTCTTAACCCAACAATAGATTACCATAATTATAAACATGTAAATAATTCTAAAGCAAAAGTAGTCGTTGAAAACATGATAGAAAATTTAGATCTCAATGACATCTGGCGTGAATTAAACCCAGACTGCCCTCCTTACACTTGGAGAAGAACTAATCCTTTCCAACAGGCTAGATTTGATTTCTTTTTGATCTCAGACACTGTAGTAGTCTTGATAGATGATGCAGACAGTGCACAGACTGGAATGTGTTTGTTGAGGCCACGGACAATGTATGTGAATTAACAGATACAGTTACAGATTACATTAAGTTTTGTGAAGATTGTGTTGTTCCAGCTAGAGATGTTAAAATTTTTGCCAATAACAAACCCTGGATTTCGAAACGGATCAAAGGTACTCTTAATGCTAAGAAAAGTGCTTTTAAGGGAGGGGTAAAAGAAGAGATTAGGGAAGCACAAAGACAGGTTAAGAAAGACTTGCAAGAGGGCAGAGAAAACTATAAGCGGAAAATAGAAAACAAATTACTCAGCAACAACATGAAAGGGGTGTGGGAAGGGATGAAACTAATGAGTGGATACAAAGGTAGGAAGGGGGGGGGGGGGAAAGAAACGGTTTTATCATCATCAGAAGAAGAAGCAAACAAACTGAATGACTTTTTTGCTCGTTTTGATTGTCACGATTTTAGCGCAGAAAGACAAGATTTAAGTGATATTTTAAATGTTAAGAAGGACGAATGCATTGTTGTGTCTGAAGAGGAAGTGCTTTCACAATTAAAACGAGTGAAACCAAACAAAGCACCTGGTCCTGATATGATCCGATCAAATACACTGAAATACTGTGCAGCTCAGCTCTACCAGATTTTAACAATTATTTTTAATCAGTCTCTTAGTGAATGCAAAATACCATCTATCTGGAAAACTTCCTGCATTATACCTGTACCTAAGAAAACACATGTTTCATGTATGAATGACCTCCGTCCTTTAGCACTGACATCTGCTGTGATGAAAGTTTTTGAGAGAGTGATACTTGTCTATCTGCAGGAGTCTGTCAAACCATTTTTAGACCCCTTGCAATTTGCATACAGGAGAAACAGATGTACGGATGATGCAATACTGTTTGTCTTGAACAAAATCTATGAACACCTAGACAAATCAAATACCTGTGTCCGCTTGATGTTCTTTGATTTTTCTAGTGCTTTTAATACAATTCAACCTCACCTCTTAGCAAAAAAGCTGATGCACATGGGACTCGCTTTTCCGACGATTTTATGGGTTTTAGACTATCTTACTAAAAGGCCTCAGTTTGTAAAATTAAATGATTTTATGTCTACTGTCTCTTTCACAAACACAGGTGCACCACAAGGTACAGTCCTCTCGCCTTTTCTTTTTACCTTGTATACGGCTGAATGCAGAAGTCTGACCAATTCGTGTCCCCTCGTTAAGTTTGCAGATGACTCCGCACTGACAGGACTTATTACTGATGACGATGACACTGACTACCGAAGAGAAATTGACAGGTTTGTGAACTGGTGTGAAGAAAATTTCCTTGAGCTGAATGTTGGCAAAACCAAAGAGCTTGTAATCGACTTCAGAAAAAAGAAATCAACTTTAAGTAAAATCATCACAAAAAATGAAGTGGTCGAACAAGTAGACTCATACAAATATCTCGGTGTGATAATCGACAATAAGCTGTCTTGGAATGAAAACTCAACTGCACTCATTAAAAAGAGCAACAGTCGCATGTACTGTCTTAGAAAAATGAAACCTTTTAATGTATGCAAGCAGATGCTCCAAATGTTTTACACATCTGTTGTCTGTAGTGTTTTAACATACGGAGCCGTGTGCTGGGGGGGAAACCTGACCAAACATGACAAAGACAGGTTGGAAAAAGTCATTAGGAAAGCGGGTGGGGTGGTGGGTATAAGACAAGACACCTTTAGCGACATGCACAATAGAAAACTGACTGACAGACTAATAACAATTTTGACCGACGTAAGACACCCCCACTACATGATGACATTAATAGCAGAAGGTCAGACATAAGTGGTAGGTTTAGAGCTCCACGCGCAAGAACATCTCGATACATTAATTCATTTATTCCTACAGCCATTCGCGCACACAATCAAAACATCCAATACACTAAGTGAACCCTCCCACCCCCCAAGCCCCCTCGCCACAGCAACACCTGAACTTCACCAGCAGACGAGTGTATGGGAGCAGACATTATGCGTGCATGTGGGACTGAGCGGGTGAGCACGGGCAAGCAAGCATTTGTGTGTGTGTGTGATCGGAAGTGATTTTTAAATATTTTCTTATTTTACTTGGATTTCATGTATCTTAATGTTAATGTTCTAATCTTATTGGCGTGACATATGTTATGTGCATGCATACGTTGTTTGTGTGTGTGTGAGTGTGTATGTGTGTGTGTGTGTGTGTGTGTGTGTGTGTGTGTGTGTGTGCATTTTACTTATATATACGATTTATTCCCTTGATGTTTTTATTTATGTATTGTTGTACAATACCTTATGGTCTTAACGTGTGTGTGTGTGTGTGTGTGTGTGTGCATGTGTGTGTATATGTGTGTGGGTGTGTGTGCGTGCGTGCGCGCATGTCATTTTTAGTAATCTTATACCCTTTTTTTTTTGTTGGATGTTTTCATTTGTTAATATTGTTGTGCAATACCCTATTGTCTTAACATGAGTATGTGTGTGTGGGGAGTGGGGGGGTTAGTATATCGTCAGCTATTGGGAATTCTTATTTGACTAGTTTTAATCTCTTCTTATGTTGCGCATGATTTTATGCCAGTGTTTACAATGAGCCTGTGATTGCACAACTTAATTTCCATGTGGATTAATAAAGTGTTTTTGATTTGATTTGATTTGATTTGATTTGACATAGAATATGGGTACAGAACAGATCATTCAGCCATTTCGTTGAAACTTAAATTCAGCGAGAATGTAAAACGCAATACGTTTTGGAAATTAAATACATCTCTTCTAAAGGATAAAGCATATGTGGATGAAATAAATATGGAAATAAATAATGTTAAAAAAGAAAATGCTATTAATATGTATTCTGATGACACACCGGATGATGAACTGGTGTTCTCTGTTCCTGATGACATTTTTTCTTGACTTCCTTTTAATGAAAATACGATCGAGAACAATTTCTTATGCTTCAATGAAAAAGGAAAAAAATGATAGAAGAAGAAAGAGAGTTAGAAGGAGACATTTGTAACTTAGATGAATATCAAAATATAAATAAAGAAGATATTAAAGTTCTAGAAATTAAACAAAAACAATTACAAGATATTCGAGAGAAGCGAATGGAAGGGGTATTATTAAGGTCTAGAGCTAGATGGATAGCTGAGGGAGAGAAAGTTAGTAAATATTTTTGTAATTTAGAAAAACGTCATTATGTTAGTAAACACATAGCCAAAATTATTGATCAATACGACAATGTTCTAACAAATCAAAAGGATAACTTAAATGAAGTACATAATTTTTATAGCTCTTTATATGTGAATGTTGGGGTGGAACATTGTGAAATTGAAAATTTAGTGAATTATATTCCATGTTTGAATGAGTCAGAAGCAAGTGATTTAGAGGGTATGATTACAATGGAGGAAGCGGCACAAGTTATTAGAAATATGAAAAATAATAAGAGTCCAGGTACAGATGGCTTTAGTGCAGAATTTTTTAAAGTCATTTGGAAGAAAATAGGAATATTTGTTGTTAGGGCACTTAATGCTAGTTTCAGGAAAGGAGAAATGTCTTCTGTGCAAAAGGAAGGAGTGATTACGTGTATCCCCAAAGGTGATAAGCCAACACAATATTTGAAAAATTGGAAAGCCATCTCTCTTTTAAATGTAGTCTATAAAATTGGGTCATCTTGTATTGCTAACCGTTTGAAACCAGTATTACCTCACATTATTAATGAAGATCAAACAGGGTTTATTAGAAATAGATACATTGGAGATAATTTGAGGTTGATATATGATACCATAGCTTACTTAGATAAACATAATCTACCAGGTTTATTACTGAACATAGATTTCGAAAAGGCTTTTGACTCAATAAATTGGGATTTCATGTTTAAAGTGTTAAAGGCATTTGGGTTCAAAGAAAATATGTGTAGATGAATTAGTGTATTTTACACAAATATTAAGTCATGTGTGATTTTGAATTGTCAGGTCTCTGACTGGTTTGAAGTTAAGAGAGGTTGCAGACAAGGAGACCCTATATCACCTTATTTATTTGTAATGTGTGTAGAAATATTAGCTATAATGGTAAGGGAAAATTCGGATATCTGAGGAATAATAATTAATGATGTTGAGAATAAACTGACCCAATATGCTGATGATACAGAATTTCTACTTGCTGGGGATAGGAAATCTTTTGAATGTTGTGTTACAACTCTTGATAGATTTGGCTGTGTCTCAGGTCTCTATTTGAATTCAAGCAAAACTAGTGCTATTTGGTTAGGGAGCAAAAAGAATTCTAAGACGCGTTATATGGAACATTTAGGTATGGACTGGAATCCTACAAGATTCCGAATTTTAGGGATTTGGTTTACTAATGATTTAAAAGAGTGTGTAACTATAAACTATTCAGAGAGATTAGCAGAAATAAGATATTTGTATAAGATATGGGTAGAACGCCAGTTAACGCCTCTAGGCAGAGTAGCAATTCTGAAATCTGTTATTCTTTCCAAACTGACTCATCTGTGGTTGCTTTTGCCAAACCCACCAGATACATTTTTTAATACGTCAACATATTTGTTATAAGTTTGTTTGGAACAATAAACCAGATAAAATTAGCCGTAAAACTGCTCATAAAAGTGTAAAAAAAAAAATGTTGGCATCGGTCTTCCTGATGTTAAATTGTTTGCCTTATCTTTAAAGCTTTCCTGGATTCGTAAAGCTGAAAAATCAAATCACAAGTGGAAGCACCTTTTGTTGTGTAACTTCCCCCAATGGACAGCTATTGATAAATATAGTCCAGAGTTTTTCTTAAATTTTGCCCAAATATAACCAGTTCTGGACAAATGTGTTTGAAAGTTATAAGATTTTCTTTTATAAATGTGAACCAAAAAACTCAGCGGAACTGCTTGCAGAGCCATTGTGTTATAATAATCGTGTTCAAATTGGTAAAAAGTGTATTATATCCAGACTGCTCAGTAATCATGATGTGTATTGTCTTGCACAGTTTTTTTGATGATGATGGTAAAGTTTTTTCATATGTACGCTTCAAAGAAAAATATGATTTGCACATTGATTTCCATATAAATCCACAATAAACGAATTAGTTAAAAAGCATAATATTCATGTGGATAGCAACAGACACACAAATACTTCGCTCTGCTTCAAACACTTGTTTTCTGTTTCTAAAGGCTCAAGACCATATCATGATGTGTTGATTGAAAATGATATGAAACCAAAATGTTGTGAGAAATGGGACTTAAAGCCTTTGATGCATCATAACTGGAAATCTTGTTTTATGCATGCACACAAGATAGTTGATGTAAAGCTGAAATGGTTTCAGCTGAAAATAATACACCGATGTTTATGTAGAAAAATTGTTTTAAAAGAAATTGGTGTTACGGATAATAACAACTGTAGTTTTTGTAGAGAACACAAAGACAGTATTGATCATGCTTTTTGGAAATGTAATTATGTGCAAATGTTTTGGAACGCTTTAACGGACTTGATAAAAGAGAGATGTGTAAACGCATGAAATTTAAAGTTAACAGAATCACTTGTGCTATTTGGACATGATGTGACAATAACAACTGATGCTGTTTTGTGTTTGTGTTTTATAATATTGTTTGCAACGTATTACTTATATTTATGTAAAATTGAGGACAGCTTTCCACAAATATAAGTTTTTTTGAACAAAGTAAAAACTCGATATAGAATTGAAGAATATAATGCATACATTAACTTTAACCATACCATTTTCTCTGCCAGATGGCTGCCTTACAAATTATTGATCACAAATGATTAGTAACCTGTTCATGATTAACGAAAATTAACCACCCATATTTATTTTCTTTTTATTGATATTCATAAGAAATGATTGAGGTGTTCACTTTCTGTGAACGTGTTCTAAGATACTTGACAGTTTGTATTCCTTGACAGCTTGTGTAAGATCTTAAGAAATGAATGATAATACTCCATGATGATAACCAACCAGTGTATAATCCAGCTGCTTGGCTGTTTCTATCAGAGTATTTATGGTGTTTGTTTGGGTTTTTTTTTTTGGTTTTGGTTTGGTTTTTTTGTTCTTTGTTTGTTTTTTCTTCTTTATAAATGTCCATTAAGATGTTGTTGTTGTTGTAAAATGTTAACCTACCAAAATGGAATTTAAAAAAATGTTTAACCCCCCCCCCAAAAAAAAAACAACACCTTACTGAATGACTCAATCAACAGTAGAGAGAGAGAGAGAGAGAGAGAGAGAGAAGAAAAACAAACACATCAATCTGTCAAATATTCCAAATTTTCGGAACGATCACGTTCCTTCAAGGGACAGTTACCAGGGTCACTCTTACGCAGCTATTATGACGCAAGCACGCCATGACGTACATGTTGTGATGCAATTTCACTATGCCAGGTTTCGCCTAGAGCAAAGAATTGCAATTGTCTATTTTCTTCTACTGTCAAAAAATAAGTTCCATAAAACCTAACTTACTGAGTAACTCAATCAACAGTAGAGAAATAAAACGGTAAATAATAAAAATAATAAGAAAAATGAAATAAAAATCAATGATAAATAAATAAAGAAAATGAATAGATATTTAAAATAAAGAAAGAAAGAAAGAAAATAAAGGGGTTGGGGTGGGGGTGGGGGGGATAATCAAAAGAAGATTAAGAATGATGATGATGATGATGATGATAATAATAATAATAATAATGTACATTTATATAGCGCCCATTCTCACTAAGAGCTCAGGGCGCTTTACATGAAAGAAAAATATCACAAGTAACATAAAATATTTATGACCACTCTTTCTCTTTTCCCCCCACTCACACTCTCCCTTTCTCACTCCACATACATCCAACGTGAGCTGACATGGGTGGTGTTGGAGAAAAGGAAGCTGAGAGTACTTATAGATAGGTTTTAAAAAGATGAGTCTTTAGTAATGAGCGAAAAGCAGAAATAGAATCAGATGCACGGATATGATGAGGAAGGTTGTTCCAGATGTGAGGAGCAGCAAAGAAGAAAGAACGTCCACCATAGGTTCTTGTATTCACACGAGGAAGTTTCAAAAGGTAACAGTCAGAGGAAGAGCGGAGATTTCTTGTGGGAGTGTAAACACTGATAAGGTCAGAAAGATAAGTAGGTTCTGCGGAGTGGAAAGCAGAATAGCAGAGATACGCAACTTTGTAGTTAATTCTCGCTTCAATGGGTAGCCAATGTAGAGTGCAGAGGTGAGGAGAAATGTGATCCGTACGTGGGACTCTGAGAGTCCGACGGGCAGCACTGTTTTGAAGCTTTTGAATTCGCTGAAGAATATTTTGTGGACAGCCTATGAGAAGAGAATTACGGTAGTCAATTCGTGACAGCACAAAAGCAGAAATAAGAGTTTTAGTAGTTTCAACAGAAAGGTACTGGGATAGGGCTGATGCGACGAAGTTCACAATTGACTATGTGTATCAGGTTTACAACCTGAGCATGCATGCTGAGGTTTGAGTTAAGAATGACTCCAAGGTTCCTTGCTGATTTAGAAAACTGAACTGTGGCATCACCAACCACAATAGAGGCAGGAGAAGAAGTAGATGTGGACATTCTTGCAGCGGAAATAATCATAGCTTCAGTTTTGTCATCATTAAACTTTAGTTTGTTGAATGTCATCCAGGATTTAACATCCAGAATACAATCCTGCATTGACAGAATCAGACTATATGTACCTGGTTTTGTTCTGCAGACTTTTGTAGCTGAGTATCATCAGCAAAAGAGTGGTGAAGAACAGAATGGCCAGAAATGACAACAGAAAGAGGAACAGTGTACAGAACGAACAGAACGGGGCCCAGGACAGAGCCTTGTGGCACACCATAGGAGATCAGGGCTGGATCAGACTTAAAGTTACAATTATAAAGAGACAATCTGGAAGCCGTTGGATAGGTATGAAAACCCCCCAAAAAACAACAACTCAGAACTGTTGAGGGAATCCCCAAAACATGTTCAAGTCTGGAAAGGAGTATGCTGTGGTCTGTTGTGTCAAACGCAGCCGACAGATCGAGCGAAGTTAACACAGATAGTTTACTTTCATCAACAGACAGTAACAGGTCATTAACTACTTTCAACAAAGAAGAGTGCTATGCTGACTAAATGGTCTGAAAGTTCGGAGAGAACAATTTTTTCAATCATTTTGGACATAAAAACAAGGTTGGATACAGGGCGAAAACTTTTGAGGTCAGTGTGATCCAGAGTGGCTTTCTTTAGCAGGGGCTTAACAAGTGCAGTTTTGTATACATCAGGGAAGACAACAGAAATTAAAGAATCGTTTATAATTTTTGTAAGTGCAGGCAAAACAACACCCAAACACTCATACAGTAGTGGTGTGGGAATGGGGTCCAGGTCACATGTTTTTGGAGCAGACTTTTTCAACACACTCAGTACATCTGTCGATGAAACAGGTGTGAAAGCAACAAAAGGAACACCTTTAAATTATTTCCTAAAGGGATGTGACACAAGTGACTGTGAATCCAATTCTTTCCTGAGGTTAACAATTTTTTAGCAGAAAAAATCTGAAAAGACACTGGGCAGTAATGAAAATGGATAGATGGATGGAAGGAAGCAAAGAAGATTTTGTTCTGCCACAAAGCTTATTTGTAATGCAATATAGTTCTTTGCCTGATTTAGCTTCGGAGATCTTGGTGTTGAAAAACAGAGTCTTCGGTTTGTGCACAAGAATGGTAAGAAAGTTCTTGGCTTTCTGGTAGATTTGTTTGTAGACAGTTAAACCAGATACCTTCCACTGTGCTTCCGCATGTCGCCTCTCTCTCTTCGCTGCTAGCAGTTCCTCACCAAGAAGCCCAAACCATGTGCACGACACCTTCCTGGACGACACCCTGCAATGAGATGCAGGGGCGTGCTTGTCCAGTGCTGCCTGAAGGGGCAGTGTTGTACTGGTCAGCTGAACAGTCCAAAAAGCACTCAAGTCCTCATTTCAGGTCGTCACGAAAAGCTGCCCTGTCAATAGCACGAATGTTGCGCACTCTGCGATACACTGTCACAGAGGAGGGGATGTCTATGTCGAGGACACTAACTAATTGCAATGTTTTTAAAAGCGAATATGTGAAATGCTTTTATTTGAGAACATATGTTTATTACTCTTGTTTAATCAAGTTATCCGCGTGTGTGGGGTGGGTGGGGGGTGGGGGGTGCGGGTGTGTGCTGATTATCTGGTTGTGGTTTTCCGCAATTCATCTTTATTCTTATCTGTCTATTATAATCAATGTGCAGTATAGTAGGCTATGTTTATAATTATATTCAAATAATGTTTCTTAATTCTTTCTGGATGTATGTATGAAACGATGTATGTGATATTTTTTACATTTGTATCTTCGTAATATTTGTAGGGGCTGTTGTTGGCTTTCACAGTTATGGTCCCCATGTTGTTTACATGTCTATGTTGTGATAATGCACCTGACCAAATTTCTCCAGTTGGAGATAATAAAGTTATTCTTATCTTATCTTATCTTATCTTACACACAAATGGTCAGACTCTAATTCATGATTCACATCAGACGATCGATGAACTCCATCACTGGGCCTCTCAATCACCAAATCAAGAGTATGACCATGTTTGTGGGTAGGTCCACGCAGTCTGAGAAAGGTTGTACATATTTAGAAGTTCCAAGAATTTTACAGCACTACGATCAGTGGAACTGTCAACATGAAAGTTAAAATCCCCTAAAAGACACAGATTTCCATGAAGACAGTTACAGGGGTCCAAAAGATTAGGAAACCGTTCAAAGAACATGGTCTCCGTTAACTTATTAACAGAGTTGGGCCAGGGGTGATACACACGCATGAAGTGCAGCACGCGATGCTTGGGAAGTGAGGGACACTTGAAGCAATTCGAAGGATGAGTGTGTGAAGGAAAATGTGGAGGTGAAGGTAAGGTGGGGAGTGAGAGTCTCTACAAATAACTGCAATACCGCCGCCACGATCAGAGGCACGAGGCAGTGACTAGATGGCATAACTACTGGGGGCAAGATCAGCACATACTGCTTCGTCTCCACAGGGATTGAGCCACGTCTCCAGAATATACAGTAGATCAATGTTGTTGTCAACGATAAAAGAAGAAATAGCGGTTCTTTTCTCTCTGCAGTTGGGACCAACAGACTGTGCGTTAAAAGATGCAATTTTAAGACCAGAGAGCTTACGATTGTTGGACGAGTGGGGGTAGAGGGGAATGGAGATCAGGTTGTTGAAGTTCACAGAAGGAAGTCTGATCGGCGATCGGTCATCAACTGGACAGAGGGAGCTGAGAACTCGATGATAATAGAATTAAAAAAATATAAAGATAAAAAATAAATAAATTAATTTAAAAAAATAACAAGAAAGAAAAGAAATGAAAAATAAAGTAAATAAATAAACAAATAGATAAATAAATCAATAAATAAGAATGACTAAAAAAAGGAGGTGTGTGTGTGGTGGTGGTGGTGGTGGGGGGGGGGGGGGGGGGGGGCGTTTACAATTATAAACAATCAAATCGTTGAGAACAATGGGCTGTATTACAAAAAGAGAGGCATCCAAGAAAAGTACTGATAAGGGGAAAGAAAGGGAAAGGGTTGAATTTTACATCTATGATTAATTGATGAAAAAATGAATAAATAAAATAAAATAAAATAAACAACAGAATGAAATAGAACAGTAGGACATCCATCACCAGAATCAGCTCCAGCGTCACCTCAACACCCACAATCAGTAGTACTTGTAGCGGTCATCGTTGTCGTCATCGTCGTCGTTGTCGTCGTCATCATCGTCGTCGTTGTAGTGGCTGTTGTTGCTGTAATAGTCATGGAAGTGGTAGTAGTTGTGGTGGTGGTAGTAGTAATCGTAGTAATTGTCGTCGTCGTTGTAGTAGTAGTAGTTGTTGTTTTCACACAAGTTAGCATTCACACCATTCTGTCTCTGGAACTGATCCATCGTCATCGTCAAACTCAGCTTTCAGGTCGAATATCCAGTTGTTGCGTGTTGAGATCAAAAGGGTGGACTGTCCTCAGTTTCGCCATCCAGAACTGTTCCCTCTTGAGCCTTGCTTGTTTATTCTTCAGATGTACTTCTTCAATGGTCATGACCTTTATGTTGTCCTGCATGTGGCCACGCTCGTGGAAGTGCATGGTGACCCACGTTCGCTTTGCTGAAATGTTCAAACCAATGTCAGACCTGTGCTGGTATTTTCTTTCCCGGAGAGAATTCTGGGCCTGACCCACGTATTGCTTGTGTGCACAGGTATCGCAGAACAGAACAGATATGTTCCTGCTGTCACAGGTGAGTCTTTGCCTGATGTTAAATGACTCTTCTGTTTGTGAGCTTCTGAAGGTGCGGGATTCCACAAGGTGGTGTCTACAAGCAGCACATCGCGCTGTGCCTCTGTTGCACCTGACGCAGCCAGGGTCAGCCTCAGGTTCAGCGGCAGGTAGTGTTGAATGCATCAATAGCGTTCTTATCGACCGGCAGGCTCTTTCCGCCAGAATAGGTGTGGGCATGGCTTTCTGCATGCGCTCACTGGTGTGGAGTTACGGTTGTAGCTCATGAAATCATGCCCGTAGTGGTGAGTTCGCTGGATTGTATGTTACGACCATGGGTGTCCTGTTGTGCTTTGGTCTGTTGTGGTGGGTCAGTGTCTGTTACCTTGCTGTCATGCTGACCCCAGCTCTTGCTATATTCTCTCTCTCTCTCTCACGCGCGCGCGCGCGCGCGCGCACACACACACACACACATACACACACACACACACACACACACACACATATATATATATATATATATAATTGTGTGTGTGTGTGTGTGTGTGTGTGTGTGTGTGGTAGAGAGAGAGAGCGTTTGTTTGGTGGGGTGTCACTGTGGACCAGCATTTCATTTGTTTTTAGATTACAATACAGATCTAGACCATAGTACAGATCTAGGTCAAAGTGTGTGTGTGTGTGTTAGCGCGTGCGTGTGCGTGCGTGCGTGTGTGATTGGTGGGGTGTCACTGTCGACCAGCATCTCAATCTGTTTTTAGATTACAATACAGATCTAGACCATTGTATAGATCTAGGTCAAAGTCTGCGTGTGTGTGTGTGTGTGTGTGTTTGTGTGAATGGGGGAGGGGTGTCACCGGAGATTAGAAAAGAGAGATAAACCACTTGCAGAAATTGCTGAAGCCAGGCAGCCTGCGCCGCGACACGCATTCATTATTCATGAGCTGCCTTTGCCCCGCCCAAACAAAAGGAAAGCGTCAGTCGAACGCAGTCTCCTGAGTGATTTTATTTGGATTACACCTTTTTCCCCTTTTCTGTTTGCTTCATCCCACGCAGATGTCAAACTCAATTTTGTTGTGAATAACATTCCTAAATATTTATATGTATTGGTTACTTTTATTTCCCTATCACCACAGCACCATTTTTCACGAGTGGAAAGATGACCTCCATTGCGGAAAACTATAATATTGGTCTTATCGAGATTCACTGTTTGTTGTAGTCTGTCTGTTTCTTGCTTAAGGGCATTTAATTGATTTTGTAACCCTATGGGTGTGTCAGACAAGAGAACAACATCATCAGCAAATAGCATTAAGAACAAATCTGTTGCGCCAGGTATCATTTGTATTCCATGTCTCCCCTTCTTTGATAACTCCACTGCCAATTCACCGATGAAAAAGGAAAACAGCTGTGAGCTTAGCATACAACCTTGTTTAACCCCTCTTGGACACTGAAAAAAGTCTGAATAAATACCTTTGTCACGAACACATACAAGTGCAGAATCGTAGATGCTTTTAACAGCCATGTAAAACTCCCGAGAGAGAGAGAGAGAGAGACAGAGACTTAGAGAGAGAGATAGAGCACAATACAACGGTCTGCTCGGGCAACATGAAGCGTTCGTATATATATGAATTATATATATGATTATGTACATATAGATAGATTTAGATTTACATACTGATAGATCTATATGAAATTATGTATGTATGTATGTATAGACAGATGTTAGAAGAGAGCTGAATATGTGTTTTATGTTTTGATATATATATATATTTTTGTTGTTGTTGAAGAAATGGTGATGTAAACCAGAAAGTAGGGGGGGGTGGGGGGGGGGGAGTTGGTGGTGGGGGGAGCTACTTTATTTTCTTTTTATATTATCTACATTCAAGCAGATGCAAACGTGCTAAAAACCAAGCAAAAATGAATCGGTTTTCATTGTATACAGCGAATCTTACTACACGTGGGAAATTCCAGGCATAACTTAACTTTCGCTTTACTGCAGCTGAACCGTCAGAACGGACCAGTTTCCTTCAGGGGCCATATTCAAGAGAGCATCGTGCCAGAGGGTAAATGTGCACCTGCGGGTAATCTGCCGGAGGCAGGGCAAACTGCCTGAGGGAAAGCAATATCCAGTATTCATGAACACAAGCGTCTACCCGCATGTCTACAAACCCGAAGGCAATGTACCCTTACTACCTGCCAAGGGTGACTACCCACGAAGCAGAGGTAAATATGGCGGATCCATTTGCAGCATTTTCCTTTTTTTCTTCTTCTTTGTTTAAGGGAAAACAGGCTTGCTTTACAGATAGCACGTGTTTTGCGAACTCTATCGACAATGGTCGAGCTGTGATGTGATGAGAAGTGAAACTGAAAGCATGAGCAGAAGGGAATCATCGATTTTTTTTAAAAAGACGATTGGTTAGCTGTCTGAGCGAACTGCGAACTGCGTGTGCCCTGAATACGAAGTTAACTTATCCTTCAAGGTAAACTGTACCCGTGGGTCCCAACCATGTCAAAGATAACTTGCCTGAAGGCAAAATGAATTTTGTCTTGAATACGACCCCAGGTGGGGAAGGAGAGGGTGATTTACCCCCATCCTTCCGCACTGCGTGTGTGCCCCAAAACGGCTTCAGCACTGTTATAGACAGTAAGAAGGGGCCTGCCGCGAGTGGTTTATCTCTCTTTTCTAATCTCCGGTGTCACTGTCTACCAGCATTTAATTGTTTTTCGATCACACTATAGATCTACATCGATATGCGCGCGCGCGTGTGTTTATGTGTGTGTGTGTGTGTGTGTTCGCGCGCGCACGTGTGTGTGTGGTTGGTGGGGTGTCACTGTCGACCGGCATTTTATTTGTTTTAGATTGCAATACAGATCTAGACCACAATATAGATCTATGCCAATTAAGAGAGAGAGTGAGAGTGTGCGTGTGGTGTGTGTGTGTGTGTGTGAATGTTGGGTGTCACAGTGGACTGGCATTTCAATGTTTTTTGGTCACAACATAGATCAGTGTATGTATGTATGTATGTATCTATGTTTAAGTGTGTGTGTGTGTGTGTGTGTGTGTGTGTATGTATGTATGTCTCTCTCTCTCTCTGTCTGTGTGAGCGCGTGTGTGAGTGTGCGTATATAGGGGGGGGGGGGGGGGGCTGGAGGGGGGTTCACCGAGTATGTACATGGCAGAATGAAGAGGACTTTTCCGTACATCATATCTGCATCAAGTGAGCAGATGCTTGATGTACGCATATCCCCCCTCCCCTCCCCCCACACCAGTTCCCACAAGTCATACACGGTAGGAGGTATGCTATATAAATATTTTAAAACACAGTGATAACTGAGGCAGTTAGATCCAAGTTTTGAAATGGTCCACGTTCTGGGAGGATTGAGGAGCTGGGGTGGGGGAGGTACAAGAACTGAAGTTAGCTTTAGTATCAGCGAACACTTTGTGTGTGTGTGTGTGTGTGTGTGTGTGTGCGTGAAATCAGCGATGTAACCAGTGGCAAGAAACATCCTAGCCTGTGGCGAAAGGAATATCTATGTCGTAAGGGAACTGAAATCCGAGGGAAACACACACACACACACACACACACACACACGCACTACAAACCAGAAATTCTCAAACGCTGTAAAGAACACGATGGATTTGTTTTTTCACGTCCCGTGGCCAGCTCCTAACCAGAGCTGAGTGTGCTCAAACTGGAAGACCCATTCGAGGATCAACCTGACCAACACTACAATAAAAGTATCTGTATCTCTCAGCTGGGTTGACGCTGGGACAACGAGTACAGCCTTGTCAAGTATTCCAAAACCGAAATGAGATGCCATAGCAGCATATTAATAATAATATTTTATTTTTAAATAATAATAATAATAAAATATAATAATAATATTTTTTTTTTTATAGCGCTATAATCAAATATTCATCAACACCATCGAAATAGAAAAGAAAATGTACACAAATCCGTGATACGAAAAGTGGGCATCAGTAATTGCATGGCTCTCGACACGATCGACTGTTCGTGTTTATATTTCATTACTTTCTAAACATGCAACCATTAATCATTTTATGCTACAATCCCCGAATGAAAGAAGGCTTGCGATTTCTTTTCAACAGTTGTATTCACTTTGCCAGATTTATTGACTTCATATTGTATGCCAATCATGAGCAAGAAAGGTACTGTTTTCTTCCAATGGTGGCCACCTTGGAAAAGCAAAAATCATAAAAGCATGCCTAAATAGTATAAAATTAAGATAGTATGAATCATTTTTCGTTATCTAAATCATGTTCTTGACTGAGGAAAACATTAGGTACGAAAGAAAGACAACTGTGCGTCAAACGTGTAATTCACGAATCTGCATGGTGGCGGCCATTTTGGATTTTATGCAATAACTCAGTATGCTCAACAACTACGACTTGGCCTCCAACGGATATTGATTCAACACATCCAAATCATGTAAAAATCAACACAATCCTTCCTAATGCATGACGCAAAACCAGGTGGGCTATTCTGGTTATCGCTCGAACTATAATTGGACGTTCGCTGATTGTATGCAGCTTCACAAGAACTAGAAGTTTGCTTTCCTGCACGAACACAACGCAAACATCATATTTTTTCCCATGCAGTCTCCACACTTTGCAGAATGAGAGGAGCAGATGGAGATGGGCTTGGGTTGGCATACCGACCAAAGGCAGTCTCGTCATTTATGTTTACCTTTGGGTTTCCCTTAGGCTGTCGACTGTTTCAAGCAGTCAACTCGCTAGGTATGTGACTTATGCACGCTTATCGATAGTTAAGCTTCTTCCATGGGAATTATCGCATGATGAATGTTATTTTATATTGCTTCTCTGTATTCCTTTTACATTTAAGAATTCCCATTCCATTTTAGTTGTGGATGAGTGAAGATAGAATATTCCATTATTATGTAATTTGATCTTGAAAGATGTGTGTGTGTCTTTTAGCATTTTGTTTTTGATATAGTTTGCAGAAAGACCTCTTTGATACAGTTAACAACACGACGCGTTATGACAAAAATAAAGTATTGCTGAAAATGATTCATTCACGAGTATACACACAGACAGGAGCGACATCTTTTGTCGGCGAGGTTATTCGGCAAGAAAGAATTGTTTCTAAAAGAATAATTTCTAATGATGTTTGGTATCTTGTGTTCAATTTTTTCTTTTTGATATTTACATATCTGTTCTATTTGTAAACGCCTTGGGCTTATTTTCAAGATTAGGCGTAAATGCTCATAACAGTAATAATATGCAAAAACATTGCTAGTGTAGTAATGCTTTACCCTATGAATATTATTTCACAAACATAATTTCTTTCAAGCACACAACGACATGCTGATATTGTTGTCATATCATGTTGATTTAGAACATTCAATCATAGCCCCAGGCGGATTATGGCTGCGTAAACCTCGATGTAAAAACAGTCATGCACGCTGAATCCGACTGCTGTATACGAGGAAGACTGAGTGTTACACTCACTGTGGTCTGGTTGGCCTGGTCACGGACGTTGAAGATGAAATAGGCGTGCAGGCAAAGCAGCAGACACACCAACATCCCACACCCTCCGACACCGGCCAGCACCGCCCCCGCCGCCACCAGCCTGTCACACACACACACACACACACGTAAGGGAAAAATAATTGGTTCCATAACCGTAAAATGTACAAAAACGATCACTCTCGGTATCGTTAACACCCCCCCACCCCCATCCCCTCTCTCCAGGAATGAAGTAGACCAGGTCAATGAAATTAAGACAAGCTCAACTTCAAACCCTCAAAAATCATATTTTGATAAAGGAAACCACCACATATCGTATGTTCTCTTTTTCAATAGGGTCTTGTCTATTCGAATAGATATCCAAAATTGAAATATTTTCGTTCATTCTTTCACAATTTTGGCTTGTATTGGCCTACTATCAAACCTCCGACGATTTAAAGTAAAATTGTCCGATTGTTTCATTTTATCACTTCAATATCACTCTTTCCGAAATTATTTTTAAACAGAAACCTGCGCGGGTCTTGATTTATTCCAGAGCATTTAGATGAACACTGGACCCTCTGGAGAGTCACACTGGTCGAGTTGCTTCCCCTATCCCCAAAATGCTGTTTTGCCAGGAATCGCCTTTAAGTCACAAAATCGTGAGGTTTTTCTTGCTAACATTTACATATGTTCCCCTGCTTCAGAATACAGAATATAATAAATACTGACTTGAAGAATGAAGAATTTTCGTTCAAAATGCATTGTGTATATCGTGCAAATAAGCGATATTAGTCAGGAAAATGAAGTTTACCCACCGAGCTCCTACCAATTCCCCCCTAACACTTACAGGAATAATGCAAACTGGTTCTAAACGCCTTTAGAGTGTTCTGTGATGATTTTGCAATTATTTTCCACACGAAACGACACGATTTTGCATCTTGGAGGTATTTGTGAGGCCATCGTGGAGCCAACCTGTTTATAAATGTAACAAGATCTTGTCAAACTCTTCTATCCTCAAACAGTAAATATTTTAAGAATGTGATTTTATGGTGGTGAACGTTTTATTGTGTGCTCTTGTTTGCTGTTGATGATTAACTAGTGGGCAGGTTTGGGAAGATTGTCCTCACTGGAGGTTGTCTGTGTGTTGACGTCACAGAACCACCATCACTGCAAGGAGGGCTCTTGGTAGCACCTCCAAATATGAGAACGTCTGGGCGGCTGTCTTCGTGAGACTTGGTTGCCACAGGACTGTTTCTTATTGAAGGTCCATCTGCTCTGTGGCTGGTTGCTAAGGTTTTGGGAATTGGAATTGTGTGGGTATGTGACTTTGTTACTTGCGGGCCAATATGAGGAACTTGGCGATAATGGAATCCTACCGTAGTTGTTGGGCTTTGCAGTAATTTCTTCTCCGACAAAACCTGACAGTTTCTGGTAAGCTTCAGATGTCGTCTGTTTCTTCGGTACTGTGCCATGGATGTCTGGATTAGGTAAGATCTTGAGGCGATCCTTTCTTTTACGACTGCTGGGTTCCTCCACTGTCTCTCATGGTCTAATTTTAAGACAATGTCATCTGGCCGTAGTTCAGGAAACTGGAGTGGATCATTTCTTCTGTTGAAATTCAGTTGACTACGCTTCTTCTCTCTGCTATCTTTGGATTCGATTGATGCTCTGTCATAGGACTCGGGCTTGAGATTCGAAGGAAGTGTTGGAAGAGTAGGTCTGATGCTCCTTCCATACATGAGTTCTGCTGGGCTTTTTCCTGTAGCTGATGTTGGTGTTGAACGATACGTCAGAAGTGCCAGAGATGGGTCACCCTGACTCGGGACAGCCCTGAACAGCTCGCTCGGCCTCTCCATTCGACTGAGGATGATAAGGCCTGAATGTAATGTGATCAAATTCCCAGTTTGCAGCAAAGTTCAGAACAGATAAACTGTCTTCCGTTATCCATGACAAGGAGTTCTTGTATACCATGGTGTATAAACATATTTTTCAGTCTTCCAACCACAGCTTCTGCAGTGATACGCGGAAGATGCCCTATTTCAATGCATCTTAAGATATAGTCCACCAGGACTAAGTAGTTGTGTCCCCTGAAATAACAGATATCCGCAGCAGCTTTTTGAAATGGACGGTCAAACAGTGTCGTCGTAACAAGTGGTTCTTTTCTATCAGCTGGTCTTTGTTCTCCCCAGTGTCTACAGTCGAGTACTGCAATCGCCAGAAAACTTCACAACAGGTCGCAGGGCGATGGTCTGTGCCGTCTGTCCAGTGAAGCGACGGGACTTCGATGAAAAGTTTGCTCGGTTTGCCGTTACGCGCCGTTCCAACGTTGGCGAAGATTGCACATCTGTGGCCTGCACTGCATAGTTAATTAAATCAGGTCACAAACAAGGACCTGGCTCGCCCACTTTGTCCTGCTGTGAGCACAAGTAAAAGTTGAGCTGAGCAAGTTGTACTGCAAGTAAGGAATCATATGGATGAAAGAGGCCCTAAGGCCCTGGGGAAAGCATGAGAGATTGGTGTGCAGTTATTACTGATTTATTACTATCATTATCAACCTTCTTCTTATTAGTATGATTATAAACTCCGGCTATACTCACTACTCTGGGGAGATAGAATTAGGATGTCGATATATCCGATATCCACTATAGCCGATTCATCGGGTACAGCGGCCACGTTTGGCCTTGTGGACGCTGTATCCGATGTTTCCGGGTATTACGGAAATATTCCGATTTATCCGAGTTCTCAGACAGAAGGCACTGTATGCATATGCGTGTTATGTATTGTTTATATAAACAACTATTTCCTATGCTCTCTTTGTGTGTGTTTGGTGTGTGTGTGTTTAACATTTCTCATTCTCATGAATCCTGGCTATAAAGTGTTATTTATGCCGAGACTCAGTATTGGGCCTCAAAGTTCTGTGGTTACTTGTGCAAATTTCAATGCAATGTTGTTTTTATTTCCAGTCATGATAGTCAAATGGAAGATGTTTGTCCTTTTGCCACCAAGCCTTTACATTCCCCCAACAAAATGATTTACGCTGAAATTGGTTGATATCCTATGTGTATACGTGCATATCTAAACAGTATAAAATATTGGTTAAAACTGATGGAATTACATGTGACAAGACTATGCAGTCAAGCATATATAACATGAAAATGAATGGGAAATGTACTGGGTATCTAACATAAAAAAACAAAGAAACTGAAAGCGGGTTTGGATTCGTTTGGTTAAATCAGGGACGAAGGGATTATAATGCATTAATTTCAGAATTTGATGATAGACTGGTATGTATGTTCTGACAAGACTGACACGCTCACATGGAAGAGAATGAAAAATATACATGGTTTCTTTCGTTTAACAGTAGCTTGCGGCCTGAAAAACATTTGTCTGTCACAACACATAAATGGCACAGTGATATGATGGCTAGATTTTGAACAAGGACTCTGGGTTTGAATGCGAATAAAACATGGTTTGTCAACCACAGCAGAAAATAATACATACCCAGTTTGTAAAGGAAACGCTCACGAAGATGAATGGCATTTTCGTTTCATTCCAAAGCATTTGAACCCATTCGACAAACGCGTAATCTGATTCAGGCGCCTGTTGTTAGGACACAAAGCATAGCTGATGTGCTGACATTACAAAAAGAAAAACAAATCAAATCCCGTCAAATTGGCAAAGTATATTGCTAAAGCCAGTAAAATGAGTAAACGTTCAATTCCAGTATAAGAAATACTACACACGTTAACTTTCGGTTAATGTTTTACTATGCCTGGTGATCTAGGACGAGACCTATTTTGTGAGAGTGTGATTTAAGTTCGATGCGTAAATGTGCAAAACAATGTTTGAAATACTATTTTAATTTCTACATGTATTTTTGTGTATTTTCATTTCACAACAGGGATGTAATTGTGTACCTCCATGTCACAAAAGCTATTTAGCTAATAATGACATTAAAAGTTTCAGTTTTCAGTCCTCTTTCTTTTAAGTCAGCTTCTAGTGAAATAGGCATGACACTACACCTGAAAATGAGAATGATTGCACACGATCAGTTACTTTGATAACACCTTCGGGTGACACAGACTGCATTCTGTCTAGACCGCCTTTCTCGCAAAGGAGTATGTTTATACCAAAGTTATAGCCTCTGATCTTACAGTTAAAGAATAATGGACCTTTTGTAATATTTGACAATGCAACAGAACTATCAGGCACCCCTGGGAACAGGGCAAGGTGCCATCAACGCTGTCTGACATGACACTATATTCGGAGAGAAGACGCATGTGGAAGGGATCTATGACGGTATAGACGATGTTCGGTATATCCGGTATAGGCGGAGCGTTCTGTAGAATAGTGGACGACTTGACGTTGTGGTCTGGAATGAGGTTCAGTCTGTGGTGTGACTGCTAGTTCATATCATTGGACAGGAGGCAGCTGTGACTTCATGGCGTCATCAGGTTTGGTTCTGGCAGGTTGTAGATGGACTGTCAGGTGAGTGACAGTGTATGTTCACCTCAGCTTCAGAGTATACATCGTTTTTCTCCTCTTCTTCTTCAAGACAAGTGGGCACCATGCCTCGAACAGGTTTGAAAAAAAAGAAGAATTGGGTGTGATGACTGGTTTCTACCACGTCTTGCAGTTACCATACTGCCTTTCTTCTGGGTGATAATGTATGATAAGGGAGAGCACGATGGAGTCAGGTTGTTCTTCTGCTGTTTCACAATGGGCGTAGTCACCAGGTTCAAGTGTTGAGGGACGGGTGTTTCTTTTGATGTTAGCATGGTCACACATCATCTGCTTGCTGACATGTCTCAGGCTGTGAGTTCAGCATGGATGCTGTTTGGTTTAGGGGGAGTGACTGGTATAGTGGGTAGGCCGATTTTCATCTTTTGACCTGTGAGGGCTTCAAAAGGGGACAGTTTTGTAGAGGAATGAGGAGTACCACGGTACAGGCGAAGGAATGTGGGTAACTGTGATTTCGAGGAATGGCCTTCTGGAATAAATGATTTTGTTCAGGCTACCCATAAACTGCTTGGGTTCTCCATTAGCTTCGGGCCACGGCGGAGTAATTTTTCTGTGGTGAACACCAAAGCTCTTCATGAAGTTGGCGAAATCTTAACCATTGAATGGAGGACCGTTGTCAGTCTTGACTGTGGTTTGGATTCCTTGGTGGGAGAACACAGCCCACAAGTCTGGGTAAAACAGCTTTGGCAGATGGAGAGGATACAACTTCAACCTCGGGAAAGTGACAGTACTCGTCGATGACAACGAGAAGATAATCACCGGAGGAGAATGGACCTGCAAAAAGCAATAGCAAGGGAATTCCAACTTGTCCAAAGTTCAGGTGGAAATGGTGTGGGTTGAAGAGACTCACGCCTGGTTGGGCATGGATATAAGGCTTGACAAAAGGACACATGACACACGAAACACATGAAACACGCGCTCGGAGTCTCTACACACGCTGTCAACGACCTGGTTTACCAGGAAGCGGGCTGCCTGCCCCTGAAAGAAGAGTGCCGCCGGAGATGCGCGAACTTCGAAGTCCGTACCCTGACAGTTGCAAACTCTGTCAGGGATGTCCTTAAAACGGACTTCAACTCCGGAGACGCCGCATACAGACGTAACTTGGCACAAAAAAGAACCCACTTGCACAGGCAGACTGAACCACTCCGCACCCAGACTGAAGAACTGTGGCACAAGAGCCAAACGAGGCCCGATCAGGTGGTTCTCACCCCGATCACCCCCTTTGCACCCTGGAGGCTCTTAAGACCTGACACGTTGCTGTCCTACGGGGACGCAACAAAGAAAAACGACCCACTATACCTCTCCACGCTGGCAAAAGTACAACTAAACGAAAGATTCTCAGAGCACTTGCAGATCTTCACAGACGGCTCTGTCCTTGAAGACGGAAAAGCAGGATGTGCCATGGTCATCTCCGACCTGAAAATCACAAAAATGTACCGGCTGAACAAAGGGGTCAGCATCTTCACAGCCGAGCTGCACGCTATCCTGATGGCCTGCACCACTGTGAACGATATGCCCCAGCCACCAAGAGCAGTGACGATACTTTCTGATTCCAAATCCTCTCTGCAGGCTCTTGCAAGTGGAGGAAGGAAAAACAGGAAAGAAATGCAGATGGAGATACTTATAATAAAGGCACAAACTTAACCCTTATGTGGATACCATCCCACTGTGGAATAAGGGGAAACGAGATGGCAGACAGAGCTGCAAAAGCTGCCACCTCAACAGACAACCACACTGACCTCGGACTATCCCAGGCAGAGGTACAAAGCAAGATTCGAACCACCGCGTTCGAACTACGAAATGAACATATGCGAACCCGTTGCCAGACACACGGGTGGCTCTTCCTCCCAACGAAGGGAAAGAGAGAACGCCTCTGCATGCCCCGGACAAACCTCAGAGTCCTGAAAAGGATCAGGACCCAATGCCGAAGGAACGTCCTCATGGACATCAAATGCGCATGTGGCAGCGACGTCACACTTGCACACGCCTTCAGACAAGTGTTCGGCTCTCGCCGATTCACTGACCCCACTATGGGTTTACAGGCACACTCACGACCTCAGTGCCGACGACTTTCTCCATCCCCACCCCACCCTGGGGCTGGGGCCTGTGAGAACCCTGACTGACTCGCTCCTGTCCTCCGGCGTTGCCTCGTGGTTTTAACCCCTGCGACACGGGAACACAGGAAAGGACACTTCCCACCGATGAATGACCAGGAACCACCCCGAAGAGACCACCTCCCCAAAGACATCGCGAGGACCAGCCTCGGACCGACAATCAGGACTCCACCACCCGCACACAGCCAGGACACAGCACGGACCGCGGACTTCACCGGCGGCCAGCACACAACCAGGACTCTCCTCGAACAAGACCACTGGACCAATGCCTTGACCACGCCACATCCCCTTGGGAAAGACCACAGCTATGAACAACTTGACCTTAAGGGCGTTAAGCCGATATGTCGTTAAACTCCACTCTAATGAAAAATGGCACATGACCTGACACTGCTCTCTACAAGTTTATCAAATCTAGGGCACCAGATCTTTTCACTTAGTTTTTACAACGCCTTGATGTGCCTGGTGAGCGATGTCTATGGCTTTCTGATGCAGTATAGCAGGAATGACTATGCGGTGAGTGAAGTCTTAAGATCACCCCATCATAGAAAGTTCGTATCGAAATTTGACAAAGTCTGATATCTCTGGACCTTCCCATCAGCCTGACTGTTTGGCACGCATCACTTTCTGAAGTGTTTGGTCTTTTGTGGCTTTCTTCACTTCTTGTGGTGTCATCAATTTGGGCGCATCGTTCTTGGCGATGTATGCTTCTCTAGCATTGTCACGACAGGGTTTTTCATGCAGGTGTCGACTGGTGTAGACAGCTGGGTGCAGCAGCACTGGCACCGGTATTTTCAATAATTGCAGCTCTGTTTTCTGATTGTTCAAGACTGCGAACTTCTTCAAGAAATGTTGTAATGTGCGACTGGCACTTCAGTGCTTTGCGCCTAACTCTTGAACATGCGCACCCTTGAATTATTTGTCTAATATCCACATCATGGAATTCACAATGAGTAGCAGCTGCACGAAGGCATATGTGATAAGAGTCAATGCTTTCATCTTCTTTTTGGTAGATCTGACGAAACTTGAATGTTTCATAATCATGATGTATTCTGTTTTGGTGTGAAACGTTCACTGAATGATTTCTCCAAAGTTGCCTACTCATTGGAAGTCGAATTTTCACTTCAGATACAGCTCCGTTGCCTTTCTGTTCAACAGTCAATGTCTTGTAAATTTCAAAAACGTCATCGCCACCATAATGTAATAGCAGCCCTTTCTTCCGACTGTCAGATGTAATGTAATGCTGTGAGTAAAGTTTCCTGTTTAGAATTCCATTTTTCTCATCTGGTGCCGGCTGCGGCTTCTTCTCCGAGTAAAATAAATCTTTGAAATGGTAGTAGTGAACACATAGTGATGTATTAAATCCAAGTACGAAATGTTCATACAATTCAGCGCGGAGAGTCACTGTTGAACATGTAAGTCTAATAACAACCCACCATTTGAATCTGGAGTACACAAACTGAGAACGGTACTCGTCACCAAACCCGATTCAGCTATCACGTGGCGAAAATAAAAATCTGGTTACCATCGTCGCCAGATGTGGTGTCTGTTAGTTTGTGGAATGAGAGCGATGTATCAGTATTTTCAACGTCTTCATCGCCTTCTTCCTTACACCCGCTCTAATGAAAGCGATCTATCAGTATTTTCAACGTCTTCATCGCCTTCTTCCTTACACCCGCTCTAATGAAAGCGATATATCAGTATTTTCAACGTCTTCATCGCCTTCTTCCTTACACCCGCGCTAATGAAAGCGATGTATCAGTATTTTCAATGTCTTCATCGCCTTCTTCCTTACACCCGCTCTAATGAAAGCGATGTATCAGTATTTTCAATGTCTTCATCGCCTTCTTCCTTACACCCGCTCTAATGAGAGCACTGTATCAGTGTTTTCAATGTCTTCATCGCCTTCTTCCTTACACCCGCTCTAATGAAAGCGATGTATCAGTATTTTTAATGTCTTCATCGCCTTCTTCCTTACACCCGCTCTAATGAGAGCGATGTATCACTGAGTATTTTTAACGTCTTCATCGCCTTCTTCCTTACACCCACTCTAACGAAAGCGATGTATCAGTATTTTCAATGTCTTCATCGCCTTCTTCCTTACACCCGCTCTAATGAGAGCGATGTATCACTGAGTATTTTTAACGTCTTCATCGCCTTCTTCCTTACATCTGCTCTAAGTTGCCGAGACATGCTTCTTCCGCTACAAGTGTGCTCATCACTGTCTACCACCCCCACCCTGCTCCAACTTCTGCCGCCGATATGTGGGTGGTGGTTAGGGTGGCTGAGTGTGTGTGTGTAAGAGAGAACATATTTTTGATTTACATCTTTTTTGTTTGTTTGAGTTTGTATATGGTTTGATTTTGGGGTGTATCATAGAATAATAATTTTTTTTCGTCAAATTTTCATTATTTGGGAGAGTCAGTGCATCTGGTGTGTAGACCAGTGGGTCACAAGGTGTCGAGGATTTGCCATCATGTGACATATACATATGCAAGCAAGCAAGCAAGCAAGCGCACAAACACACACACACGCACACGCACACACACACGAAACGACGCACATACCCACGTTCACGCGCACAAATACACGTTTGCTCACATTTCCACACACGGACGCACTCGCAGAGAGGAAACTGGAGATAATAAAGAGGAAATGAAAGGCAGAAGGAGAAAAGAGCAGAAAAGAGGAGATGTAGTGAGAGAAAGCAGAGGGAGTAAAAGAACAACAACAAAACAAAAAACACAAACAAAAAAGAATAAATCATTAAGAATAGATATATATATATATATATATATATATATATATATATATATATATATATATATATATATATATATAAAGATGGCTTTCATATGAGAGAGAGAGAGCAGAGAAACAGTTGAACAGAGTACGGTTGATTTTGTGGCTTTATTTCTCTTTGTGACATGGAAGTTTGCGTCCGTCTGTTTCGAAGGACCATACTGCTTGACATGTTTTGTTGGACGAATGATGAAAAATCCAAACAGATGGTCCAAAAACAACAAAAATGGATTTGTAACTTTCGATCTGTTGGCGATGCAGAACACAATCAGACAACCGGAACTGAAATGTTTTGTCTCTACTTCAGTTTCTGTCCTATTTCCCCGCTTTATCTAGTTAATGCCCAGTTGAATTACAGTAATACATACCTGTGTAACAAGGACAAACTGTAAGACTGTGCTCATTGAGTTAAGATCAGTCAGTCAAATCTTCTGTTTCTCTGAGGGACTAAAAAAAAGAAGAAGAAATTTACATTATCACCAAAAGTGTTCAATTTACACAGTTTTTGTATTGCCGGCAAGTATATAACAACCAATGTAATCTGCAATCATTTTTAGTTTTAACCATTATCTTGTTCTTTAAAAAAAAATCAAAGTATTTGTCGATTTGTCATTCAATTGGTTAGAATGTCTATTCTTGTCAAAACGTCAAAAAACATATTTCTTCCTAGTCAAATTCAGTCTCAGCAGACCTCTGGGATACGTGCCAAACAACCAAACAACCCTCCACATGAATACTGGGTACAACTCCGCAGCGCTGCTCATCCTTTTTTTTTCCTTTTCAGCGGCGGCAAGCAGAGGAATGTTTCTGGCAGGCATTGCGCATCACGTCCAACAGGCATACACATGTGCCCCTGCACGGCGCTGCCACCTGCTGTCTGCCTGACTGTCAGTCATCGCTCTGCTGCCTGTGCCTGTTGGAGTGTCTCTGTGTCTATCCCAATCTGTATGTGTCAGACACTACCAAGATTCACAGCACAGGTCGAAACTTCCGGTCTTTGTCATCCACATTTCTGAACACAGACTGACAAAGAGGTATTGAGGGGTAGGGGAACACACACACACACACACACACACACACACACACAGAACGAGAGAGAAAGAGAGAGAGAGCTGTTTTAATTCGTGAGACCACCTTGTACACAAAATGAGTCAGCAAAAAATAGTGAAAGAAAAAAGGGGGAAAATGTAGACATTGCATCAATGCACACAATACATGAATCATACAGAATATTGTTGAGCAATTGTAAGGCATAAAAACTGTACAACTCTAAATCTCTCGTTCTGTAATAAATATGCTGGAGTTTGATCAAGTGTATTTCTGGAATGCTTTACAATGCGTATTTTTCTTAGAGTGGAATGACATGGACAAACAAACAAATGGGAAATTATTTTCGTTTTCAATGTGATCACAGATAGGACATTTATATGTTGTTGTTTAAAAAAAAATAAAATTGAACACTCGTTGTTTGTGTTAATCTCACACAACCCAAGCCTTAGTCTAGTTAGTTAAAGTCTATATTTGGCAGTAGTAATCTATTTCTGGCGTGTGCCTATATGTCAATGAGAAGTGGTGTGACAGTGCGAATGTGTGTGTGAAGAAGCAACTGTGTACACAGGAACTTGAACTCATATCAGTGTCGCTGAGGCCTCGATACCTGCCACGTGAGTTCGGCCGTATTTTTTTGACTGTTGTGTACGCCCCAGTCTTTGACCAGGCATCTGCTGCACGTACAGGAAGGACGATCGCAGGTGTTGTTCGCGACCTTCAACTCATCTCTGCCGACGCCCCGTGTTTTATTGTTGGAGATTTTAATCACTGTGATTTAAAGAAAGCCTTACCTTCTTTTAAACAATATGTTACCTGCTGGACCCGACTGGACAAGACAATCGATCTGTGTTATGGGAACATTCCTAATGCCTACAAATCTGTTCCCCTTGCACCAGTGGGTGTATCTGATCATGATGTTGTTCATTTAATCCCAGCCTACAGACCAAAGATACAGACAGAGCCGATTGTGAAAAAGAGTGTGAAAGTTTGGACGTCAGAGAGTGTGGATGAACTGAGAGAATGTTTTGATTGTACTGATTGGAGTGTGTTGACTGACCCATGTGAGAATGTTCATGAAGCAGCTGATGTTGTTACATCTTATATCAGTTTCTGTGAAGACATGATAATTCCAACAAAAATAATAAAACGTTTCCCCAACAACAAACCATGGATCTAAAAGTCTCTCAAAACAATTTTAAACGAGAAAAAGGTAGCATTTCAGTCAGGGAACAAGAAGGATAGGAAACTGATACAAAAGAAGCTTAGAGGTGAATTACGAAGGGGACAGAGGAAATTCAAATCAAAAGTAGAGCAACAGTTTCAGACAGGAAAAATGGCAGATGCATGGGATGGGTTAAAAATTATTACTGGAGAAACGAAAAGGAAAACAGTAGCTTGTAAAATGAAAAAGGATGAACAGATTGATTTTTCAAATAAACTGAATGATTTCTACTGTCGCTTTGAAAGGAATGATCTGGGAAGGGAACTGGATAGTGTTATCTCACAGTTGCAGGAAAAGATCAAAGATAGGAACACAGGTGAAGACTTTGAGATCGATGCAAAAGTTGTTGAATCTTTATTTTTAAAACTGAATGTCACGAAGGCAATTGGCCCCGACAATATCTGCGGAAAATTACTGAAAACATGTGCTTCCCAGTTGTGTGACGTGTTCTGTAACATTTTCAACTGGTCTCTGAAGGACTGCTCTGTCCCCAGCATCTGGAAAAAATCTACTATCTGTCCTATCCCCAAGAAAAAGAACCCAGCCGCACTAAATGATTACCGTCCTGTTGCCCTGACTTCAGTAGTGATGAAATGCTTTGAAAAATTATTCTCCGACATCTTCTTTCTTTCACTGAACAGCAGCTTGACTCTCTTCAGTTTGCTTATAAAGCACACAGAAGTACTGACGATGCTATCCTAACTCTCCGTCATAATGCTTTCCTTCATTTGAATAACACGGGATCTCTTGTTCGTATCCTTTTTGTTGACTTCTCTTCTGCTTTTAACACAATACAACCTCATCTCCTTGCCCTCAAACTGCTAGGCATGGATGTTGATCCGAAGCTTACTCTTTGGATAGTAAGTTTTCTTCTCAATAGAACTCAGTCCGTCCGCTTTCATTCTGCCCACTCTTCTCTAACATCTACTTCTACTGGTGCACCCCAAGGTACAGTGCTGTCCCCTGTTCTTTTTACACTGTACACAAATGACTGCAGAGGCACGGAGGAAACTCCTGTCATAAAATATTCTGATGATTCAGCAATTGAAGATCTGTCCAACTCTGATGCTATTTATTTCAGTGAAATTAAAAAGTTCTGTTCCTGGTGTGAAAAAATATATCTGGATCTCAACGTATTGAAAACAAAAGAAATGTTAATAGATTTTCGGAAAGACCCCTTGCCTGTAGCTAACCTTGTTATTGATGGTCAAACAGTGGAGAGGGTCAATGAATATAGATATTTAGGGACCATCTTAGACAATAAGCTGACTTTTGACAGAAATGTTGATTCCATTCATAAGAAATGTCAATCTAGAATTTTTTGTTTACAGAAGCTTAGAAATGTTGGTATAAATTCAAATATTCTTCAAAGTTATTATCGATGTTGTATCGAGTCCGTGCTTACAGTTTCATTTATGTGCTGGTATGGAAGTTTGGGAGTGAGGAGTAAGCGTGTTTTGAACGATGTCATGAGTGTATGCAGTAAAATTGTGGGAGTGAAACAAGCTAGTATGCAAGAGCTGTATGAAAGTCGAGTGGTTAAAAAAAGCAGGCAGATAGCAACTGACGACACCCATATTTTAGCAAAGTATTATGTGCTATTGCCATCAGGACGACGCTACAGAACTTTTAAGTTGAAATCCAGAGCTCTGAAGACTTTTTTTTATTCCACGTTCAATCCACCTTTTAAATTCTTGAGAACTGTGTGTGTGTGTGTGTGCGCACGCGCGCGCGCGCGCACTCTCATGTGAGGCGTGTGAAAGTCCGTGCATGATAGGCTGTACCTTGTTCTAGTTGTGGTGTGTGTGTGTGTGTGTGTGTGTGTGTGTGTGTGTGTGTGTGTGTTTACTGAGCTTAAAACGTGACAATTGGTTATAATGAATGTGCAATATGTAGGAAGAATAATGTGCAATATGCAGGATGAATGTACAGTGGAATATGTCTAATGCTAACGTCCATATTCTAAATATATTACTGTTTAATAATTACGATGTAATAATTAATTGCAATGTTTTTAAAAGCGAATATGTGAAATGCTTTTATTTGAGAACATATGTTTATTACTCTTGTTTAATCAAGTTATCCGCGTGTGTGGGGTGGGTGGGGGGTAGGGGGTGGGGGTGCGGGTGTGTGCTGATCATCTGGTTGTGGTTTTCCGCAATTCATCTTTACTCTTATCTTATCTGTCTATTATAATCAATGTGCAGTATAGTAGGCTATGTTTATAATTATATTCAAATAATGTTTCTTAATTCTTTCTGTTTTTACATTAAGAATACTAGTTATTACCTGCAGTGTGTGGATGTATGTATGAAACGATGTATGTGATATTTTTTACATTTGTATCTTCGTAATATTTGTAGGGGCTGTTGTTGGCTTTTACAGTTATGGTCCCCATGTTGTTTACTTGTCTATGTTGTGATAATGCACCTGACCAAATTTCTCCAGTTGGAGGTAATAAAAGTTATTCTTATCTTACCTTCTCCAAAAGAGATTTGAGTGGGCTATATGGTACAAAGCATTCTCTTGCATCCAGTTTTGCATTGACGTCCTGATGAAAGAAATCCATTATTAGTTGTTAAAGAGTTTCCAGAATTTTCTTTTCTTCACTAAACCCACCATTTATCCAGACCTGTGAGAAACCAAACGAATCTAGACACCGCTCTCTTTGTATAGCCCAGGTATATAAGTGGTTTTGCTCCTCATTGTTGGGTATCTTTTCCAAGATCACTCCATATGCCTGCTTGGAAAATTTTAAAATACTCATATTTTGTAAGCGAAGCCAGTATCACAGAGAGTGAATAATAATACTGTCCACATACATAGGGTACCTGTCCCTTTCCCCGTAGATAATTGCATCAGTAGGTTTTGAGTGGACGTTCAGCAGACATTTACAAGCAAATAAGAGTACCAACTCCACAGTTTCAGACCTGTATAAACCCCAGATTTCAGATGCATACAGCAGCTTAGGTTTTACATGGACGTCAAATAATTATGACATATCCATCTTGCCGAGAGCCCACATCTTCAAAAACATCACCTTTAGCGCGTCTGCAGCATTCTTCTGGGGCTGCCTCAAAGGACATGGTGGTAAACGTCTGCAGCATTCTTCTGGGGCTGCCTCAAAGGACATGGTGGTAAACGTCTGCAGCATTCTTCTGGGGCTGCCTCAAAGGACATGGTGGTAAACGTCTGCAGCATTCTTCTGGGGCTGCCTCAAAGGACATGGTGGTAAACGTCTGCAGCATTCTTCTGGGGCTGCCTCGAAGGACATGGTGGTAAACGTCTGCAGCATTCTTCTGGGGCTGCCTCGAAGGACATGGTGGTAAACGTCTGCAGCATTCTTCTGGGGCTGCCTCAAAGGACATGGTGGTAAACGTCTGCAGCATTCTTCTGGGGCTGCCTCGAAGGACATGGTGGTAAACGTCTGCAGCATTCTTCTGGGGCTGCCTCGAAGGACATGGTGGTAAACGTCTGCAGCATTCTTCTGGGGCTGCCTCAAAGGACATGGTGGTAAACGTCTGCAGCATTCTTCTGGGGCTGCCTCGAAGGACATGGTGGTAAACGTCTGCAGCATTCTTCTGGGGCTGCCTCAAAGGACATGGTGCTAAATGCGAATGTAAGATATTTATGGCTGTTGACACTATCAATGCCTTTCCCTTTAAAGAACAATTTTTCATTTCTGACTAGATATTCATCCTTACAAAATACCAGAATCTTGGTTTTCAGCAAAACTGACTGAGACTGAGACCTAGCATGTCCGACGCCCTTGCAATATTGTCTATCTGCTTCGGGAGTTCAACTGGGGTTGGAGAAAGAAAAACTATGTCATCTGCAAACAACAATAAAAAGATTTCCTGCATACCTGGAAGAAACTGGAACCACAGTTTACGGCATCAGCAACCTCGGTAATCAGTAAAGAGATATCAAGCAAACTTGTTTCACACCATAAGGGCAAGATTTCAGAACCCCACCGGAGACAACTGTTTACAGGGCTGTACATGCCTTTGAGGAAGGAAGAGGGGGAGACAAAAGAAAAAGTGGAACGACAACATTGAGGAGTGGACAGGGACTCAGGCACTGACACACAACCGCAAGGGATGGAGGGAACTGGTGGAAATCTCATCAGGACGGCGCCCCGACGACTCCAACAGAAGTTAAGGGCGAAAGGCAAAGGCACATTCCTTTGAGCATCTGTATAAATCTTATTGACGTTTGTAGTCTTTGCTGAATATTCCGTAGCCTGTCTTTGTCCGCAGTACCAAAGGCCTTTTGATAATCAGTAAATGGAACATAGAACTTATTCCTGTTATGACCAGACAAACATTTCTTGATCACTGACATCAGAGTAAAATGTGATTAACGGTTGAGTAATGTTTACGGATTCCGCCTGCTGAGAACTGATTTTCCCTTCAGCTTCTGCCCACCTTTATAAACGTTGATTTAGGATAAAAGTAAACACCTTTCTAATTATGCTTGATAGAGAATACACTGTAATATTCTGGATTTGAGACGTCACCTTTCTTAAGTAAAAATATAACAACGTTTTGTCCAAGCTTCTGGATACTGACCACTATCGTACACCCGTTAAAGAGTTTTGTTTGGATGGTAACGATTATGTGTTCAACTGATTTTAGAAATTCGCCTAAAATTTGATAAGGCTGGCTGGTTTTCTAGGTCTGAGTCTTTTAACAGTCTGGCGGGCTTCGTGTTCAGTTGTCTCATCCAGCTCTGGGATGTATATTTCTTCTTTCTGTTCTTCACATACGTCTGGGTCAGCGACATGAGAGCACAACGAGAACCAAACGCTTGTTTGAAATGATCCTGCCAGCTATCAACACTTATATTGGGGAGATCCAGTGATTCTCTTTTAGCTTTCCGAATCGTTGAACAAAACATTGCACTATCATTTTCATTGCACTATCATTTTTATTTTGCAACATACTATTTATCACCTGTTTCCGGCACTCTTTTCTTTTTTGTTCGGAAAGTTTTTGGTACTCTGATCTTTTTTTGCCTGTATATTGGTTCATCATCTTTATCCCCCGTTCGATTCGACTGAGTTATGCTATGCCTGCCTGGCGTTTTTTTCTGTTTGTATTCATCGTCGAACCACATGTTTCTGTTTTTATTGCGTGGTGCAATATTAATGGTTTATTCATGCATTGTCCAGCATCCAGTAACATATCCAGTAACTTTTCTAAATCATGATCCACATTCGGTATCTTTTAACTTTCTGGGGAATAGATCACATTCATGAAAATCACCATCTTCATCCATGCCATCATCATTCAATTCACAGTCACCGATTCGGGGTTCAAATCATCACATACTAATAGTTTGTCGTGTGGCCAGTGGTAACACTTACTCAGGCAGTGGGATTTTTCATTGCGAATTTCGTGTGTTTTTATGTCAGAAATCATGATTTACCTGTCTGCCAAGTTTAAATTGTGGTATGAGTGCATGGGGAGGATAAACATAGGCCAATTATCATTCTTTGGCCCCTATAAATGACTTTTTGGGGGTGTATGTGTTTGAAACGGCACTACATCCCCATACTCTAACAGTTAATTTCTTTATATCTACAGAAATAGATAAGATTGAGCTATTCCATGAATGTTATACAAATAATGAGGCAGGAGACGATATGATTAACAAATAGTAAAGAGTGGTAACTCTCTCCATTACACAAGGTACACAACTTCAAGTCAGTGATGCCTACGCTACCGATTCAGCTAGCACACAGGTAAATAAAAGGTACATTGGAACAAACCCAGACACTTCCTCAAATTTGTGTTTGCAAATTTCTTCTGTCTTTGCTGCTGTGTGCACATGTCAAATGATTGGTATAAGGACAGGCCTGGCGCTTCCTTTTTTTTGAGGAAGTGTTTGGGTTTGTTCCAATGTACTTTTTATTTACCTGTGTGCTAGCTGAATCGGTAGCGTAAGCATCACTGACTTGAAGTTGTGTACCTTGTGTAATGGAGAGAGTTACCACTCTTTACTATTTGTTATTCCATGAATGACTTTCAAATTGGATTTGTACAGTAATACAACAGCATGTCAATTGATCAAATACTTCCGGTGTACTGAAAATGCTAAAACGTCAGCGACCTGGTTACAGGATGAAAGATTTCTGTATTAGCGTGATGTACCTGCTGACATAAATGGGTGCTGTATTAGAATACATTTGTGTTACACATCTAGTACTACATTTAATCAGTCTGACATGGTTTATGGTTTATGGTGGGTCAGGTCAGGGGCATA
This sequence comes from Babylonia areolata, assembly GCF_041734735.1. Lineage (NCBI taxonomy): Eukaryota > Metazoa > Mollusca > Gastropoda > Neogastropoda > Buccinidae > Babylonia > Babylonia areolata. The sequence continues at coordinate 23,241,830 of NC_134904.1, read as the reverse complement.
GCCCTTGCTACTGGTACCATGTAACCCAGTACTACCTGCCGAATGTGAAGTCTCCCGACGACGGACCAGGCGGAGGAGGAAACCTTTCCCAACGGCTGTGAAGGCGGAAGAGGATGACCAAAGGGCAGGGGGAGCTCTTATCCTTGGCTGGAAGTCCTCCTTGGAGACGGAACTCTGAAGAAAAAACCTGCACCTGCCGAGGCCGTTCTGCACGTGGCAGTATGTGGGACTGTGAGCGTCGGTAGACGAGAGAGTGGGGAAGGGACTGCACAACTCCTCTTCACTAAAAAAAAGTCACCTGTGCTGGTCAGGTAACCAGGTTAATGTCGGAACGACGAACTAGCCCTTCAACACCCAGCTTTCCCAAGCCCTGCGGCGATGGAGAAGTGGTAACGGGGACAGGCAGAGGATGCTGCTGGCAGTTCCTAGTCACGACTCTGCACGCAGGCGGCTGTAGGGTGATGGTCGTCCGCCGTAGACTGGGGCAAATGCGGCGCCCGTATTATCCCACAGTGTCAGAGCAGCCCTTTTTAGGGACAGCACTGCTCTCCCCACATGTAGAAGGGGAGATAAAAGGATCCCTAAACAAAGCCTACCTCGCCTATTACCTAGTAGGAAACCGCACCTACTTGGACATCCAACACTAGCGGTCGAAAACAACAGAAGAAAAGAACCAGGAGTCATGTCCTGACTCTGGGTGCCTGGAATGTTCGCACCCTTTTAGACAGAGACGACAGACCAGAAAGGCGCGCAGGACTCATTACTATAATGCTTGATCGCTACCAGGTGGACATTGCAGCCCTGAGCGAAACCAGGTTTGCCGGTGAAACCCAGCTGGAGAAAGTTGGAGGGGGCTACACCTTCTACTACATTGGGAAGCCAGATGGCCCCCCAAGAACCTCAGGCATGGGCTTTGCCATACGAACCAAACTTGCACTTGACAGCCTTCCACGTGGGATAAATGATAGGCTGATGACCCTGCATCTGAAGCTGTCCGAGGATCGCTTCTCCACAGTCATCAGCTGCTATGCCCCGACGATGACCAACCCTGATGACATCATCGAAGCTTTCTACGAGGAACTCAGCCGCACCATTTCAGCAGTAGACAGACAGGACAGGCTAGTCATCCTTGGGGATTTCAGTGAACACATGGATGCACCCCCGCTCCAAGCAATGGCACATGCTGGACGATGTGATTGTCCGGCAGAGGGACAGGGGTGATGTTTCCATTACACGCTTCATGAGAGGAGCAGTCTGTTGGTCGGACCATCGCCTGGTGCGCAGCAAGATGAACATCAGACTTGCACGCAAGCTCCAATCAGCCAGGCAAAACCCCCCTAGGAAGCTGAACATCCGCCGCCTCCCAATCACCAAGGATGTGCTGCAGCAGCAAATCCAAGCAGCTCTCCAAGAAATTCCTGCATCGACTGATGTAAAAGAGGTATGGAGCACCATTAGAGATGCTGTGTACACAGCAGCAGCTGACACACTCGGCTTTGTATGTACAGAGGAGCCACAAAGACTGGTTTGACGAGAACGACTCTGGAATCTCCAAAAAACACTGCATATATATATATATATATATATATATATATATATATATATATATATATATATATATATATGTGTGTGTGTGTGTGTGTGTGTGTGTGTGTGTGTGTGTGTTCTTAAATGCAAATAATGAAACATCGGCACAGGGAAAGAAGCCGAAAAGAAGGATACCACAGTTGAACCATCAACTCCCAGGCAAAAAGGACAACTTGCACTGCAATCTTCAACCTTTTTGTTTCCAAAAGATTGCTGCATCATGCATGACAAAACGAAGAAATAGAGCCCAGTTTCTAAAGACCATAGCTATCAAATGGGGAAAATTGTGACTCGATTAAAACAAACAAACAAACAAAACAAAAAAAAAAAAGAAAAGAAAAAAGAAAACAACAACCCCCCCCCACCCCCCCAAGAAACAGCTACACTAACCAAAGAAACTGTTGTGATTGTCTGAATATGTGACAAATCTTGTGGCATGGGAAGCATCGTACCGCAAATCCTTCAAAAGGAGCTTAATTCTGAGGTATGAGTACAGACATGGAAGAAGGGAGAAAGCATTTACAGAGCAAAAGGTAGCCCTTAGGATTGCTTTTGATCATCTGTGCGAATAAATGGAAAAGAGTACAATTGGCGAAGACGTGTATTAATGCTGAGAGAAGTATCATGCATGCAAGAGAAACACCCACAGTTTTACAATCCAAACCACCGGACTGAACACTCTTGGAGCAAAATAGGTGTTGAAGCTCCAAATAATGGGAGTGATTTACTGTACTCATCAGACATACACACAGGCCAAACCATTGAAAGTACTATTGTTGCTTCTGCATCGGAGGATAGAAGGTTGGAAGAGGCAGCTCTCACTCTCCGCTGTCTCATGCAGCGTTCCAGAGCAGCTTGTGAGCCCTTGGCCACCACCAATGGCGTCTTTTTTGACTGAACAACCAAAGGCTTTTGATTCTGCAATGGACGTTCTGAAAAGTGTTCTGACTGGAAATAAAAATGTTTCTGAAAAGAAATACAGAATCACTGCATCTATTTCGCAAGTCGTGTTATGAGCATAGATGCTCTTCCACATGACGAACCAGAGCAACACCCGACAGGAGAAAGGGTTGTTCCGGAACTGGATAGTCTTATAACGGAAGGAGAAGTAAGAGATGCTATAAAAACATAAAACTGGCTAAAGAAGCCGTATCAGATGAAATTTGCGAAATATGTTGAAGACGCTGCTTTCTCTTTTCTGACCAAACTGTTTAATAAACTTTACGACACGAGTTATTTCCCCTGAATTGGCACAAATCACTTCCACTTCAAATATCTGTTTTTAAAAAAAAGAAGAAAAAAAAGAAGAAAAAAAAAAAGAAGAAAAAAAAGAAAAAAAGAGGAGATGAAACAAAACCTGACAACTTCATTTTTATTTGTCCTAAAACAGAACCATATCCGTCAGAAATATATTCCAGAGTTGATGAAAGTAAATGATTATATATTGCTAATTGCTCTATAAAATCTATGCTTTACTTTCCAGAGAAATCTTGCAATGTATACCTATTGCAGTTCTAAGTACAGGAACGAACAGCAGTTGTATAATGTACATATGTGTTCACGCATACTACTAGTACGCTCCTTTATCTTTTCCAGCCACTGCTTTGCAATAAAAATGACGATCCATACTAATTTATGTATTTACTGACATCTTTATTATCATTTTTCAGTTACTCTTGTACAAAACTTGCTTTTCTGTTGGGCTGTGTGTCTGTGAAATAGCCCGTTGTATCCATCTTCCCCCTTTTGTGTACGGGCCGGTGGACTTCACAATTAAACCCGTGTCAGTGCTAGTGTCAATGTCTCATCCGGAATGATTCAATAACCAGAGCAACAAAAAAAAAGGAAAAAAAGAAAGAAAAGACAATCAGTCTGTCATTCAGTCAGGCAGACATAATACGTGTGCTGACTGTGGCAGTGTCCTGCAGCAGATGAAGAATGCAGGATGTGGCTCTGTGTAAGACAGCTCTGTGTAAGACAGCGGGGCCAACACCTCCAGTGATGGAAAGAGAGTGTGTGAAGCAAAAGATATGGAACACGGGATTGAAAAATAAAACGCAAAAAAAAAGAAAAAAAGAAAAAAAAAAAAGAAGAAAAAAAAAAAAGAACGAAAAAGGAACTAGAAAAGCAAGAAGTTGCATACACTATTCCCATCACACACGACCTCGCTGTACTCACCCGCTGACGCGAGTTCCTCCCCCTACAGCCAGTAAGACCAGGCCCAGAAAGAGGAAGAGCAGCGCCCCGGCCAGTAGAGCCTGCACCGCCCGGACAGGCAGCACCCAGTCATGGTAAGTCCGCCAAGCCACCCGCGCCGGCTCCTCCGCCATCTTTCAACTCTTGTCGGAAACGTGGGATGACGTCAGGCCGCTGAGGCTGGTGGAAACTGCCGGTTGTCTTGAAGAGGGTGGCAACAGGAAGGGGGCTGCTCAGGTAGAGCGGCATGTGATGATGGTGGGTAGTACTGCTGTTCACACAAGTTCACTGAAAAACAAGGCGAAATTCTGTTAAAACTGTCTATTGTCTTGTACGCCCAATTCAATTCAATTTCACCTGTCTATAGTGTTGGTCACATTCCATACAAGATGACACAGGTAAAACCACACAGGTGAGACTACCAGAATGCCCAGAAGTAAAGAACACGTATCAATAAAGAGATTGAAGCAGCTATATGCGAACACACACACACACACACACACACACACACACACACACACACACACACTGGCCACCAGAGTTCATGGGAAAACATGATCTTGGCCACGGATACCAACAGCTCCAGGAGACAGAAAGATCAAAGTAGCTTTCGATATCAGGCACAGCAAACCGGCCCTGAACACAGAGGTGGGATCACAGAACCTCCCCAACCAGTACGGAACAACACTTGCACCACGTGCAAGTTGACGCTCATGCTCCAGAAGTACGACCTTCACAGCTTCAGCTGAGGACTGTCAGTGTGGTGAGACTGAAAGCTGGCACAGCTACAACATGGCCAGTTATGTCACACATTTGAGGTCATCAGCATGTTGTGGCATAGAATGACAACCACGTTAATTTGATTTTTTTTTTTCTAAAAGTGAACAGAAAACCTTTTAACAAAATAAAATAATAACGAACCAAGCGCAGAGAAACTGTTCTTCCAGCATCAGCTTGAACGGTATTCAGAACTATCAATTTTGTAATGTTGCCCTGGGTTCTTTTTATATGCGCTCGATGCTTACTACCAACATTCGTTTATGTTTTACGAAAAAAAAAAAAAAATCACCCAGATCACGTGACCCGTACGCAGCTGAAGCCTAAAATATAAAACAGTAAGTCTAATAAAAATACACATAACAATAACAGGGGGAGGGGGGTTGGGAGAGGAATGCTCATTGCCAAAGGAAGCATAACTCAACATATAAAATAGTATGAGAATAAAAATGTCACAGGTGAACGAGAGATAGAAGCAGACAGACAGACAGACAGAGGGAGAGGGGGACTCAGAGAGAGAGAGAGAGAGAGAGAGAACAGTATCAACTAGTGAATAGATAACCTCATATTACATGGAACATGTAATAGAGAACAGCAGGTCACTCAGGAAGACAAAGTAACGTGCATTGTAATCATCAAATCAACACACACACACACACACACACACACACACACACACACATATATATATATATATATATATATATATATATATATATATATATATTTATATAAGGACTATGCACATATCGGTACACATACATCAATACATCGAACTGACAATGGAGCAACTGGCAACTACTGCATGGATATAACTACATTTAATAGAAAGAAATTACCGAAGAAGCAAACAGAAGTAACATGCATTACAAACGAATGAAATATTATAAAATAACACTTCAATTAACACACAAAAAACAGGGGTGCAATATAATATGATGAGGTGGGGGAGTGGGGGTCCTGGGCAACCGTACACACCAAGAGTCAGTCGGTATCAACAAAGTGGACAATACATTACACTGTCATGAGGTGGGAAAGGTCATGTTTTTTGAAGGTAGTATGGCAGTGGTGTTGTTTTATTGTTTCCAGGAGTGAGTTCCATAGAGTGGCGCATGGGTAAACCAAAGTGGATTTGAACAAATCAATTCTTGGGATTGGGATATGAACTTTGGGGGGTGGGGGGGGGGGAGGGGATTCCTTGATGACTTTACAGAGAATTTGTTTATCATTGTAGGTGGTGAATTTCCCGTCATAATCTTGTGCATTGGTATTCCTTTGTTGTACTCTAATCCACGGACTAGGGGTCAAAGAAATGCTTTATTTTGGACAGTTGATGGTTGTTCTGGGATGTATTTTTGCAAAGGGAAGTAATGTGAGGAATCTAAGTCAGATTGTTGTCTAATATGACTCCCAGAACCTTACGATCACTAACCTGTTCAACAGGTTCATTTTTAAGTTGGATGGGAGGAAATTTATCGATAGTGTTTTTGCCTCTTTTGTCTGGTGGTGGTCAACATGCATTTTGTTTTTAGTGGATGAAGAGACATGTGTTCAGTCCATTGAACGAGTTCATTAGTACTTTCTTGTAAGTCTTTAGCAAGAGCGTTGATATCAGTATGGGATGTGTGGATTGTTGTATCATCCGCAAAGAGTTCGCACGCGGATTTTATATGGACAGGCAGGTCATTTATGTATATTGAGAATAGTAAAGGGCCTAAACAGACCCTTGAGGAACGCCATAGTCAAGCACTGCTAGCACGGAGACTGACGAACCCATTGTCACGCATTGTTGCCTGTTTGTGAGATATGACTGGAGTAAACTAAGACTACTGGTTGCCAGTCCATATAGTTCAAGTTCTAGCAGAATTAGGCAGATATCCCATTTCTATGACCGCAGTGTGTCAGGTTATATCACTCTGGGTGCACATCATATAATCAAAAAGAGATAGCTATTTGGGGTAAGCATATGATGATATGTTCAGTTATGGATGAAATGACTAGAAAAATTCCTTAACTTAATTTTGTCAAAAAGATCCTGGTTTCAGACGGATTCTCCCACGTGTTAGAAAACCAGGGTGCACTCAAGTTAGGCGACAAAAATATTTTGTTATAAATAAACTACAAGATAACAATGTTCAAATTGGAACAGCACAAAGAATGGGGCCATTTCAAGGCTCACCTTTTATTGTAAAATTACAAACACTTATACATAACAACCCAACATTATCAGCTGCAAAGATTCTAAAAACAGACTGGAAGAGCGTTATCAGGTCGACTGCAAACAAGCGTACATGAACCTGAAATGAGAGAGGACGTCACTCCAACATCACGAGGAAACGGACCGACTATGTAAAGCATATGGAGTTTTGAGGATGAAATGCATTTTCTGGATAAATGTTGAACATAGACATACATAGTGTAAACATATCTCAGTTACTGCGACATGAGATCACGTCTCTTTGTGCATATTAATTCCCGTTCTTCAATCATTTGTCAGATGGTACAATAAACCAAACTCCGAGTTATCCGTTGCCATTCAGCTCCGTCTCTCTCTCCATATCTATATATATATATATATATATATATATATATATATATATATATATATATATGTGTGTGTGTGTGTGTGTGTGTGTGTGTGTGTGTGTGTGCGTTAACGTTCGCAATCCATAACTATGTCTTATTGAAGATCCTGCATGTGCTGACAATTTACTGCTTTTACCTGTTAGTTGTGTTTAGTTCTAGCGTCCATAGATTCCTTTGATGGGTTTTACGACAAATAAACTGAGCTCTGAGTTCACACTAGCACACAGAGGTACACACAGACACAGACACATTACACTCACACATACACTGACACAAATGCACACATATATTCATACATACACTCACACACACACACATGCACACACCGCACACACACGCACACAAAAACGCGCGCTTGCACTGTGGTTCTTTTGCCTTTGCATCAGTCTCCAGATGTATCAATTCCGGTTTTTACTGTGCACGTTTTACATCAATGCTTCGTGAATTCAGCAGTTCGACTGATTTACATGACGAAATTAGTAAAGACAGATCCAACGGTTGTGTGGAATATTCTCTCTCTCTCTTCCGCCTCACTTTTCACAGACACACACACACACACACACACACACACACACACACACAGTGTGAGAGAAAAAGGGCACATGTTTACAGAAAGAGATGGAGGTGGAGAGGGGCTACGTTTTCCCCAGCAAAGGTTCTGTGCAGGAGGGGCTATGTTTTCCCCAGAAAAGGTTCTGTGCAGGAGGGGCTACGTTTTCCCCAGCAAAGGTTCTGTGCAGGAGGGGCTATGTTTTCCCCAGCAAAGGTTCTGTGCAGGAGGGACTATGTTTTCCCCAGCAAAGGTTCTGTGCAGGAGGGGCTATGTTTTCCCCAGCAAAGGTTCTGTGCACAGACTATAATCTGACCACTGTGTGCGCTTTGTCAAGGTTGCACCTGACAGCAGTAACATTCCCCTACCCCGCACTCCACACTGAAAACATAAATCCTACCACCCCACCCCTCCCCAATTTTCCAAAGCTCACCTTGTGACCCCAGCAGTCAGCAGACCATCAGTGGAATTGACCCTCCAGTCCACGTGCACAGAAATATCTGCACTGGGCGCAGCGTGCAAGGTGATGGCGAGGGTGTGCCTTCAACACATCCAGCCTCCTGCTCTCAAAACAGACGGGAAACACCGAAGAAGGCCGCCACCCATGCGGTCACATATTCGTCAGGAGTGTGTATGTGGGCTTTATGTTTGCCAGTCACCACTGAGGATGTGAAGAAATCCCCACCCAGACCTTCACCCGGTAGATTGTTGCTGCAAATTGAGCGCGTGCTATTCGTTTCACGGCTGGCCAGCTGTGAACTGGAACATCGTCATGGGTGAGCAGGACGGCATCCTTCAGGCACAAGAATCAATGTGCTGTGTGGTTTTAGAGAAGTGCCAAGCGACAGGACCCGGGCTGGAGCAGACAAACACACACCTAAAATATGTTGGCGCACTGACTCGTTCACAGAGAAAGCAGAGGTTACCTCCCCACAACACACAGCGCGGAGAGCGAAACTCAGGTGCGTGGCCCCACGGAATGGAAGTCCGTGACGCGGCCATCGGGCTCAATAGTGTGGAGGGGAAGAAGGGAGGCCGGCCGCGCGCTAGCGGGCTGCCATCTTGCTGGAGGCTACTGATTGCCGCGCGCGCCTCTCCCTCTCTCTCTAATTAAGCTGGCAAATCTGTTGTGCCTGAAAATTACCTTGGTTTTAATGTCTCCAAACAACTGGACAAGAGAGAGAAGAGAAAGAGAGAGAGATGAAGGTTACTCAGCTTAAAATGTTAACTGCGACGAAAACTTACAGGAGGGAGGGGGGCAAAGAAAGAAAACGAGATAAAGGTGATGGCACACACACACACACACAGAAACACGCTCGCGCGCGCGCGCACACACACACACACACACAATGTTTTTGGCTGTTGTTTTCTTGTTGCTTTTTTGTGTTTTTTGTTGTTGTTTTTTTTTGTGGGACCTCCAACCTCTTAGCTAATTTTTCCCACTTCTTCTCTCCCCCCCCCCTTTTTTGTGGTCATACACACACTGACGCTGTTTTCTGGTGTCTATTGTGGGGCCTCCAACCTCCTATTTTTCCCATTTTCTTTTTTCCCCATCTACTTTGTTTTCTGTTTTTCGTTGTTTCTTTTGTTTTCTTTTATTTCCAAGTCCGTTTTCTTTCCTGTTGTTTTTTATATTAAAAAAAAGTATTTTAATTTTTTCATCCTTATTTATTTATCTATCTTATTGCCTCACTTGTGTAAACAAAGTGAGTCTATGTTTTAACCCGGTGTTCGGTTGTCTGTGTGTGTGTGTGTGTGTGTGTGTCCGTGGTAAACTTTAACATTTTCTCTGCAAATACTTTGTGAGTTGACACCAAATTTGGCATAAAAATAGGAAAAATTCAATTTTTTCCAGTCATTTTGTTTAAAACAATATTTCACCTCTGGGATGGGCACAAAAAAAATTAAAAAAGCAGCCAAATTATATGCAAACTGAATTTACTGTTATATATATATATTTTTTTATTCTCTAAACTTGGCACTTTGACCTCTTATTCTGACACAACAACAAGAGCAGTCATTTTTATCATTTTTTGTTCAAACAGGATCTCCTTTTGCTAAGCATGGAAGTTATATTTATTTTGCATGTCTTTGGTGCAGATAGTAAAAAAGGGAAATTAATCTGTAATTATTGCTAGGGGGCTTAATTTGCTTTAAACTGATCTTTCTCATCTTAAACATTACATTTTGAAATTATACTCAATACATAAAAAGCTTGTGTGTTTTACTCTCAGTGTACAGGGCTTTCACTATGTTCATTCACCCAAGTGGTCTTTTTCGGAAAATACTAAAATCAATACGACAAGTGGACTTTATAGACCTATTGGCTGAGCATGGCAAAAATCAATTGTGTACACATATTTATACATATTCAAAGCGCGTGCTCATATTCTTCGCGAACGCGAATGATGCCATTTTGTTTCAAGTTGTTGACCTGCCCGTTCAATCCTATATTCCATGGACAATACACGATAACATGTGATGGAGAGTTGGAGAAGGAGACCGTTAAATATTTATTCAGAGAAAGATTTGTGAACGCCTCATCACTTACTGGATTATGCCCCAAACTGCCATAAAAATATCCACAGAATCAGTCGGAATTCACAGTTAACAATAATAAACATAGAGAGTTAATACCCTTGAATTGATGAAACGCAATAATGTCCAGTCTTGACTTTTCTCAAAATGAAGTCCTTTTCACTTCATATGACATTTAGAAGTACTTGTACTTGGCTCTACATGTTATTAGTTTAACAAAATACTCATTTACATATCAACTTTAAAACTATAAAACTAGAATGAACATAAAAGAGAAATTGAATCGACCCTGTCAACCGGGTGTAACTAAACATGTACATCTATTTAGATCCAGAGAAAACGGCTAAATGTTGCAGTGTGATTGCGGCGATAGCCACGTCTCCTTTACCGCGGACTTAAAAAGAATGTTTAATTGCTCTTAATGTTTTTTTTAATTCCCAAGATACACCAGAATAATACGATTTAAACAGCGTTCTCACTGCGAATACCGCAATCGACTTATCGCCCTTTAAAAAAGCATGTTTCTATATTATATTTTTGAACGTCAGTTAAGGAGCCACGATAGTGTAATGGATAAGACAGTTTCTTCTCATCCGAACACGCGGGGTTCGAATCTGCCGGTAGGACTTTTTTTTCTTTCTTTTTCTTTTAAACCGAAGCTTTATAATAACAAATACAGAACACATTTTAACGAATATATATATTTTTTTAAAGTGTATCACAAGTGAGTCTTGAAGGCTTTGCCTCTCTTGTTTTATTTTTTAAATTATTCATTTAATGTTATTTCATCCCCATTTATCATTATCATTTTTAAAAAAAAATTGTTTTCATTTCTATTTTTCTATTTTTATTTTGATTATAATTATTTTACTATTATTCTTATTATTATATCTAAATTTTGATATTAATTTACTTCTTTTTTTTTCTCAAGGCCTGACTAAGCGCGTTGGGTTACGCTGCTAGTCAGGCATCTGCTTGGCAGATGTGGTGTAGCGTATATGGATTTGTCCGAACGCAGTGATGCCTCCTTGAGCTACTGATACGGATACTGTCTGAGACAACTATTTCTTGCTTTAATAATAATAATATTAATGATGATGATGATGACGATGATGATCTTCTTCTGCGTTCACTCGTATGCACACGAGTGGACTTTTACGTGTATGACCGTTTTTACCCCGCCATGTAGGCAGCCATACTCCGTTTTCGGGGGTGTGCATGCTGGGTATGTTCTTGTTTCCATAACCCACCGAACGCTGACATGGATTACAGGATCTTTAACGTGCGTATTTGATCTTCTGCTTGCATATACACACGAAGGGGGTTCAGGCACTAGCAGGTCTGCACATATGTTGACCTGGGAGATCGTAAAATCTCCACCCTTTACCCACCAGGCGCCGTCACCGTGATTCGAACCCGGGACCCTCAGATTGACAGTCCAACGCTTTAACCACTCGGCTATTGCGCCCGTCAGACGATGATGATGATAACAATGATAATAATAATAATATTATTATTATTGTTGTTGTTATTATTATTATAATTATTATCATGTTGTTGTTGTTATCATTGTTATCATCAATTGTTGCTATTATTATCATTATCAGCATCATTGATATTATAATTATCGTTATTATTCGTCGTTATCATTATTAATATTATGGTCAAGACTAAGAGAGAGAGAGATATATCAAAAATAAAAGATTTTTTCTTTCTTTTCTTTTTTTTAATTATTTTTTTTATATTTTTTATTTTATTTTATTTTTTATATATAATAGTACTCTTTCCCATACCACCTATCGCTGTTTATTGCCAAACAAAGATTAAATATTTTGCTGAAATTGTCTACACTCTACTACTGTCCTGCAGTGAAATGTACGCTGCCAGCCTCTAGCAAGATGGAGAACCGGCTGCCGCGCGCGGAGGCCTGTTTATATTACCACAGCTGCCACTCCTTCCCATTCAGCGCAGTGGACGCGGCCCTCAGAACTTCACAACCGCTTTGCTCTTGCTCCCGTCTATTGGCAACCAGATCCACACGGGCCTGCCTCACTATCACTTCTCTCACACACATGTATGGCGGTACACACTGCAACCCGCACCAGCTGGCGTGCCGTGTCGATCACAGGCAGTGTGTTAGTTATGTCAGGTGGAAACTGAAGTCAGTCGAGGGGGGGAATACGTTCAGGTGGCCCGGGAAGCCAGAATGACTTTTTTGTGCGTTGGGCATCCAGTGATTGAACTTTAAACCCTCTTGATGCGAACTCCACGCTCAGTCGGTTGAGCTGCTTTGCTACTTTTCCTATGAATAGGAATCTTTTCTTCGGACTCTACTTTTTGTCAGCAGTGGATAAAGTAACCACTACTGCGATCAAACACTCGATATTTGAAGGAGTCCAGAGTTATCGGCCTTCTGGTTGTCCAGTTTTTGTGTTGAAGCAGTCAGTACAGCGTTACCACTGGTTCCCAGTTCAGCGCGGTGGGTATTACAATATTGTCAGGGCTGTCACCATCCCGTTTTACTTGTTTCACCCCAACTTCCACCCTTTTTCTCTTTCTTGCCTCGTCACGTTTTCGCTGTTGAGCTGAACTGGGGGAAAAAAAGCACCCAATTTACCAGATCTGTAGACAATGCGGCAATGTCCAAAGTTCTTCCCCTGTACTCTTTCCATCTATTTTCGTTTCGAAGACGGAAAAAGTTGTAAATTGGTTAAAAACATTGTAATACATTCTCTTCATTTCTTCCCCCTCTGGAATGCTGTAAAGAGTGGAGTGGGTGAGATGTAGAGTATTCATTACAATGTTATCAACCAATTTACAAGTTTTCCGTCTTAGAAACGAAACACAGGGGGAAAGATGTGGATATTGCCAATAATGCTATTCAATCAATCCAGCAACTGAATCAGTTTGGAAAGTGTGTGTGTGAGTGCATTTGTACGCAAGTGCGTTTCTCTGTATTTGTGTGAATACAGGATGGAGTAGAACAGAATGATGCCGAATGCACATAAATGACAGTCTTTATTCTCCGGCCAAGTCAGTCAATAAAATCAGACTGTGCCGTGGTAACGTCCCGCCCGATGGTCACTGGATCGATTATAACGTGGCTGTAATCAATAACGATAACAGTGCTTTGTACTGATTGACCACATTAAAACTAGAAATAGACTCCTGTTTTGACAAAATACCATTCTTGTAAAAGATACGTTATCATTATCCACCATTTAAGAGTCCGTAGTCAAATGTCTATATCACGGTATCACAGACTGGTTTTGACGTTGATATCGCTTGCTCAGTCAGGAGGCTAAATTGAGATTCACAACAGAACCTTGTGTCTGTTGAATGTGACTGGAAAAACTGTATCCACAATATCAAGACGGAATAAGTAGTGTTCACAAAAAAGGCGTGGGCGTTCACTCCACCAGTCACACAGAGGAGTGGAGAGGTATAAATGTGGACACAGCCATGAACTGACTTTGCAGAAACTCGTAAAAACACCGCCCAACCTGTCGCTTCCAAGGATGGCATGGTGGCCATTGCAGAACCCATAAATATCATGGTGGATCAACTGAAGAACTGCATCTGCTGCAGGTAGATTCGCAATAATTTTGTGTTCAGGTTGTGTCCATTGACAGAAACATACAGCAATAATTTTGTGTCCAAGTTGTGTCCATTGACAGAAACATACAGCAATAATTTTGTGTCCAAGTTGTGTCCATTGACAGAAACATACAGCAATAATTTTGTGTTCAGGTTGTGTTTATTGACAGAAACATACAGCAATAATTTTGTGTTCAGGTTGTGTCCATTGACAGAAACATACAGCAATAATTTTGTGTTCAGGTTGTGTTTATTGACAGAAACATACAGCAATAATTTTGTGTTCAGGTTGTGTTTATTGACAGAAACATACAGCAATAATTTTGTATTCAGGTTGTGTCCAGTGACAGAAACATACAGCAATAATTTTGTGTTCAGGTTGTGTCCATTGACAGAAACATACAGCAATATTTCCGGCAAACACTTAACTTGAGGTGCAGAAGTTACATCGATAATCAGAAATCAATCTGTATTCATGCTGTTCAACCTTTGCTGAACTATGTCCTGGTCTTCATTTCCACTTGCAGGCTGTAAGCTGTTCACGTTCAAGGCACCGACTTTCCACTTCCAGGCATGCTCTTCATGACTATCTGATGCACTTCATTTTGCCACCTTCATACTCCAGGCATGCTATTCATGACTATCTGATGCACTTCATTTTGCCACCTTCATACTCCAGGCATGCTATTCATGACTATCTGATGCACTTCATTTTGCCATCTTCATACTCCAGGCATGCTATTCATGACTATCTGATGCACTTCATTTTGCCACCTTCATACTCCAGCCAGCTGCATTTTTTCCCATGCTAAACTGACTTCTACTGCACCAGGATTCACGAGTTACATTTGCAAATGTTAACACGTATCTATATATTCATATTCTACATGTTAATAAGCAGATCACGAAGCATTTTTTGTGCATTGCGTAAAGTAATGGTAATAATAGGTAGTATTTACGTGGTGCAAACTCCCCATTGTAATGAGCTCTAAGCGCCATACATGAAACAACGCGTATACAATAGTGCGTAATAACATACCTTTGCACATGAAAAAAACAACACATATATGTGTATCTATACACCAAGACAATAATACAATTTGCAGATATAAACAATCACACACAGACACACACATACACACACGCACACACACGTTCGCGCGCACACACACGCCCGCGCACACACAAACATATACCTCCCCCCCCACACACACACCACATGATAACTTCAGTAAAGGGCAAAGTGGTGTGGGTAGGAGGAGGAAGAATGCAGAGAATTAGCTGTGATCATCACGCCCAAAGGTCTGTTTGAATGGATGGGTTTTCAAAGTTTGTTTTGAAAGAGGACAGTGTTGGTCAGTGACAGAGATCCAGAGGAAGAGAATTCCAGACAGAAGGTGCTTGATGCAGAAATGTCGACAAAACTGTATTTAAGAACTAAATGATCGCGTGTTGCCTTCATTGATTCACCCTTCCAAACGGTACAATACTGATGTCATTCTTTATTAAATGTCATGACTGATAAGAAACTGGAAAACATTCATAAAAGCAAATTTGTGTCTTCTAAGAATTTAGTATAGAATATACGAAATTGAAAATGTTCGTTTCCTTTTGATCCAAAAGAGCTCTCGTACTTTCTGTATGGTGTCTGTTATCGGTCGCAGTGTCCTACTCACAGAGGTATAGGTCAGCATCAGCGCGGCAGTAGTCAGTCACATGTACTGTACCGCGCTGAACGCTTTCTGGCGAGCTGCAGTCTGCGATGTCGTAACTCCCTCACACGCTATCGCCTTGCCACTCTGTAAAGCGCTCGCTCGCGGCCAGAAGTGTGAATAATGATTATTAAAAATCAAACTCTATTGATGTTCCCGCTCCACTACAGTGGTAAACTTTATATCAGTGTGATCAGTATGATTTATTCTATTTTCTTGTAAAAAAAGAAAAAAAAAGAAAAAAAGAACAAAAAAAAAAAGAACGGTTTTGTTGCACGTATTTGGACCATTTTTGTATCGGCCCGAGACTATAATGTTTGCCTCGGACATTTCTGAAGATAGCAGGAAGAAAGCATTGCTTCTACACTACGCAGGAGATGAAGTCTTTGAAATATTCGACTCTTTTACAGAGTAACAGGAGGAACTGTAAGCGAATATATTGTTGCAAACAGTCACCGTGGAACTACTTCACACCAACACAAAACACGTCATTCGATATCTTCAAACTTAGTCAAGAAAAGCAGCAAGACGTTGAGGGATATTGATTCGGATGATAAGAAAACAGAAGTTCAAGCTTAATGCGTGATTTCCGTGATCTTGACATGACAAAGAAAATCTAGCTCAGACCATTACTCTGAACACAAAGATTCATTTCAACATGGACAAGGGGGACATCGCAAGTACTGAGGTGATTGAGCACATTTAACCCAATGCCGTTTCTGTGAGGGGAGTTTTTTGCATAAAGGGGCATGCCAGGGAGTGCAGACTATGTCACATAACTGGACATCTTGCTGATATTCACATCGAATAAGGCACAATTACCCAGATGACTAACATGCAGATTTGGTTGATGTCTAAGCAAGCAGTTCATTAACATCCAGTGCTGAAAGCATCTACCATGTTTCAAGCAACAACAACAACAAAAAGTGAAACCACCTATTATCATTGTTATTATTGTTATTATCATTATCATTTATATCATTATTATGAGCATCTACGCCTAATCTTGAAATAAGTCCTGGGCGTTTACAAATAGAGCACATATGTAAATATCAAAAAGGAAAATTTTAACACAAGATACCAAACATTCAAAATTATTCATCACCCTCCACCCCACACACACACATACCCACACACACACACACACACACACACACCCTAAATACACACAAGCACACGCGCACGCTTACACACAAATCATAGCACACAATCATAAACAGTACACAATCAAAAATACAACCAACAAATTTCGAAACTATAAAAACTCTCTCACTCACTTATTGTCATTTTAGTTCATACTGGAAAAGGATGAGCTGCTGAGAATTATTCAAGGGGGGAAAAGTTGAGTCTTCAGACTGGATTTGAAAGATTGCAGCGAAGATGGGTGACGGAGAGGCTGAGGAAGTTGATTCCAAAGAATGGGGGCTTGGTATGAAAAATTGCGTTGCCCATACGTTTTGGTTCGAGCAGGGGGGATCCTAAGCATGCGGGTGTCGGAAGAAGAGCGGAGTTGGCATGAGGGTATGTCAGGATGAATGAGGTGAGAAGGATACCGTGGACTAGTAGCCCACATCACTGAAGCCCACATTTCAGATACACACAGAAAGGCGTGTCCAAATGTAAACTGCAAAACCATCAACCTTCATTTACGCTTTTGATTCTGCTACCCTATTCCCTGTGAAAGGATATTTCTCTACCAACATTGTATTCGCTGTAAAAAATAAAATAAAATAAATAATAATAAAAACTGTACAAGATACATTTTAATTCAGTTGTAGAAAACAGATCAAGAAAATTAGATTATCTCCTGAGTCACTGAAAATGGAACATTTTGCATTCTCATCAAACATATCAAGCGACGTTATATCAATTGTCATTCAGTTTCCTGAGTTATCTGACAAAAAGATGGGGAAAATTAAAGACATCAACGTAAAGCAACACATTGATAAATCTGAGCAACCAGTCACACAAAGTCACAGAAGAATACCATTTCATGTCCTGAAAGACGTAGAAAAAGAACTTGAAAAGCTAGAAGAGATGGACATCATCGAAAAACTTGAAGGCCCACCCTCATGGATCAGCCCAGTGATCGTGGTACAACAGAAAAACGGAGGTGTTCGAGATCGCATTGATATGCGAGAGGCAAACCAAGCTATAAAAAGAGAAAAGCATCCAGTGCTAACTTTGAGCAATCTCATTTCTTACCCGAATGATTCCATGTTTTCTCAAAAGTGGATCTGACAAATGCATACCATCAACTTGAAGCGGACAAAGACAGCAGAAACATCACAACAATTATCACTCATGTTGGACTGAGGCGGTATGAAGGACTGTTGTTCGGAGAAAATGCAGCTTCAGAAATATTTCGTAATGTAATTGCTTAACTCTTGAATGACATTCCTGGAGTGAAGTATCTGTCTGACGACGTCATCATCCACAGGACGACTCCGCAAGAACATGATCTGGCTCTTCAGGCAACACTACAGAAGCTTTGCCAGTATAGTGCAAAATTGGTCAGAATAGAATCTATTTACCCTGAGTGAACTTCCATTCTTTGGTCATGTTTTTGGTAACCAACCCAGCAAACCCAGAGAAGATAAAAACAATCACCTACACTCTACCACTGGAATGTTGCTAAGTGCGCTCATTCTTGCCAATGACACAAATACGTCTGTCACAATATTCATAACAAATCATACGATTAATAACAGAACCATTATAAAACCTGACAAAACCTGATGGAAATCGTAAAAACAGAACAGCAAGTGTTCAACAAGCTCAAACAACACAAGACCAAAACACCACTTTAACCTACAAATGATGGTATACAGTACCAGTAGATGCCAGCACAGTTGGTCTCGCTGCCGTACTAACTCAAATTGGAAAAGTCATCTGCTGTGCAAGCCGAACAGAACAACGATACTAACAGAGACATGCTAGCAGTCGTGAATGGTGTTGAACGCTTTCATCTGTACCTCTTGGAAACTCCAGTCAAGGTCATCAGTGACCACAAACCACTTACCGGGAATGTTTCCAGCCAGAAACGTACAACAGCCTGAATTGAGCGATAGCGATTGAGACTAATGCCTTATGAGATGACTTCGACATACACGACCATTCGAAATGCACTCGGTCCAGCTGAATACATCAGTCGACAGCCAGTGACAGCAGCCAGACGTGAAAATGCAGGAGAGGCATACGTGTACTACGTCACAAACAATGCATTACCAAAAAAAATTAAACAAGAAGTAAGACACATACATATAACATGATAGAATTCTTCAGAAAGTGATGGAATCCATCCAGAATGGAAAGTAGCTAGACAAAGACATATCACACTTCAGTCAGTTCAAAGAAGAGCTCTCTGTCATGACAGTCTTCTTCCTAGAGGTCATCGACTTGTCACGCCTGTCTCGCTTCAACGTAAGGTTGTGTACATTCCTCACCAGCCCCACCAAGGCATCCAGAAAACAAAACAATGTTTCACAGGAAATGTGTGGTTCCCTTGAATAAACAAGATGGTCGAAGAAACTGTCAAACCATGTATTCCCTGTCAGGCATCCTATCCAGGTCCCAAAGTTATGAACCAATATTACCCACACCACTTCGAAGTAAAATATGGTCTTCAATTGCCGTCAGCTTCACTGAAAACTGACAATGGGCCGCCTTTCAATCAAAAGATTTCAGAATGTTTGCCCGCCAATTTGGTTTTGACCACAAAATATTTTTTTTAGATTGCCTTGATTTTTCAGTACCTTAAGTTTGGCTTACTTTGTCGAGAAAAAGAGCCGTATAGTTAATCTTTTTTTTCTTCGGCAGACACATGGTGAGTTTTGTTTCACTGACGGATGATTGTGAACTTGATGATAAAACGTGTGTGGTTGCCTGTCAGTCACTACCACTTTTTCAAAAAAAAGAAAAAAAAAAAGAAGAAAATCTTTGTTTTTGTTTTTTCAGTATATGTGTCAGTTGTATTCGTTTCCTTGTTTTGTTGATTTGCTGTCTGTGAAATAATATATATCGACGCAATAAAAGCAAAGTTACAAGACCGTCTCGTGATATTTTGACTTAAGATTGTTGAATCTGAGGAATGTGTTATTAACCTTACAATGGTCATAAACCTGGACACAAAGCCGATAAAAGAACAGTATGTTTTGCGTTAACTCCCAATGTTTTGCTAAAACATCGTGAAGATGAATATGAGTCAACGTTTTAAAAAAACCAGTTTCCCACCTGTCATGGATGTGAACAAATGCGCAGATTTTAGTATTCGTGTCGGCTGGGTACGAGAACATTACTGCACTGGACGCAGTATTTATTCCAGGTGTCATTTCTGGGATTCTCTTTGGCTGTGGTCATCCGGCCTCTATTCTTTGCACGTGTCCTGTGTCTCGATAATGTGCGCCTTCTTGCCAGAAAAAAACCTGGGTCTCTCAGAAATGTTGTGTCCGGCACAAAACCCTGTCATTGTCACAAGGAGGGACCGGAAGTGGAACTGGTTCAGTTGTCTGCGTGTTGTAATGTTTCTGTGTCTCACACCGACAGAACGACATCTCTGTAGGTAGTGATTTCAGTCTTCACCTCCAGTTTCTGCTTTGGAGACAGACGTCCATTGGAGCTGTTTGCCTAGAACATGGCTTGATATCCCCTTATCAAGAATGCGTGTGCCGAGGAAGGTAAAGTTGTCTGTTGAGTTGGGTTCTGGATTCCAGTGATAGTGATACAAGGTTCGGGCAATGGGTTATCTGTGCAGCCTGGAGCAACACTTGTTTCCCAGTGCTGATAATGTCGCTAAAGGTCCTGTGTGTATCATAATATTCCCCTCTCCATGCCCCCCCCCCCACCCCCCTCTCTGTCTCTGGGGGCGTGAAGTGACGTTCATAGAGTGTAGGTCACTGGTCACGACGTCCCGTTAATTACGTTAACTGTAAAGTACTTAAAGTACTTTCGTTGTCAGAATTCGTCAGCATCAACAAAAGCAGCCATGCCTTCTGTGCAGCTTATCTTCCGGAACGCCTGTGGCCCCCTTCTACCGGTCTATATCTCTTTCATGACGAAGAGGACGACAGAGAAGAAAGCAATGCGCATTGTCACCTTGCCACCAGCACGGACAGGACCACGAAACCCTACAACAGCGGGCTGACTCCTTCCTCTTCGCAGCAGCCTACCCATGCTGATGTCATGGATATGCCACAGTGAGTTCTGTGATATGAGCAGGGGATTCTTTGAAACGGAAAAGCCTAAGAGAGCTGAGTTTGCAAAAGGGTGGTACGTTGTTCAATATGCTTCCCCTAAATTCGATGAAATTCAACTCCATGCGTGTTTATCTGCACGTGCAGTGGTGGCTTGATGTTCCTGTCGAATGAACCCAGAGAACTGGGTCACCCGGTGGTGGTCTTTTCTCCAGGACTATTTCTGTCCATACCAGACTGATCTTCCGCCAGTTCCAGAGGATTTGCTTCACAAATCACATTTGCAATTTCACAACAGAGGCGATATAAGAAGCATGGTATTTCATGTTCTGCAGTCTATGGAAACCAGCTGTAAACTGCAAAATCACCAGCACCATCACTGTTGGACCTCACTGAAGATTTGAGTTATGTAACTGATTTAGATGAATTACTTATTCCTGTATTCACACGCCTATTGATGATGATTGTCTGCGATTAATGTGTATCAAATGTAACTGTGAGACTCAACGAGAGCTTTCAAAAGAGGTACAACTTTACTATGTTTTGTGCATGACTAGAGGAAATATCTCTGAACTTGAGAATTATTACGCTATTGACGTCATTTTTCTCGAGAAGGCATCGGAGTTGAGCGGTAGATTTTGCTCGTCATAATCTACTGACACCACTCATTCATATTACAACAAAAAATATGTGGTTGCTCACATTTGGACAAAGTGCAAATTTAAATCTAAATTCGACGGTCGCAATAGCCGAGTGGTTAAAGCGTTGGACTTTCAATCTGAGGGTCCCGGGTTCGAATCTCGGTAACGGTGCCTGTTGGGTAAAGGGTAGAGATTTTCCAGTCTCACAGGTCAACATATGTACAGACCTGCTTGTGCCTGAACCCCCTTCGTGTGTATACGCACGCAGAAGGTCAAATACGCACATTAAAGATCTTGTAATCCATGTCAGCGTTCGGTGGGTTATGGAAACAAGAACATACCCAGCATGCACACTCCCGAAAACGGAGTATGGCTACCTACATGGCGGGGTAAAAACAGTCATACACGTAAAAACCCACTCGTGTACACTGATACGAGTGAACGTGGGAGTTGCAGCCCGCGAACTAAGAAGAAGAAGAAGAAGAAGAAATAATCTAAATTCCCTACGACGGGCTCAGGTTTTCACCGCCCTTCGTAACCCAGTCGTTGAGCATTGTTATTTGGGAAACTGGTGGGTTGGGCGGTGGGTTACGCTGCTGGTCAGGCATCTGCTTGGCAGATGTGGTGTAGCGTATATGGATATGACCGAACGCAGTGATGCCTCCTTGAGCTACTGATACTGATACTTAACAATATATATATATATATATATATATGTGTGTGTGTGTGTGTGTGTGTGTGTGTGTGTGAGGAAAACAAGTGCGATCTTTATTGCCTTCATCGGTGTTTTATTCTGGCTCTCAACTTTTCCATTGCCTTGCGGCCAGAATGGTGTAGAAAATCTGTGTTCAGCGTTGTTTTCGGCCATGAACTCTATAGAAACAAACTGCGGTCCATTAACTGATTTAATGGAAACTGGTAGGTCATGTCTTGTGAACAAAGTTCTTCTCTGATTTTGTTTGCATTGGTAGATTTCAGAACAGTGGTTTCGAAAAATCTACTGTCATAGCCTACAACTACCAGTATAAAATCACCCGAAGGAAACTGTCCTAACACATCAATGACCAGATCTTCCCACGGACCTTCTGGCATTTTGGTTCGAATCATCGGTTCTGGCACGGATGGTTGACTGACTAACTGACATGGACAGTTACATGGGTTTGTACTGGACTTTGAATGAGTAACTCTGCAGACTGATCGTTCTATCCGTGCATATGGTTTTGATCGTGGCGAATTGATGAAGTGAAGAGGTCTGTGATCAGTTTGTCAAGTTCACACAATATACGTACTGATGATGCCGTTCACAAGCCCACAATGGCAATTCACGTCCATTCAGTTTCATGCCCTCGTTCATATCCATTCTGAATGCAATGCCCTCGTTCATATCTATTCTGGATACCATGCCCGTGTTCATATCCATTCTGGATACCATGCCCGTGTTCATGCATGTCCATTTACACTTCCATACCCATGGTCATACCTCTTCACAAATGCATGTCTTGTTTTCATGTCCATTTGCAGTTCCATTCCCATGTTCATATCTCTTCACAAATGTACGTCTTGTTTTCACCCATTCACAATTCTATGCCCCTATTTATATTCTTTCACAACTACATGCTCATCTTCATACCCATTCACGGTTGTATGCCCGTGTTTATATCCATTCTTAGTTCCATTCCGTATTCATACGCATTTACAGATGCATACCCGCGTTGATATAATTTCGCAATTCCAGTCCGTATTCATATCCATTCACTGTTCCACACTTAGGTTTATATATTTTCATATCACATGCCTGTGTTCATATTCATTCACACGGTTCGATGTCGTTTTCATATTCATTTACAAAGTCATGCCCGTGTTAATTCCCATTCAAGAAAACCACACCTGTGACCATATTCTTCATGAACAACCCCATGCTCGTATTCATATCCATTCACAGTTCCATGAATAGGGGTGTGGGTGAATGTGAATATGTCAGTTTCTCTTGGTATATCATTTCAAAGATGTTAAAAAAACATGCATTTATATGGAAATGGTGCTTACTTTTTCAGTGTTGTACTTGCAGTTACTGGTGTTACGAGTTTATAAAAGTGGATATTCACATGTTTGCTAAAATATTATGTTATAAGTGGACCTGCAATTCTAAGATTTTCTAATAATCTGGAATAGGATTAAAAAACAAAATAATAAAGTCAATGTTTCTTAATGTATGTTATCAATGATGATGATCAGTGATATATGGATACTTAGATAGCGCCTATCCTCGGTCGGAGACCAAGCTCTAAGCGCTTTTCAAACTGCCTTTCTGAGTAGAGCCGACTGACGGCAGCCATTGGGCGCTCATCATTCCTTTCCTGTGTCATTCAATCAAATTTCGGTTACGCACACATACACTCAAACATGTTATTTTACGTGTATGACCGTTCCGTTTTGTCTATTTACCCCACCATGTAGGCAGCCATACCCCGTTTTCGGGGGTGTGCAGGCTGGGTATGTTCTCGTTTCCATAACCCACCGAACGCTGACATGGATTACAAGATCGTTAACGCGCGTATTTGATCTTCTGCGTATACTCACGAAGAAGGTTCAGGCACTAGCAGGTCTGCACATTGGTTGACCTGAGAGATCGAGAAATCTCCACCCTTTACCCACCATTACCGAGATTCGAACCCGGAACCCTGAAAGTCCCACGCTTTAACCACTCGGCTGTTGTATTAAAATTAGAACAAAAATCTCTTTTATGGCATGCAAGAATGTGATATTTTGACACAGAAACTGCCAATGAAGAATTTAGAATATTATATTAAAGATAACTTTATCATAGTGTCTCTCTGATTTCCTTTAAGTTTATTACTTTTAAGTTTGATTTTTTTTTCTCACTTTTAAGTTTAATCTTGTCATGTTGATATGAATATCAAGATCGACTACAGGCTGAGAAACTATGGGTTGTGAGTGACGAGCCTTTGAATGCACACATAATTTCCAATCGGATTAATCGAGATGTATTGTATTGCGTTGTATGCCCTTGATCATATTAATTCACAGTTCCATGCCCGTGGTCATGTTCATTCACAGTTCCATGCCCGTGGTCATGTTCATTCACAGTTCCATGCCCGTGGTCATATTCATTCATTCACAGTTCCATGCCCGTGATCATATTCATTCACAGTTCCATGCCCGTGATCATATTCATTCATTCACAGTTCCATGCCTATGTTCATATTAATTCACGGTTCCATGCCCGTGATTATATTCATTCACTGTTCTATACCCGTGATCATAATTATTTATTCACAGTTCCATGCCTTTGTACATATTCATTCACAGTTCCATGCCTGTGTTCATATTCATTGAGAAATCCAGCACCAACTGAAGTAAGCGAGCGAGTAAGTAAGAGTTTAGATGAACTAGCTATTGTTTCTTGTAGGACAGCCTGCTGTTGTGTGTCCGAGGTGACTTCCCGTTCTGAAGGTCCGTGGTTCCTGTACCGTCCTTACATGGGTCCAGTACATCACGGCTCACTACCAGACGGGGTGTTGTGGCGTGGTGACCGGCCGGCAGTTCTACGTGTGGAGGACTGGGACAGTGTACCTGCAAACATGGAGAAACATTGGGGGCGGCTCTTACTCCCTCGTTGGACAGAATTCTTACAGTGACCTGTAAGTTTGATGTCTGTTGCCTGCTGCATAAAGTGTGTGTGTGTGTGTGTGTGTTTACCCGCAGAACCAGTCGTGTTTTTTAATTCATTGTCGCGAACTTAAAGTTTCATCTTGATGCATTCTTCAAACGGAATGAGATTGGTGCTTTCTCAGGTCCAGGGAAAAACACTAGGTGCACAATAGATCATTCCGAGCACCAATAGGTATCGATCCTTCCCAACCACTGGAAAAATACGGAAGGACACTGGATCATCGGGCTGAATAGGGAGGGGAAGAATGGGGGCCGGCCGCGCTCCAGCAGGCCTCCATTTTGCTGGAGGCTACTGCCTGCCGCGAACTCCTCTCCCTCTCTCTCCGAGTCTCTCTAAGCTAGCAATTCCGTTGTAGCTGAAAATTGCCTTGGTTTTAATGCATACAAACAACTGGACAAGAGAGAGAGGGAGAGAGAAATTGGTTACTCGGCTGTAAAATGTCAACTGTGACATCTTTTTCCTTATTTTTTGTGACTTTTTTCTTCTAAATCTTGTTTCTTTTTCTTTCCATTTACCCATTTATGTCTGTCTATTGATGGACACATTTTGTCGACTTAAGTGTACGATTTGCTACATGAACTTTGAGACCACTATTTTTAGCTTTAATCTATTAATATTGTAGCCGTGTATCCGAGTGGTTTATTATTATAAAGGGGGTGGTACAAAAGAATTGAATAATGCTTTACTGAATCAAAGGATAGAAAAGATGCACGCACTGGCCCAGGGACGTACAGACGGCCAGTCACAAAAGGGGTTTTCTATTGTTTTATTACAATATTAAGTAAAGGAGAGAAGAAGAAAAAGAAAAAGAGAAAACAATGCAGCGATATGGCGATGACGTTGGCCTTTGCAGCCACACACACTGCTTGCTACACAGCGAGAGAGGGAGAGAGAGAGAGAGAGAGAGAGAGAGAGAGAGAGAGAGAGCAGGCTGTAGCCAGTGACTGGCCAGGTGTAGCACACATGTGTAAGGGTAGCACACATGTATAAAAGTATAAATCATAAATTATGAGAGCATGTTCATAGACATGCTTTGCATTGCTAAGACCTTTTGACAAGCTTGATCACAGGTTGATCAAGAAGAGAATATAAAAAAAAAAAACACCTCAAAACAATTTTGCAGAAATATCTGAAAATGAAAACAGGATTAAAGCTTGAACAGGAATGATATAAAAAATAACATAATAGCACTGTTTCAGCTTAGCAAGAATACAAAAACAACAAACATTGAGTATTGGCATCAAGACTGTTCATTTTGGAAACTATCAGTCTCACAGTTAATGGTGCCCTTGATGCCAGTTGTGTGGATCACCTGGTGCAGAATCTGGTGGTAATAGAGGTGACTCTGGTGCAGCTTGCATTATGGAGGCCCTGAGTTTTGGTGTGGGCCTGACCAGCTGTCAGACACTTTGTCCTGGCGATGCAGTGGAACCAGATATGTAGGCGTGACAGCAGATGGTGGTTGTCTGGACCTCTGCGGTGTGGGGCTGACTGCAGGTAGGTACACCACCTGTGGGATCACAGCATCAGGTGTGGTGCTGTGGCGCCTCTGTGTCTCCTGCGTCGCTGGTTTGGAGCTGGTGCAGCTGATGTTGGTCCAGGTTGCTTAGTGTGTGGCAGAGAGACACTGTTTGCTGACTGGAACTGCAGGCTGGTGGTCAGCATTTTTATGCCTGGCCTGGTAGCGTTGCTTGTGGCGACACTGGTCCTCAGTGTGACCGGACCTCTCACACCAGACACAAATTGGAGGGTCTGGGGTGATGTCAGCAGCACAGCGGCGAGGATGAAGGGCTGGTCCTAGAGGATGTGGGCAGTGTGCTGGCATGTGGGACTGCAGCTCACGTCACAGACTGATGTTCTCAGCTGCTAGTGTGGCCAGCTGAGACTGTAGGCGGGCAACTGTGGTGTTGTCTATGCCAGGGCAGATGTAGGTGTGGCTGTACTCCCTCAGCCATCGGTGGGCCTCCTTCGCTGCCTCGAAGGTGGTGTCAGGGTGGTCACGGATGTAGTGCCTAACATCGCGCCTGAGTGCAACTGGCTGAAGGCCTCTGGCAAGGCGTCATGAAGGATGGTGACTGGCACCTGCATCACCCCATCTTCAGCCTTGTTGACCTTGGTCCACAGGTACCAAAGATGTGATGCGTTGTCGGTCACCGTCTCCTTGGGCTGCTGCTGTCTGTTAAAGAAAAACAGTGGCAAGGGATGTGGCATCTCGCTGATCTCCCCATTTCTCTTTCAGAACTGCAAGGATCTTGGCTGGGGTGTCCACGTGTGTCATCGGCAGCCTGATCTCCTGGTGAGCCCGGCTGGTTAGGGCTGAGATCAGCCAGAGAGAGGCTGCTGTGTCATCCAGGGGCTGTAGATGTAGGATCAGTCTGGCCTCCTGGATGAAGTAGTCGACATCTCTGCCAGTCTCCTCACCAGACAGCGTCTGGAGTTTGGGCAGGAAGTCGGTTGAAGCCATCTTGATGTGGGCTATATTTCTTCTTCGTGGACTTGAAGTACCTGCTGCACTGTCTTCTCTCTTCTATGTTTAAACCATCCCTATGTGACTTAATACAACCTCTTGTCCCTGTATGATCCTAGCTCAGTGCTAAGTTGTAACAAAGTACACTTGGTGGTAAGGGTTGAATCTGGATAAAAGATTTGAAAAATTAAAAGTTTGGATCTATTTTGTTGTAAATCAATGACGCCACTTTTGTAGCTGTGTACCCGAGTGGTTTATTATTATAAAGGGGGTGGTACAAAAGAATTGAATAATGATTTACTGAATCAAAGGATAGAAAAGATGCATGCACTGGCCCAGGGACATATAGACAGCCAGTCACAAAAGGGGTTTTCTATCTATTACAATATTAAGTAAAGGAGAGAAGAAAAAGAAAAAGAGAAAACAATGCAGTGATATGGTGATGACGTTGGCCTTTGCAGCCACACACACTGCTTGCTACACAGCGAGAGAGAGAGAGAGAGAGAGAGGGAGCAGGCTCTAGCCAGTGACTGGCCAGGTGGAAAGTGACCAGTCATCACCCGCTGTGGCTATTAATTTATGCAAGTTAAACGAACTGCAATGACGCCCGCGTGTGCTGCGAAGCAAATCAGGCCTGTGGTGCTAAATATTTGAGTAATCTGTGTTTGTTACAAGGTGTTCAGTGATATATTTCTAAATGATTCCTGAACGGATTTACGCCGGATTGGTCGCAAAAGGAACAACTCAACACCTACTTTCTAATGAGTATAAAATGAAGTGTTGATTAGTTAAGATGAATTTATAATCTTAATCTAAGTCACCTGAAAAGGGTAAGTTTTAGCGAGCTTGCTGCTGAAAATTACAAACTGCGTAAATTAAAATCAGTTTAACGTAGGCAAACACAAATGGAATAGATTTAAAGATGGAATTGCAACGATTCTGCCAGTATATAACACTTGTCTACTGATCCAACAAAAGACATTTGATTAAATATAGTGTGTCAGAAACAGTTTTCACCTCAGCCAAAGCCGTCAAGCAACGCTAGGTGTGGAGTGACTGTCGTTAAGTGACAACAATGAAAATCGGCTTTGTATCTTCTAAATACCTGATCTATTCTCATCCAAACACTGTAATGGTGTGGTTTTAGTTTCTAACAGCAGTCACATACAAAATTATAACTGCAGCAGTATGTGTGACGAGAAAGACAAAGTGACGTAAGCTTAGCGTCAGTTGAAAAATTTAGACTGACAAACGATTAAACTGAAATCAAACATGCGTAAAATCGATTTTCATTGTCATTTAACGACACTCCACACCTAGCGTTGCTTGACGGTTTTGGCCGAGGTGACTGTTTCTGACACACCATATTTAATCAAATATGTCTTGTCGGATCAGTAGACTACAAGTATTATGTACTGGCAGAATCGTCGCAATTCCATCTTTAAATCTGATTAAAGTGTGTGTGTGTAAGCACAACGAAAGATGAATTATATAAAAATATTTACGCATGTAACATCTATACACATATCAATACGAACGCATCAAATAATTACAATGTCAAGATTGACCATCCAAATGTAGCCCTTCCTTTTTTTTTCTTTTTTTTATCTATGCTTTTTTCTTATAGAACCCATACTAATTTATGATTGACTAATGAGTATTTGGACCGATGATGGACGTTTTCCGTATATTTATTGCCTCATAAATATTTTGCAAGTGAAAGTATCATATCTTCATTTTCTGTCATTAGTATGCTGAACAAATCTTTTCTCTGCGCTAGAGCTGTATTGAAAATGGTGCAGTAGTTTTTTTTCGTAATTCATCGTATCTTTTGCACACACACACACACACACACACGCACACACACACATACACACACACACATACAGAGAGAGAGAGAGAGAGAGAGAGAGAGATGCAAAAAAAAAAAATCGTTTGTTTCCTTATTTTTTAATAAATAGTACTCTTTTCTACCCATATTGTTGTTTATTGCCGAACAATGATTAACTCTTTTGCTGAAAATGTCTACAATCTACTATTGTTCAGAGAATGAAATGTACGCTGCCAGCCTCTTTTAAGATGGAGACCGGCTGCCGCGCGTGGCAGCCCGTTTATATCCCCAGTGTTTTCCGAGCAACACTATCATATGATACACGGCCTAGCTCAGGGAATGAACAGAACCATCCTCACTCCCTAACAGTCTCACGTGAAAGCCCATGAAAGCGAACATCGTGTAGGGGAACAGTTTTTCTCTCGGAACATTATCCGTTGGTCAAATGCCACATTGAGAATTGTCACCATGGACACCGATGACATGCAAAGTTTGGAATTGATATTGAAAATTAATGCAGTCAGGGCGATCATCTCAATCGAACGAGTAAGAGATCTGGAATGTTGAAAAACACAGAGAAAGTCGACTGTTTTGACTTAGATTTTGCACAATGTCTTATGTGCAAGCATGAGAAGGCAGTATTGTAAGACGAAGCGCCGAGTCTCCGTCTTCAAGCGGGGTTGCTATTTGTTACTAAGTGGGTGAGGAGACAGACAAGATAATGCAAGAAATATTTAGCGAGGAGCCAAATATAATTATTAAGACAAAAAAAGAAAAATGTTTTTACATTCACTCATGCACACTTCCACCTGGAAACAAGTTATTTTAATTATGTTTTTTAAAGACAGGAACAAAACATCTTGACTGTCACAAGTCAATTCTCTCTGCGCACAACTTGATCCAATCCCAGGATCGCCTCAGTCCTAGGCCGGCCAACTCGTCTACTCACAGCAGTGTCAAGTCAATGTCCACCCCACTCTCTCGTGGGAAACTCGGGCACCGCCTCCTTAGTGAACATTCCAGTTCCACAAGGTCCCTTCACTCCGTGGCCGGTCAACATGGAGCCCTGACAACACTTTTTCCAGTTTTTAGCTCTTGGCACACTCCATTTAGATTATTTCACACTGCGCACTGAACAAGCATCCAGCTAATCCTCAATGTTCCCCCTTCATTTACTGTCCCCTTATTTTCTTTTCTTATATTTGCTATCCTTTCACACCACTCATGCATTCATACTATTTTCCAATTAGCAATACAATATTCATTTATGAGTCACTACGTCTTATAAATTGCACAAAAAAGTATTAATTCATCAAAAAGCAAACATTTCAAAACCAACAGCAAAAACTACTAAATTCTCTAACTATTCAATCATAAGTTGAATTTCGAATAAAATAATCTAGCAACTAGCCTAATCATTGAATAAACAATGAAATAAAAACTTAATTTTTTCCCCACCTGATGTTCGTAACAGTCAAGGCACACTTCGTCTCAAAGACAAAACCACCCGAGCTCTGATGCATTCAGACTGACGTTACAGCACATACATATACGCACACACACACATGAACACGCACAGGTCACGATTCACCCACACTTACCACGTGCAAAACATTTTCACATTCATACAGGCATTCTAAATGTACAAAAAATATTTCTCGTTCTTCCTCTGGCCACAGGCATTCGTAACTCACTCTGTCACACTATTCCAAACGATAAAGAAGTCAGAACGAGATTACCCTTTTGAGTAATGTCCCTTGGATCATCTGCATCTTCATCGATACAATCGTAACTGGATACAGATGATACACCCCCCTTTTGAGTTGACATTAACTTCCTAAAAAACAGACTTTTTTCATAAACAAAGTCAGCATTTTGTCAATGTCCGTACGAGTTCTTCCTTTCACAGTTTGTGAATGTGTAATTCTTTACTAAATCAAGCCTTGATTACAGATATAAAACACTGTTTGCTTCATTGTAAGTGTTTGACCTTAAGGGCGTCACGCCGATAGGTAGTTAAACTCAACTCTACCATTGTCAGTGTATCCATTCAAACACTTGTCATTCAAAGAGTTATTTTTTTTCTGTTCCAGCTGACGACTATGAAGAGTCAACGTCTCTTTCAATTGCT